>NC_056687.1:157094444-157395808 GCF_018350215.1 Panthera leo
GTCTGAATCCTGGGTAGAAGAGGATCCTGGCTTCTCCTAGGCCTGCCCTGGCCTCTCTACTGAGCGGGGTTTGCAGCAGTCGACTAGAAGTTGTTAAAGTTAATTCTCATGACACTGCACCAACTTCCTCAGAAAGGGAAGTCACGGGTTGGTTCTTGGTGTCTTCCTGAAGTCGATCCGTCCTTCCTTCCTTCCTTCCTTCCTTCACCTGTTCTATCAGGTGAAAACCCATCAATTCTTGTCGGCTGCGCTAGGCCCCACTTCCCCATGAGCACCCTGTTTCTGTACTGATGTAATTTGCCCCCTAACTTTCCTTTTTCTTGGTAACGTTTGCTGGTTTCTCCCCTAACTTCACCATCTTCCCAGGAAATCCTGAGTGAGATCACTTTGTGCAATTTTGCCTGAGCAGGCCGTACCACTAATAAACATTAAAATAATGAGAGAACTCAAAATTAACTGTGAAAAGGAAAAAGGTCTAGATCTGAATTCATGGGTGACCACAGCATGGGTTTTGGAAGAAGAAATAAAAAATGGCAAACCTACTTCCTGCCGGATAGAAAAAGAAAGAAGACGTGATCCTCCCACGATTACCCTCCAGTTTTGTATTAAGAAAACAGCTCAGAATAGTTGGTGGTTATTTTTTAAGTGTCAAATCAGTAACATAACATCACATAAAAGCCATTTAGGAATCAAAGGGAATAATCTCGACACGGATCCAAGCCCCGGATACCTCCTCAGACCCTGGACTGTATTACGGGGAGGGAATGACCTGATGACAAATGACCCCTCATCTCGAACGTCCTGACACCTCCCTTCGCTGTCGGATGAAGCTAGGGTGTGATCAGGCACACGGCTCCCAGGAGGGTGAGGGGACGCGGCCTTCCTGCTCGGACAAGGCACCGTCTTGGCACAAAAGATGCCGCTGCTGGTTCTGAGCACGACAGGAAGTATCGCCCGCGCCTGGACGGGAGCCTCGGACGGTGGCGGACGACAGGCGAGCCGCGCTGCACAGCACAGGCACGTGCGGTGGGCGACGAAGGAAAGTTCTGAAGCCCTTTCGCCACAGACGGTCCCGGGGAAGCGGTCCTGCCTTGCACGCTGTGCTTTAACACACCGCTTCGCGTGCACCGAGCCCGCTCGGAAAGCGTATGAATTCCCAGCCGTCCCCCAGGCAGGAGCTGTATCCCCCTCCGACAGGTGAGGGAGCAGCCGCAGCTCCCGCCTAACGGTGGCTCTGCTCACTCTGGTGCCTCCCGCCTGCCGGAACGGAGGCAGGCCTTCTACCTGGAGGCAGGTGTTCCCGCACAAGGAATTCATTCAGTAAGAGCTTAACTCTCACCTCCGCGCTGTGTTCGTCCTTGATACGACAGTTCCCAGTTTCAATCCCGTGAGGCACTGGCACCAGGCCTACGTGGCAGGTAATTCAGAAATAAATGACGGTGATCTACCCCCTGGCAGAAGCTTGAGAAGTCACACAAGTTATGAGGCTTCCAAATTCTATCTCTATTTCAAGGTGAGAGCGCCTAAAAGCAAAGCCAAGTGCGCAGCAGTATTTTCACAGCCCCCTGAGGCAACGCCTCTACTAAGTTAAGGCACTTCAGAAACTATGTTGAACTATACTGAAACTATATTGAACTATGTTGAACTATATTGAAACTATATTGAACTATGTTGAACTATATTGAAACTATATTGAACTATGTTGAAACTATGTTGAACTATATTGAAACGATATTAAACTATATTGAAACAATATTGAACTATATTGAAACTATATTGAACTATGTTGAACTATATTGAAACTATATTGAAACTATACTGAACTATGTTGAAACTATATTGAACTATGTTGAACTATATTGAAACTATATTGAACTATGTTGAAGCTATATTGAAACGATATTGAACTATATTGAACTATATTGAAACTATATTGAAGTATGTTGAAACTATATTGAACTATGTTGAAACTATATTGAATCGCCTACTATGCACATTTTCTAAAACTATCTTGAGGACATTGATCATTCAGCAATCAAGGTTCCCTAATCAAAGAATTATCTGATAAGGTCATCTTGGGGTTTACTTTTCCCTGAAGAAGAATTTTATGCTTTTTATTAAAAAAAAGTTTTTATTGAAATTGCAGCTAGTTAACATACAGTGTAATATTAGTTTCAGGTGTAGAATTCGGTGGTTCAACACGTCCACACAACACCCGGTGGCATCGCAAGGGCCCTCCTCAATCCCCGTCACCTGTTACACCCATCCCTCACTCCTCTCCCCTCAGTAACCATCAGTTTGTTCTCTGTAGTTGAGTCTGTTTCTTGATTTATGATTCTTTATTTTAATAACAAAAGAGATGGGCTACCTTTCCCTTTTTACTTTGGCTGAGAGGAGAACTTAAGCACAAGATTTAGGGACCAACTGTATGAAGTATTTCATGTTACGAGGCTGGATAAGAACATACTGTCCCTTTTAGATGTTCTCTATAAGTTTCTTAGCCTCACGATCCTATTTGCATTTCAATTTTGTTGCTACTTTCTTCTTCAGGTAGGTAAAAGAAAAAAGAAATTTGAAACTTTAACGAAATAATACAGAATCTGGCAATCCAAATTTCAATAAAGCAGCAAAAAAACATCAAAATTCTAGGACTTAAAGATAAAAAAGAACCAGAGAACAACCTTTAGTGAAATGTGATTGCTACGTTTGCCTTGAAGAAAGCTTTAAAAAAAGAGAGGAAAAAAAAAAGCCAAGTTTACAGCTGCAGGCACTTCTAAGTGATCAGTATTGAATAGACTGAGGAGGACAAAAGTTAATTACCAAATGGTTAAGCTCAAAATGCAACTCAGGTGTGACAGGCTTCTGGCAGACACAGATGAACTCATTTCTGCTCGCACGTCCTCCCAGCCCGCAGTGCCCCGAGGAGGGCCGCGGGCAGCTCAGGAGGCCGGCCGCCAGGCCTGGCAGGGCTCCTGGGGCCACCTCCCCGCCTTTCAGAGCCAGGCCCCTTCCAGCCAGAGAGACCCAAGCTAGGACCAGGCAAATGTCATCGCCTGAGAGGGGGCTCAGGTGGAGACACAGACAAGGCGGGGAATGGAAGACAACTGCAGAGATGTGACACAGCGTTCACGAGACAAAGTAAAGGATACTATTTTTTTTTTTTTTAATATTTATTTTTGAGAGAGATAGAGAGACAGAGCACAAGTGGGGGACGGGCAGAGAGAGCTGGAGACAGAATCTGAAGCAGGCTGCAGGCTCTGAGCTGTCAGCACAGAGCCCGACGTGGAGCTTGAACCCATGAACCATGAGATCATGACCTGAGCCGAAGTCAGACGTCCAACCGACTGAGCCACCCAGGCACCCCCAGAATGCTATTTTTAAAGAGCGATGGGAACACAGAGAGAACAGAACAGAGCTCTTGGACACTGAACATACCATAGAAATATATTCGACAGAATCAGAAAGGAGTTGAGGGAGTCTTCTCAAATTGACAAAAACAAAAAGAAAGCAAAACAACCAACCAAAAGGAGACAGGGTGGCGGGGGCCAGGGCAGGGGGGAACACACAACAAACGCTAAGTCCAGATAATGCAACAGAGGCCCAGAGGTAGAGAAGATAGGAGATGTGGAAACCATGGTTTTCCAAAAAAATAATTCGAGACATTTCACAGAAGTGAAGAACAGGAATTTTGAGTATCGCGTTCAACTGTTCAGAAAGAACAAAAACAAAAAAACCCCCCACCAAACTACAAAAGAATCACTATAAAATTTCAAAGTATCAGGGATAAAGAGAAGACTCTGCAAACTTCTGGAGAGAATGAACAGGCCATGTTTGAAAGACGGGAGACAGGCTGGTGTCAGCCTCTCAACAGCAAAGCTGCAGGCAGGAAAACAGTGCCTTCCACATGTGGAGGAAAAACGGGAATGAAGATGTTTTCATGCAAGATTCCAAAATCTCTCTCATGCATCTGCAAAAACAAGGAAGCAGATTAAGACAAGGTATGGGGAACAAAGCAGAGCAAATCCTCAAGAGGTTGGAAACGAGGACGAGAAGCGTGTCGCGTATTTCGAGAGCGACCCTGCCCAAACTGACCTAGGACAGCTCCCATTCTGGGCCCGACCTCTGCATGGAAAACAACCAGGCACAACACTGACGGGTCATCGGATGTGCTTCAGCACAGCACATTCAAGAACCAGTAACAGGAACAGGGAAAACGAAGCGAATAAAAAGTGATGCAATTATCAACTCTGTTATATGTAAGGGAACATAATTATGGCGCACTACCTGCTTATCTGCGGACACATTAAAGAATTTAACCAAAAGTTGTGACGTAAAACTACGTTAGGGGGTTGGAGGAACAGAGTGTACGGTGGGTGTAAAAACATTCATATGACGGGGCGCCGGGGTCTCAGTCAGCTGAGCGTCCGACTTCGGCTCAGGTCGTGATCTCGCCGTTCGTGAGTTCGAGCCCTGCGTCGGGCTCTGTGCTGGCAGCTCGGAGCCTGGAGCCCGCTTCGGATTCTGTGTCTCCCTCTCCCTCTGCTCCTCCCCTGCTCACGCTCTGTCTCTCTCTCAAGAATAAATAAAGATAAAAGTTTTTAAAACAACAATCGTGTTACAAAGTAGGGAGTCAACGGGGCGCCTGGGTGGCGCAGTCGGTTAAGCGTCCGACTTCAGCCAGGTCACGATCTCGCGGTCCGTGAGTTCGAGCCCCGCGTCAGGCTCTGGGCTGATGGCTCGGAGCCTGGAGCCTGTTTCCGATTCTGTGTCTCCCTCTCTCTCTGCCCCTCCCCCGTTCATGCTCTGTCTCTCTCTGTCCCAAAAAAATAAATAAAAAAAAAAAAAAACGTTGAAAAAAAAAAACAAAGTAGGGAGTCAATAAAACCGAAAAACACATTATGTAGAAAGGTAGAGGTGACTAGCAGAAGAAAGGGCTTGAATATTGAGTCACTGATTCCAGGAAACTAGAAAAGGGCAGTGACCGGTTACTCTGTCTTAAAGGAATATCGGGCTTTAAAATTATGATTATGCATTACTTTCAAAACATAAAATAAGATTTAAAAAGGAAACTGAGGGGCACCTGTGTGGCTCAGTCAGTTAAGCGTCCGACTCTTGCTTTCAGCTCAGGTCATGATCTCACAGTGCGTGAGTTCAAGCCCCATGATGGGCTCTGGACTGGCAGGGCAGAGCCTACTTGAGATTCTCTCTTTCTCTCTCTCTCTCTCTCAGAATGAATAAATATTAAAAAAGGGGAAACCATATACCCGGTCAACTATAAGCAGAAGGATTTATAAAATCTAGCTTCTAAATTACGGTAAGTACTAGGAGCGATACCTAACTTGTGCCTTTAGGGAACCATGGGATTTCAGGGTCGGAAGCATCCGCACAATCATCTAAGTTATGCCACCTTCTCCCCGGGGGGAATCCAGCTACTTGCTGAACACCTCTGCTCCAGGAACTGCTCCCAGGGTAACCATGCCTTCCAGAACGACACAGGAGGATGCACTCGGATCAACGGGCTAAACTTCCACAGCCCCTGAAGATTGCTCTTTTCTGAGTTCCACTTCTGGCCACTCTCTGCCTTCTGAGGGGGTCTCTCTGCTTCCCAAACCATGTGGCAAAAAGGGCAAAGAACAACAGCTCCTGAGTATACAAGTCCCCCGTGCAGCAGGGCAGCCAGACAGGCTACCCTGGGTGGCGATTCCAAACCCTCCAAGGAAGGGGGGGTGCAGTGGAGCTTAGGCTGTGTGCTCATGTGCTCACCACTGGGCAGGGAACAGGACAGGGCGGGGACACAGCTGCAGTCAGGCATGGGGGCGAGGGGGGGTTAGTTTCCAGAAGAAATGGCTAATGGGCAGGCAATCCAATAACTAAGACATCGATGTTAGCGAAGGAGACTGCTTATTGAATCTGTCTCTTAAGAGATTCAATTTTTGGTCATGTTCAAGATTTAATTATATCTTCTCCTGGAACACATGATCATATGCTATCAGCTTCCTGTGCTCTGGGCACTGATGAGTGATCACCATCGAACACCACAAAGCAGAAATCCAACAAGACGATCGTTCCTTTAGAAAAATGTCTCACTCCCTTCTTCCTCTTTGCTCATGTGTTGTGCACAGAATGACTTCCTAAGCGACTCTACCCAAAATAAGAAAGATCTGCTTCCAGACCCCAGGCCTTTTCCTCAGTGAGTGTAGTAACCATGTGTTTTTGTAGAATTTGGGGGATCTTGCAATTCCTCCTTTAGGCGGCATGTTTCGTTCTTTTAACTTGCGTCGTGAGACGGAATGTCATCAGGGGAGCCACACTTCCGTAACTAGACTCCGTGTAGTTGCTCTCGCTGATGCACCCAGGGGCACCACTCAGCCCTCGGCCTGCCTCCCAGCCGTGCACTAGACACAGATGACTAACATCAGCGGCCCCAGCACCTGACCCTGCCCCACGGATTCATCAGTCAAGACTGTCCATGAATGAGGGGAGGGGAGGGGAGGGGAGGGCTGTACTGTCTCCCAGAGCACATGACCCGTAGATCATGTGGACTTTGTTTGCAGCGTGGTGCACTGCTGAGCAGGGGCCCGCTATGCGCTGAGAGAGCAGATTGTATACTCTTTCGGGTGACCACTGAAGACACGGGGGGACAAAGGAGGATGCAGTGCATTTTCGCCATACTACCGTGGGGATTCTTACACGGTTTGATAAAATGAAGTCTTCAATAACTTTCATTTCAGGTACTCAAAACATGTTTTGATTCCATCAGCTGGTACTGTGAGTACCTGCTAGAGAAAATTATTTTTCTCTTCTGGTGTGTGTGTGTGTGTGTGTGTGTGTGTGTGTGTGTGTGTGCGCGCGTGCGTGTGTGCTAAAGGAGCATTTTGCTATAAAAAAATAAAAAATAAGTAACATAAATTAATAAGTCTCTAATTTCCAGGTAACCAAACAAAGGGCTTAGAAAAGGCCTTTCTCTATGAGGACAAGAAAGGCAGAAAGGGCACGGACACCTACAAAATAAATGACCTCGCGTTTTGTTTCCTTTCTAAATAAATACTGTAAATGGCACCAGGAAGTTAAAGTGTTACTTGGCCTGGCTCACTGGGGCATAGTGTAACATCTTTAAAAGTGAAATTACTTAACAAAATTTAAAACCTGTTTTTTTATCTCATGGTCAGCAGTGGTCCTGATCGAAGACACTGTCTTACAATAAATCAACAACTACCTAAATGTTTACAAATAAAAATGTCCTTTCGTTGATGAGGTCTTCTATTACAATCATCTGAAAAGAATAATCCTATAAAAGTACCCTTTGCATCAACATAGTGCTTTGAGGATCTTGAAGCCCGTGGGTATTATTTTTCCCGATCCTCATGGCAATCGTATTCAGCAGTTAGGAACGTGACACCTGGGTGAGGCAAAAACAGCCTGTGGCTCAGGGAAGGCTTGCTTCTAGCCACCTAGTGTGAGGGAGCTGGGGCTGGACTTAGGCTTCCCACAACTAGCCCTGCTCTCTCTTTCCTGCTAAATCTAGGGCCCTCCCCCTTTTCAGATCTTCAACTAGGCAACGACAAAAGCCTTGGATGCTATGTGTATAGTTCTTCCCTTCAACCGTTCGTTCCTTCCTGTTGCAATAAGCCTTCAGCCTAAAAATTACTGAAACTCTAAAACTTTTTATGTTTTCACGTTTCAAGCAAAGTAACAAGCAAAAAAAAATATATTATATATATATATATAATATATATGGCAGTTCAGAAGAGAGGGGAAAAAACATTTTAGAGCAGTAGGATCCTATTTTTAAATCATAATGGTAAAGATAAAAAGCTTGGTGTTACCCTACACCTTCATTAACACTGGGCAGCTGGAGCGCCTGGGTGGCTCAGTCGGTTAGATGTCCGACTTCGGCTCAGGTCATGATCACACGGTCCGTGGGTTCAAGCCCGCGTCGGGCTCTGTGCTGACAGCTTGGAGCCTGGAGCCTGCTTGGGATTCTGTCTCCCTCACTCTCTGCCCCTCTCCCACTCCTGTTCTGTTTCTCTCTGTCTCAAAAATAAATAAGCATAAAAAAATTAAAACAACAACAACACTGGGCAGCAGACAGCATCAGAGAACAGATACTTGCTATGTAATAAAACTGATCTAGACCATGGAAAAGGATGGAAAGTTCCCCTGGTTCATTCTAAGAATCTAGGGTATACTGAATACCAAAACCTGATAAAGGAAACTACAGACAATTTCACTTATAAATATAGATGCGAAAATTCTAAATATAGCACCGGCAAGTAGAATCCAGCAGTGAATTAACAGAATAAAACAACATGACCAAGCATGGTTTATTTCAGGACTGCTGAGACGGCTCACCATTAGGAAACTAGCAGCATAATTTATTACATTTGCATTTTTAAAAAGTGAACAAATAAAAACCCTGCCAATAAGGCACAGAGGCTAAAAAAACACTTGATAAAATTCAATAGTCATTCCTAATTAAAACAAGCAAGCAAAGCAAACTACCTAAAATAGAATAAGATCCAAAGCCATTTACTACAAATTTACAGCAAACAACCTATTAAATGGTGCAACAGTAAGGTCATCAGCATTTACATCAAGACTAAAGGACGTCTACTAGTCAACATTGTTTTGGCCCTAGCTAATGCCATGGCAGAAGACACAGAATAAATGGTATAAGTATTGGCAGAGAAGAGAAAGCATGATTTGCATTACAGCTATGAGTATAAACCCAAGAAACAACTAACAGTTATAACTAATGAGAGAGTTTAGTAGTTCTTGGAGACAAATATTTTTTAAAAGGTTTTTCTTTATACTAGTTAGAAATGGAAATTGATTAGAAAAATACTACTCATGAAAACAATAAAAGCAATGGATTACCAAAGGAAAACAAGAGAGGTACAGAGCTTATATGAAGAAATCCATACATTTTTATTGAAGGATATGTAATAAGATGGTGATAAACAGAGACCCTAAATACAGTGTCCTTAGATGAGCAAACTTATCACAAAGTATTAATCTTCCCAAACTTCATATACAGGTTTAATACAATTTCATTCAGAACCCAATGGATTTTGTTAAAACTGAACTAAATAATTTTAAACTTCACATGGAAAAATAAATGTATGAGAACTGCCAACAAATCTTTAGGGGGAAAAACGGAGGAGGGAAAACTGTAGGGAAAAACTTGCCATACCAAATGCTAAAACTTGTTTTAACGGCTCTAAGACGATATGGATTGGCTCAAAAAGAGACCGCAAGGTCAGTGACATAGAAAATCTTGAAACATATGCTAAAGATTTCAGGTTGCTAGAAGGGACGGCTTATTTAATAAGTGGTATGAATATAAACGGATACTCCTGTGGGAGATACGAAGTTGGACTCTTGCCTCAAAAACAAAAATCATTTCCAAATGAATTAAATGCTTAATGTAAATATAAATGTAGGTAGGACACCAAGCACTCAAAACGAGACTCACTCGTGTCGCTGTTGCAACCAATCCCGGAAGAGGAGAAGGGCCTCTCCTCCGGGCTCCGGTTCCGCAGCAGGGGGAGGCCCAGGGCTAGGGGAGAGGCCACTTCTCAGGCTCCCTGTGACCCTGCCACCTGCCACAAGCCCTCTGCCCTCCCAGGGACCCTCGTGAGCCTGTTGTTTATTTGGGCAGCGACCCCCTGCGGCAAATTCATTGGCAGAACCGTAGAATTCACCCCAAATATAGTATTTCTCATACCGCTTTTATGATATATTCAAAGAAAGAAGGAAACAAGCGATACAAATTGAGCTAAACAGGAAATCCGAGAACCCTAAAGTGACATTCGTGGTACAGACCTTCATGCTGATGCTTAATTTCTAATTTTGCTGCATAATCTCTGTACTTCTCCTGTGGAATGACTCACGTGTTGTCCCTACCAGAAGAAGTTCTCAGCTGTGAGTCAGGTCACTGGCAACCTGGTAGTTACCTTCAAAGACCTGAAGGTACACACAATCGCCCTGCTCACGTCTCTCTTCCTGAGCATCGGGTACCGACTCCCGTTCTGTGCCGCGAGGGGCGTGGGTGCAGCAGGCTAAGGCCCTGCCGGCCGATGGGGCTGCTGTTTGTCCCTCCCACTTGCTGGGAAGCTCCCGGGCAGATCTACGTGTCCCCTCACCAGCAGGCGGGTTGCAGGGCAAGGGTCCTCAGGCTGCGGCGCTTGGGGCGCTGGAGTAACTTCCCGGACCAGAGTAGCTGAAGGGGGTGGGGAACACGGAGGAAGGAGGGGAAAATCACAGCCCAGGCTCGATCAGGGGCTGGCCCACAGCCTCCGTCACCAGAGTCCCGGAGCTCCCGGAGAGAAACCACTGGGGACGGGGGGGGGGAAGCACTTGCCCTGGTTTTCTCATTAAACGTTTTCAGAGTTCTGACTTCTATTAAAATTTGGGGCCCAGCTAAAGTCAGCAAGCATTTGTCAAGTGAGCGCACTGCGATGCTGGCACTCTGGGTAAAATGACAGGAACACAGGAGACGCAGACCCTGTCACAACGAGCTTACGGTCCGTGCGGAATCCGGGCGTGAAGCAAACACAAAACATTTCCATAGCAACATGTACTCAAGCGTGGCTCGATTATATGCCTCCAAACAAGGAGCCTGGATATAAAGAAACGCTCTAGATGGGGAGGCATCTACCAAGGAGGGCCCGGTGGCGGCGGAGGAGGTAGGATTCCGGGAGGCAGCCAGGAGAGCCACTGACCAGGGGAAGGGGGAACTTGCAAAGCACGGAGGCTGGAGTCGGCAGCAGTGCAAAAAAAATTGGGTGCGGGAGAGGAAGAGATGAGAACAGGAGGCAAACCCCACTTCCCGCGACCACCTCCCTTCACCCCAAACCTTCCACAGTGTGTTCTCACCACCTAGAAGTCCCTTTTGAAGGGGCTCTTAAAACTCCTTTCGGAAGACTTTTAAAATCATCACTCTCCCGCGGCACGTAAGAACACAGAGCACGGTATGGCCGTTGGCCCGCTCCTCATGTCTCCGCCCACATCCAGAGCCCGACCCTTGGGAATCGCTCTCCCCTCGGAGTCGAGGGTGCTCAGGGCTCCGGGCTCTGGGCTCCGGGGCAGAGCCAGCTCGTGCGGCCCAGCAGCGTCGGGGTGTGGCAGGGGCTGGAGGGGCGCTCCCCCGCGTACCCGGCAGCCCTTCCGAGCAGCTGGCCTGCACTCGAAGCTTCACTGATGCTCTCTGCCTGAGCTCACTGGCAGGAGCCAAAGACGGGTTTTCTGCACCACCCCGGGCTCACTTTCCAGTTTTCAAAGGGGGCTCGACAGCCGCTGTGCTGAAAGCCGGAGGGGCTGTGGTTGCCAATCGCGCTACCGGGAGAGACGTTCAATTTGCCCACGTGCTGGCCGACGGCAGCCACCGTTGCATGCAGTCACTTTCAGAGGCGCGACAGTGAGAAAACACGCCCTTAGGATCGATGGGATGTGGAGCTGAGATATATTCAGCTTTTATCCCAAAGTCTGACTCTACAGATACTGACACTGAAACCACCCTTGAACGTAATCTACCTGAGGCCGGCATTTATCTTTCAGACCTGAAAAGATGCATTAGCTAGGATGCGTGTGTGCACAGGTGTGCACATGCACACATGCAAACACAAACACACCCATTCCAGAAATTATCACAACAAGTATTTTAGTCTTCTCCGCGTATGCGTTCTGGATTGGGGTGGGGTAACCTATGAAGGTTTAGAAAGGCTGGATAAGCTTCCAGTCTATTTGACTTCCTACAGGTCGACGTAGAACGGTGGTCAAAGAAACCAATAAAAGGGGAACCAAAAAATCCCGCAAAAGGTTTGTAGCAGGATTGGGAGGGTGGTGTGTGAGGAACTGAATTAACCCAAAGTTCTCAGTAACAAAATCAGTCATATCCGGAGTAGAAGGGGTCGAGTTTTATAAATTCCAAAATGTTTTAAATGGGTGAACAAAGTCTTACTACTATAAAAGCCATTCCTAGCAAATGGGTTCAATGAACTGGCTCTGGCAGAAATACTGGAAGCATTCCGAGTCCTGGGCCTTGGCCCAGCCTCGTCAAGTTCCTAACCTCAGCTCTGTGTGGGTCTGTGACAGTAATTCTGTTCCCTCTGGGGGGATAAGGAGCCCTGGGGTGAAGCAGGGAATGTAAACGACTTTGGCTATGTCCTATCAGAAGGTCACAGCCACATATTCTGAACATCACTGAGCTATCTTGTGTTTTTTCTTCTTCTAACGTGCTTGACGTGCTTAACAGAGTCAAACCTACTTTAACGAGCTAGATGTATTTGATCTGCGTTGCTCTTTGCTCAGAAGAGTCAGCTTGTTAGAGTCCAAGGATGCTTTGCCAAGCTCTTTGGCATGCTCGGGTCAGACAAAGTCTGCAAGTAAAGTTTAACTTAATTAACTAATTCTGTGTGGAGGTTGATCGTTTAACGAACCCTAATGCGCTTACGTATAAGTTTATCGAATGTTAATCAGAATATTAATGAAGGTGACTGTGATTCAAAATTTACTAGATTTACAAATAAAACACAAGCTTTATAAATTGAGCATAAGAAACGTTGCCTTTTACATTCACAATGTCAATAACTTGAGTACTAAAACACAAGTAATTTTGAGTAATCCTTTCTATGCACAAGGCCCGCCGCAGATAAGAAACACTAACAGAACTCCATTAACATCAAGACAGAAAACGTAGGAAATCTGAGGGGTGAAGGGATCAGCAAAATCACTGGGACAGAGCCCTCCAGGGGGAGGCAAAGGGAGGAGAGGTGGAAAGAGGCCACCACCCGCTACCCGGGCGCACCTGAGCCTCAGAGTCCCGGGCTAATGAGGAAGGCTGTGTTACTCACCAGGGCCCAGGGCCCAGCCCACAGCTACAGATCGCTGACATTCCACCGAATAGGACTAAACCTGCCAGGGTGTTGGCAGGAAGAGGGTGGAAGATGGCAGGGACTGTTATGGGGAAGGGGAAGGGGAAAGCCTGGGACCCTGGAGCCATAGCAAGGTCCTTGCCCAAATCACTTCGCCCACACCATGTTCTGTGATACTGAGCACAAGATCACCGGTGTAGACAGTGTCTGGACCCGGCCATTTCCCATTTCCAACTTAAGAGTAAGCTGATGGAGATCACTGAAACTATGCATCCATAAATCATTGGTAGAAGGTATCCTTTTCCACAGCCAATAAAATCAAGCTATTAAACACTATAGTTTTTAGAAATCAGAACAATGTGGGCTCCCTCTAGTGGTTTAAACACCTTTAAATACCCTCAGATACTTAGAGGAAGCTTCTACTTTGATCACTTACGTCTACTTTTCGTATTGTCCAATCCTTTTCCTCTGGGGAAATCCACATCTTACAAACAGTCCACCACAAATTTCATCCCAGTGGATGAGGCGAGGGGTAGGCCCCGAGATCAAATGTGCCGGCTCCCAAGTCACAAAGCAAGTTTCTCTGCCCCTTCAAGGTCAATGTAAGCAAGATGGGGACAGACAGAGCTAGGCCACGTGACCAGGGGGCGGGTAAGGACCGCACATTAGGCCCAGGGAAATGAGCTACGACCACAACATTTAAAAAGTTCGTTTTCTCAGGTGGCTACAAAATCATCTCTGACAAAATTAAAAAGGACTAGTTTCTAACAGCCTTTAGGCCAATCCCGGCTGCTGCAGCTGCCCCCACGGTTAAGATCTGTCTGAATTTTTCAATGCTGTCATGTAAGCGAAGGTCTCATCACTGCCCAGCAACGCATCCTATTAAAAGCTGCACTCTATTGAGGCCAGTTCACAGCTGAGAAAGAAGGAGTTTTGTACCGTGTAGCAGGCCCACCGATGGCTGCCATTCGCACTGAAGTTCTGAGTCTTGTTACGATAATGTGCAACGAAGTGTTGGCGATCTGCAGGGCAGAAAAATCAATACAAACGGACGCAAAAGCCAAAGGCAGAGGAACCAAAGAAAAAAGCACGAGCTCCCTCCACTCAGAAGTGTAAACAACAATTATGAAACGGATGGGAATCTAACTGCTACCTCCGTGATTACCCCTGTGGCTGTGTTGGTATATATTTTCCACCACTGCTGAGGGAGGTATTTGAAACTCAGGCTGGTTCAGCTGACTTAGAGGAGAAAGTCTTTTCAGAAAATTGTTCTTGAATCCGCTTCTAAACAATTTACCAACTTGTCCGAAGTCTCTTTCAAAGATGGTGGTAAAAATCTGAATGAAATTCTTCTGAATTCTCAAAGTACAACAGCAGTTTCTCTGATCTGCTCTAGGAAAACTAACAGCAAAACAAAAGCAGCTTTCTGACACAGTGTGAGATACAAGTCCGCAACCGGGAACTGGGTTTCTTACTACAGCTTAAGTTGTATACACGGAATGCCATTTATAGTTGGAAATAATTATAGTTAAATCCAATGTGCCTGGTAATTTCTATAAAATGTTGAACGTTGGATCCCTGGTAAGAATAAAATTCTCTCTCACATTGCTTTTTTCCATGGGAAAATCAGATTCGAATTAAAACGGCTTTAATTGTAAGGACAGTTTTCCTGCTTGGCCCAGGGACTGCCCTACAGGCTGGATTCCCTTGACATCATTTCACTAGAGAACTGACTGAAGGGCAGGTGGTTTACATAAGATGTCATCATCTCCAGGGCTTTACCCGGGTTCCAGGGAAGCCCCAAATCATACATCAAAACCCTTTGCTTGAGGTTTGCTTCAAAACCTCAGAGTGGCTTTCTTACTCATCAGAAGAGAGGCATCACATTTTCTTCCCATCTTCTTTTCATGTCATCATTTCAGATCACAGAACCAAAACACTGCCATTCTGTGACAGATACTCCAGAGGAGTATGTGATGTATGCACACACAAGTCAAGAAGCCAAAACTGTCAGCCAGTGGAATTTGTTTCAGTCTGGTCCTTATGCTGCAGTTTTCACATCTTTTACTTATGTTTAAGAAAATAATATGGTGCCTCAGGGCACTTTCGTACTCCCCCCACAGGACTGGGATCTTATGAGTATGCATAAGGGGGACAAAAGATACCTGTGGAACAAATGAATTTTACATTTCAATTTGTAGCAGAGACAGAGACACCTTGTTTTGTAGAAGAGCTGAAAAAGGTGAAGAATTCAAGATTTAAATCACTAAAGAAAAAAAGAAAAACATTCTATCCAAAAATGTTTATGATGAATAAATTTAAGATACGGTGTTCCTGTAAGACTACAATGTAAAGTAAGCATACCTGGGGCGCCTGGGTGGCTCAGTCAAGCTTCCGACTTTGGCTCAGGTCACAATCTCATGGTTTGGGAGTTCGAGCTCTGCACTCGGCTTGCTGCTGTCGGCTCAGAGCCCGCTTTGGACCTCTGTGCCCCTCTCTCTGTCCCTCCCCAGTCACTCACACACTCTCTTTCTCTCAAAAATGAATGAACATTTAAAAAATTAAAAAAAAAAATTTAAAATGAGCGTAATTTATTATCCTTTGCGTATGCTTCCTAACGGTCAACGTTTTAAAAAAGACATAATGCTCTTACAGTGTTATCCAGACCTTGTTTGCCACGACTCATCTACAATGGCCCCGCCCTAGAAATGACAGCTCTCTTCTCTACGGTGCTCAGGCCACACGTGGGGGTCATCCTCGATGCCTCGCTTCTGTCAGATCCCACCTGCAACCTGTCATCAAGTCCTTCTGATTTTGCCTCGAAAATACATCCGGTCAACTACCTCCGCTACCCGCACCCTCAGTACCCTGGGCGAGGACCCTGTCACTGCCGTCCCAGATCACTGCCACGGCCTCTGAACTGGTCTTTCTGCCTTTGCCCTTATCCCTTCCGGTCTGTGTCACCACAGCAGCAAGAGTGGCCCCACCAACACATACTTCTGACCGCCCATCTCTGCTCAGAACCTCCAGCAGCTCCCGCATCACCCAGGGTTATGTCAAAGTCTTGCCCGTGACCTGAAAAGCCCCACGTCATCTGCCTTCCCGTTTCCTCTGTTACGTTTCTGGACTATCTCTTCTTTGCCTTGCTCACTCCAATGTAGTGACATGAGCCCCCGGGCTCTTTTTGTGATTTAATTTTTTAAAAAATTTTAAGTAGGCTCCATGCCACGTGGGGCCTGAACTTACAACCCTGAGATTGAGAGTCGCATGCTCCTATTAGGTATTTGCCCAAAGGATACAAAAATACAGATTCAAAGATCCAAACACACGCACCCCAATGTTTATAGCAGCATTATGAGTACTAGCCAAAGTACGGAGAGAGCCTAATGTCCACTGACTGATGAATGGACAAAGAAGATGTGGTGTCTATATATATGCAATGGACTACTACTCAGCCCCTGAAAAGAATGAAATCCTACCATTTGCAATGACGTCAACGGAGCCAGAATGTATATATAATGTTAAGTGAAAGAAGTCAGTCAGAGAAAGACAAATACAATACAATTTCACTCATGTGGAACTGAAGAAACAAAACGGATGAAAATACGAGAAGGAGAAAAAAAAGAGGAGGGAAACGAACCATAAGAGACTCTTAACCACAGAGAACAAACTATGGGTTGACAGAGGGAGCTGGAGGGGGATGGGCTGGGTGGGGGCTGGGTATTAAGGAGGGCACTTGATGCGATGAGCACCGGGCGTCGTATGAAGTGATGAACCACCGAATTCTACTCCCGAAGCCCATGGTGCCCTGCGTGTTTACTAACTAGAATTTACGTTAAGAAACAAGAGTCACGTGCTCTACAGACTGAGCCGGCTGCCCCTTTTCTTCAACACACCAGGCCCAGGCCCACAGCAGGGCCTCTCTCTCGGCCTTGGCTCAGTTTCACTCTCCCTGGGAAGCCTTCTCCCCACCCTTTGAGGACAAGGCCCATCTCCCTTCCTTACCTTAGTTTTCTCCTTAGCACTTACCACTAACACATCCTGAATATTTACTTGTCTTACTCACTATCTTTCCCCCTAAAATATATACTCCATGAAGGCAGAGTTTTTCTTTCTTTTTGCTGACTGCTGTATCATCATTGCAAGAAATGTGTCTGGCACCGAGCAGGTGCTCATAAATCCTTACTGAATCAACTGAATGAGTCACGATTCCTATTTATGGGAAGATTCCGGAACACAGCTAGTGTCATAAGGAGAAAAAGTACTTCAGGGCTTTATTTTGCTACGGACTTGACACTGTTACCCTTTTACCCCGAGTTGCCAGACGCATTTCTCTGTATCCCTAGCATCCAGGAAACTCACCAGTGCCTTCTTCTCTAACCAGAGTCCAGACAAGACAGAAAAAAAAAAAAAAAAAAAGGTGAGAATTGTTCTGCCATGCGCTTCGAGAAAGGCAGGGCGGGTGCTCTAGGCTCTCCCTGCCCTACCTCACAGGAGGGAAGAACACATATCCAGGGAGGCCCAGGAGCCACCGCCTCACTCTCAGGCCTCGCTCTCCCTGGGAAGCCTTCTCACCACCCTATCCAGGACGCACGTGCAACTGGGGCACGCTTGCCCACGGCTGCTTCCTCAGCCGGCACCGCATGCGGACCGGCCACGTGTGTGAGGCACCCCCGCCCTCCCACGACCCCTGCTGCTGCTGGTCCCTCGAAGGCTGGCAAGCCACGAGCCGGCGGCGCCCGGAGGTCCTCGCAGCTGAGGCCAAGCCCTTCACGAAGGAGCAGAGATGAGGCAACATCCCAGACATCTGGCGGTGGCACAGTGCAGCACGGTCACTGGTGGCCGAGCGACCAGGCCACTCAGTGGAGCAGAGGCCGGTCTCCAGATGCCCGTGGATGGTGGGGGGATCTCCATCAGCAGAGACAACGAATGCTAAACTCAGAGATGTCCTTTATAGGCTCTAGGGAGCCACTGTGTCACTATTAACTGTGGTAAAAATGAAGTGCCACCAGCACGTGGACGTGGTTTTGAAAAGAAGGGGAAGAGTCTACAGTCAGCATGTGAATAAATAAATCAGCCCAACAAATGCTTACAAATAACGTGGTCAAACCAAGAGGAAATGTTCTAGATGTCTGTGAAGGGTAGGAGAAAAATGCAAAGGTACTTATTTAAGAACACTTGAAATAAATTATACTTTGAATAATTGCAGTATTTTTCACAACGAGAAAAAGTTTACGATGCTAAAGAGACGGCAGGGGTGCCTGGGTGGCTCAGGTCGGTTAACCGAGGTCGGTTAAGCGTCCGACCTCGGCTCAGGTCACAATCTCGCGGTCCATGAGTTCGAGCCCCACGTCGGGCTCTGGGCTGACGGCTCGGAGCCTGGAACCTGCTTCCGATTCTGTGTCTCCCTCTCTCTCTGCCCCTCCCCCATTCATGCTCTGTCTCTCTCTGTCTCAAAAATAAATAAACGTTAAAAAAAAATTTTTAAGAGACGGCAAAAGTGGGGGAAAGAAGTTAGTGAATACAAAAGGAATAAAATTAATTTGAAAAGAAAACTGTTCTCATTCTATGGAAGGTACTTCTCCCTATTTTTTAAAAAAGACCAAGCTTTACAAGGTCACGAAGAGGTCCTCATCCACGTTAACAACCTCTGTTCTGCAAAAGCTCCATGCAGCTACAGACTGGGAGAAAATATTTGCAAACCACACATCCAACACGGGACTACTAACTAGATTGCACGAAAAACTGTAAAAACTCCCCGTCTAAAGAAAATCTAGTTAGAAAACGGGCAAAAGACATCAACGGACATTTCACCGCAGAGGAAACACAGATGACAAATAAGCCCGAAAAGATGGCGACCATCATTAGCCCGAAGCAAAATGTAAATTAAAATCACTATGAGATATCCGTGCCAACCCATCAGAACGGCTAAAATAAAGATTAGTGATGCCACCGTCCGGGCAAGGATGTGGAGAAGCTGCATCAGTCATTCACTGCCGGTGGGAATGTAAGATGGTACAGGCACCTAAAAAGTTTGGCCACTGCTCAGCAAACTAAACATGCAAATAGGGCCCAGCGATGTTAAGTGCCTCTTGGACACTTATCCAGAGAAATGAAAACTGAAGCTCACACGAAACCTGTGCAGAAACGTTCCCAGTGGCCTTATTTGTTCTTCAATGTTCTTCAGTGGCTGAAGGGTTAAACAAACCATACTCCTACTCAACAATGAAAAGGAACAAGCTATCGATACACACGATAATTTGGATGAATCTTCAGCAAACTGGGCTGAGTGAAAAAAGCCAATCTTAAGAGGGTATGTAACTGCATGACTTATTCATGTAACATTTTTTTGTTTTTAAGACAAACTCTTGGAAATGGGGAATGGCTGGTGATTGCCATGGGTAGGAGATACAGGGGGTGAGTGAGGGTGGGGGGTGCAGAGGTAAGTGGGGCTATAAAAGGACTAGAGGGATCTTTGCAGCGTTGAGCTGTTCCGTATCCTGACTATGATGGTGAATACACAAGCCTACACGTGACACAATCATACAGCACCAAATACCCACATACAAATGAGCACAGTAAAACTGGGGAAATCTGACCAAGATCAGAGGACTGGATCAATGTCAATGTCCTGATTTGTGACATGGCCTATAGTTCTACAAAATGTTACCACTGGAGGAAAAGGGGAAAAGGCACGCAGGACCTCTGTGTATTATTTCTTACAACTACATGCGAACCTACAATGGTCTCGTAAAAATGTCAGCGAAAAACATCATAAGGTCATTACCTCACCGCGGTCTCATTAAGCACCTTCTCCCAAGTCCTTTGGACCTAACTGAATATGCCACTGTGCAAGCAAGCAAGACTGTAGGGTCGATTCACTTGACGGTTAATTGAACCCACCAGATTTATATAAAAACTCCCCAACAATCCTACCAAGTCAGCCACAATTTACATTCTGCACGTTGTTCATATCTCCAGCTCAACTGGAAAAAAGATGATCTTTTTAAATAGTAATGTGTTAAATATGACACAATCACATTTAGTTTTGGTAGAATCACGCTGTTCTCAAGGTGACAAAAATTAACTACCTAATGGTAATCCCATTTCATGGTTTAATTAAAATTGTTATAAACAGCAATAGTATAGCTTGACTAATTTGACCAATTAGTGAATTTTTATAAGCAATGTTCGCAATTTCACCACCACTCGAATGATACCATTTTTAAAGACTATAGCTTTAAGTGATACAAAGACACTTAATGCAAAAAAAAAAAAAAAAATGATGCACAAATAAGTATTACATTTCTAATAGAATTTATTTATACATTATGGTTACTGGGCTTTTTTGCTGCTGCTCTAGTAACGCAAATTAGATTTTTTTAGAAAATTACCAAATACAGTTCATACATCAATTTACTGATTTGACAGTATCTGCAAAATCTCAGAAAAATGTTTTAACAAGGTCCTAGCTCTAGACTGACGTTTCCAATTCTATTTAGCCTGAGAGTGGAGTCTGCATGAGCTCTTCCATATTAAATTAACGTCTAACATCCAATCTCCATCTCTGCCTCAAAACGATCTTTCATAAAATAAACCTTAGCATCTTTCCTCACATGTCAATCGTAATTGTGAACACACACGGCCAGGCAGAAGACGTCTGCCTGGCTTGGGTTCATGGCTGCTCGTGTCATTGCCCTTCATTTCTGGGCTGCCCCCGTGGCCTCCCACTTTCAGTTTTAGGATGTGTGTCCCGAATGGGCCCTGACACCGGAGAGGATCAGGGCGGCCTGTGTCCGTAGTCCCACAAGAACGGGGCCTGTGGGTTTCCGCAGCGGGAGAAAAGGTCTGGTACTCAGACACCACTCCCCGAGCAGGGGGGCTCTGCACTGTGAGCTCAAATCTGTGCCTGCAGGCATCAGGGCACTGCCCCTCCCGGGTGCTTTCCTGGATGGTGCAGGCACGTGACAGCGAGGTCCACAGCACGAGGGCTAAGCTGTACGGCAGCACACAGTCTTGCCACGTAAACTCAGAGGCCACAGGCTCCGACGGTGCCTTCCCTAAAGGACGGCTGGAGTGGGAGCGTGAGGAGGGCTGGGGCCCCCGACGGGAAATGCACTACAGCAACACAAAGACGGACGGAAACGAAGAGGGACCCACCAGTGCTCCAGCCAAGCTGGACCTCAAACTGAACAAGTATTTGCCTCCTCGTTCTTGAAGCCTCCCTCCGCACCTTCACCTGTTTTTCTGTAGGACCCTCTGTGCCGGGAACTCTGTACCCACACTGACATCTCGCTGGCCTCAACGTATGCTCATTAGCGAGGCTTAGATGGCCGCCATCAGTGCCAGGCGCGAGACCACCTTCAGGACGCGGCAGCACGTGGCCCGTGCCTGCGGAGACTGCCCAGGTCCCGTATTCGCCTGTAAACCCCCCCCGCCCCCGGCCCTTCACGCCGGGAGGGCTTGCCATATCGGAGCCCTTGGCCTGCTGCAGCCTCCCGCACCGGCAAAGTAGTGAACATCTTCCTTCTTTGTATCTGCCTTCCCGTGACACATGTCCAGAGCACAGAGGTCGGTTTCTGACAGCAATGGGAAGACCCCCACCCGTGCCCTCTCATTGCTTTGTACTTTCCGGCACGGAATGCGCCTGTGGGCACACGAGAAAAGCAGAGGCGGGGGAAGATCGACATCTCAGGAGCCGGCCAAGAGAGAAGCAGGTCTGCCACTTCTCATTGAATCAACGCCAGCCACCGCTCCAAGCACTTTAAAAACACCTGCTTGCTTCTTTTCATGACAATGATATGAAGGTAGGTACTGTCATCACACGTTATCTTACAGGTGAGGAACAGAGGTACAAAGAGGTTCGGGAATTCGGCCAGAGTCCGTCATCGCGACGGGACCACAATGCCAACAGGACAAGTGGTGAGTAGCAGTCAGATTCTGGACATACTCTAAAGTGAACAAGACGTTTGGATTTAGGGCTGCAGTGAGAGGAGTCAAGGAGGGACTCCCTGGATTTTGGCCTTGGCGATTAGAAAGACAGAAGTGCCCTTTGTGCAAATGGAACGGATTTTATTTTCGTTCCTACATAATTAACTGTATCAAAAAATATTATGTTCCTACTGATTAAAAACACCCCGAGGGGCAACTTCCACGTCCGCCAAGACGAAATAACCCTCCCACCCAACATAACAACAGCCAAAATTGTATGAAACAATAGTCTTCAAGACACGGGACGTTGAGCAATGAAGGACTATGATCCCTGAGACACAGGAAACAAGGTGGGCATCCGGTCACTCTAGCTTGCTGCCTACAGAAAGTCTCCAGGACTCAGCAAGGGGAGAGATGGTAAGGTGGTGCCCAGCAGGCTCCCTGAGCTGCAGCAAGAGTCCAGGGAAAACACGACACCAAATGTGTGCCAGATGAGGAGGTCTGCAGATGGTGTCCCTGAGCCGCATGTCTGAGGAAGCGACCTGAAGTCTGGGAAGGGAGCATCTGAATGGATTGGGGGGAACAGTGTGCCTGGTGCTCACACAGGACTGAGAAAATGTCTGCTCCCACCAGCCAGACTGGAAAACCTAACTCATGGGTCATCAGATAGAGTATTCAGAGGGTCCTGATTCAATACTGGGACATAATTATGAAGGAAGAGATAAACAGAAGTATAAATATACTATCGTATGGTTCTCATACTGTACATGAAGTGATATAGTATCTCTTGAGGACAGGCTGTAATAAAATAAAGATGTATAATATCAACCTTAAAGCAATCACGGCCATAAACAGAATTGTAGCTATTAATTCCCAAAAGGGGAAAAAATATAGACTCACACACATACACACAAACCTGTAAGAATTCATTAGAAGGCAGAAAAGGGAACAGACAGCAAGACGGTAGACGTAAATCTAACCATATCAATAACCAAGTTAAATATAAATGCTATAACATCCTAATTAAAAGGCAGAGATTGTCAGACTAGTTACAACAGTAACGAACCAGTTACAACAATAACTCCTAACCATATGCTGCTTAAAAGAAGCATAGTTAAAATATATAGGCACAAATAGGAGAAGGATGTTAAAAAAAAAAAATATATATATATACACATATATATACGTATATATATATATATATATATATGGTGCCACACAGGTCAAAGAAGAGAGACTATGTGGGAAACACTATTATGATACCAGAACACATTATGGAAGCACATTAATTAATCATTAATCCTAAATGGGGAGACCAGGGAAAGGTGACGTCTAAACTGGTCCTTGGAGGACAAGGGGTCCTCTGACAGCAGCAACTGGATGGGAGAAAATTCGAAGACTAAGGAAACTCCAGGCAGACACCAAAGCAGGAAGACACAGACACTGAGGTGTCCGTGAAAGGAGGGGTGGTGGGAGGGGGAGGGGAGGAAAGACAGCTACGAGACAGATCACAGAGGATCTTAAGTCCCTTGCTAAGGATGCTGGTCTTTATGTTATGAAAAGGGGAACAACCAAAGGTTTTTCCGATCACAAATGAGATGGTCAGAACTGTGCGTCACAAACAACAGACGGCAGAGGAAGAAACTGGAGTCAAGGAGAGCAGTCAGGCACTCGCTGAAATACTCCAATGAGGCATGACAACAGTGGCCCTGAAGGTGGATGGCACCTCCGAAAGGAAGTTGAAGGCGGAGGCATTCTAGGGGCAGGATCAGCAGGTGGGAGACAAAAGGAAGCTCTAAAGGAAAAGAGGAAAGCAAAAATGGCCCGTGGTTTCGAAGGGAGCTGCCAGGGAGACAGCGAAACCATTTGCTGCAACAGGAATTCAGAGAAAGAAGGCAGCACGAGAGTGGAGTCCCGGGAGGCCACTGTGCTCTCTTCTGAGTGCCGCCACGGTGGTGCCCGCTGAACGTCCACGGGGCGGCGTCCTCAGGCAGCCAGAAGGCCAGAGCCAGCAGGCGGAGGCGCGGATGTACGAGTCCACTGCACGGACAAGACAGCCCCTCTACAAGAGGAGCTACTGCACGGTGATCACATCAAGCTTAAGCCCAGGCCTCTTTAGGGATTAACGACTCAATACGTCTTTTCCCGATTTTAATCTAATCTCTTCCAAAGGGTCACCATTTCACACAAACAACTTTATAGGAAATCGAGATACGTAAACTTCAAAAATATTCAAACACTTTTAATCTAGAGCAAACTGTTTCCTGTTTTGGTATTAGGAATATTTACTTGTAAATGAGTTAATTAGCCCCATTTATGTCTACAGCAGAGCTTCTCAAACCATCTGTGGTGAAGGACCAAAGTTTTAAATTCCTTGTCCATTATGGACCTACGTATGGCCCTACTGGGGTTTGAACCGTACTGTGTGTTGCCCAAATTCCTATGTTGAAGCCCTAACCCCCACTGTGACTATAACTTCAAGACAGGGCTGACAAAGGCATAAGTAGGATTAAATGAGGCCATAAGGGTGGTGCCCTGATGTAACGAGTCTAGTCTCCTTATAGGAAGAGACCCCAAAGAGGTCTCTCTCTCTCTCCCTTCCTTTGAACGCACACACAAAGAAGAGGTCATGTGAGCACATCGCAAGATGGCGGCCACCTAAAAGCCAAGGGATGGGGCCTCAGAATGGAATCTACCCTGCTGACACCCTGGATCTTGAGCTTCCAGCCTCCAGAATTGTGAGATCTAATTTCTGTTGTTTAAACAGCTACCCGGTCCGTGGTATTTTGTTACACAGTCAGGGCAGACGCATACACACCGCATGTAGCGAAATGAGCTTGCCCAACACACAGCTCACCATGCAAGCTGCATTCTACTCTGCTTGGCCTCTATCTCGTTCAACAACACGAGACCGCTGACCACATGCTTAAACGTCACAGCAATGTCAAACTTCCTGAGACATTCCTAAAGGCTTCTACCCTGCCTCTGTACTAATTTCACTGTTGACCAGTATCAAACACTTTGTGGACTTCACAGCAGTCTGCAGACCAAGCTTCAACCAGTACTGGTTTATAGTCTTTCTGTGAAAGTTTTTCAAAAATGCAATGTTTCGCTTAGGCATAGAACTGAAAATAAAGGCATAAACATTCAACACATTTGAAAGCAGATGTATGATGTGGGCTGAGGGGAAGCTCAAGATTTCATCATATACCTAGGCAAGATCCCTCAAAACACTGCAGAATACAGGTTCTTCAAAATAAATGGCACTGTGCCTGTTTACGGTGCCTCTTGTCTTCTGGTGCTCTTTTGCTTTTCCATCAGTCTCTATAATCATATCCAGAGAGCACGTTATAATTAGATGACAAGCTCAAAGCTGGAGTGTGACGACCTCTTCAACTGGCAATACATACACCAAATTCACAAAACAGATGCCCTCGAGGGACTCCAACTTAGTTAGATGGATAAACAAATTAACTCCCATGATCCTGCCACTGAGGTGAGGACCTTCCGTTCCCAACGAGATGTCCAACTTCCTGGCCATCCCAGAGGATCTTCGATGCGCAGAATCCAATGCACACATTTGGTTTTCACTCAGCCACCACTGGGTTGTTTTTTTTCCTACAAAAAGTGCTCATTCATCCTCGGAAGCTTCATGTAGCTTCTCCAGCACAAAGGAGAACAATGATTATCTTTTCAGCACTCATGGAAACAGGACAGAAATCAGTGGGGATCATCATGGTTTTAAGCCAGTATCATATGCCTTGGCCAACAGATGAGTTTGCAAGACCACAGAATATATTTTTTTGCAAACAGCATTGCTGTGAAAAACTTTGCTGGCTGAACTTTCCTCTTTTTCCTATGTCCAAGAAAAAGGTAATTCAGTGTTAGTCTTCTCACTTCTTCAAAGTTCTTGTAACTGTAGGACTCCATGAGGAAAAGCTAATGAAGAACAGAATTTCAGAACTGTGAAGACCCAGAATAACCAATGGCAACCTCCTTGTAGCAGAGATGGCCAGCTATTCACCTAAATACATTTCTTCTTTCTTTTGGACACAGGGCAGGAAAACACTTCCCAGGTTCCCAGTGGCCACGTGGTCTCCCAATGGCTGTGGCTGATCTCCACAGATCTCAGAATGTAAACAGAAATGAACAAAAAACTGCTAGAACTGATACAAGAATTCAGCAAAGCCACAGGATATAAAATCAATCAACAGAAAATGGTTGTATTTCTACACACCAATAATGATGCAACAGAAAGAGATATCAAGGAATCACTCCCATTTACAATTACACCAAGAACCGTAAAATATCTAGGAATAAAGTTAACCAAAGAGGTAAAAGATCTGTATACTGAACACTACAGAAAACTTACTACAGACACTGAAAAAGACACAAAGAAATGGAAAAACATTCCATACTCATGGATTGGAAGAACAAATATTGTTAAAATGTCGATACTACCCAAAGCAATCAACACATTCAATGCAATCCCAATCAAAATAGTACCAACATTCTTCTCAGAGCTAGAACAAACAATCCTAAATTTGTATGGAACTACAAAAGACCCCCAATAGCCAAAGTAATGTTAAAAAAGAAAACCAAAGCGGGAGGCATCACAATCTCAGACTTTAGCCTCTACTACAAAGCTGTAATCAAGACAGCATGGTATTGGCAAAAAACAGGCACAGAGACCAATGGAATAGAATAGAGAACCCAGAATTGAACCCACAAACGTATGCCTAACTAATCTTTGACAAAGCAGGAAAGAGCATCCAATGAAAAAAAGACAGTCTATTTAACATATGGTGCTGGGAGAACTGGACAGCAACACACAGAAGAATGAAACTAGACCACTTTCTTACATCATGCACAAAAATAAACTCAAAATGGATGAAAGATCTAAGTGTAAGACAGGAAACCATCAAAATCCTAAAGGAGAAAACAGGCAACATCTCTGACCTTGGCCGCAGCAACTTCTTACTCGACACATCTCCAAAGGCAAGGGAAATAAAAGCAAAAATAAACTATTGAGACCTCAAGATAAAAAGCTTCTGCACTTTAAAGGAAACAATCAACAAAACTAAAAGGCAACCAAAAGAATGGGAGAAGATATTTGCAAATGACATACCAGATAAATGGTTGGCATCCAAAATCTGTAAGAACTTACCAAACTCAACACCTGAAAAACAAATAATCCAGTGAAGAAATAGGCAGAAGACATGAATAGACAATTTTCCAAAGAAGACATCCAGATGGCCAATAGACACATGAAAAGATGCTCTACATCACTCATCATCAGGGAAATACACATCAAAACCACAATGAGATACCACCTCACGCCAGAGTGGCTAAAATTAATAACTCAGGAAACAACAGATGTTGGTGAGGATGTTGAGAAAGGGGAACCCTCTTGCACTGTTGGTGGGAATGCAAACTAGTGCAGCTGCTCTGGAAAACAATGTGGAGGTTCCTCAAAAAATTAAAAATAGAATTACCCTGGAGAACCTGGGTGGCTCAGTTGGTTAAGCCTCCAACTCCGGCTCAGGTCATGATCTCATGGCTCGTGAGTTCGAGCCCTGCATCTGTACTAACAGTTCAGAGCCTGAAGCCTGCTTCAGATTGTGTCTCCGTCTCTCTCTTCCCCTCCCCTGCTAGCACCCTGTCTCTCACTCCTTCAAAAATAAATGAACATTAAAAAAAAAATTACCCTAAGAACCAGCAATAGCACTACTGGGAAAGGCTACTACTCCAAAGGATACAGGAGTGCTGATGCATAGGGACACTTGTACCCCCAGTGATTATAGCAGCACTTTCAAAAATAGCCAAATTATGGAAAGAGCCCAAATGTCCATCAACTGATGAATGGAGAAAGAAGATGCGGTTTATACATACAATGGAATACTACTTGGCGATGAAAAAGAATGAAACCTTGTCATTTGCAATGATGGAACTGGAGGGTATTATGCTAAGTGAAATAAGTCAGAGAAAGACAGAGATCATATGTTTTCACTCATATGTGGAATCTGAGAAACTTAACATAAGACCATGGGGGAAGGGAAGGGAAAAACATAGTTACAAACAGAGAGGGAGGCAAACCATAAGAGACTGTTAACTACAGAGAAGAAACAGGTTGATGTGGGGGAAGGCGGGGGTGGGTGAGGAAAATGTGTGACGGGCATTGAGGAGGGCACTTGTTGGGACGAGCACTGGGTGTTGTATGTAAGCGATGAATCACAGCAATCTACTCCTGAAGCCAAGAGCACACTGTATACACTGCATGTTAGCCAATTTGACAATAAATTTAAAAAAATAAAATAAAAATAGAATTATGCTTCAAAGAAAAGACAAGAAAAGACAAGAAAAGACAAGACAAGACCTTCCAGGTCCGGTCCATAAAACCCTCCCTCTTGCCAACCTGCATGTCCCTCCCTCACACCCACCCCCAACCCAGGTCTTACATTTAGGTCACAGATCCATCGTGAGTTGAATTTTGTATATGGTAGGGGGAGTCAACCTGCATTCTTTTGCATGTGGATACTGTTGTTCCAGCACTATTTGTTGAAAAGACTACTCATTCTTCCCCCCACTGAATTGTCTTGGCACTCTTGCAAAAAAAAAAAAAAAAAATCAACTGACCATAAATGTGTTTATTTCTGGACTCTTAATTCTGTTCCACTGATCTATATAGCCATTCTTATACAAGAACCACATAGTCTTGATTGCTGTAGCTTTGTAGTAAGTTTTGAAATTGGGAATTATGAGTCCTCATACATTACTCTTCTTTTTCAAGACTGTTTTGGCTATTCTGGGTCCTTAGCATTTCCATAGGAAATTTAGGATCAATTTCTACAAATAAATTAGCTGGGATTTTAATAGGGATTACATAGGATCCATAGATCAATTTTGGGGGAGTATTGCCATCTTAATGGTACTGGCTTCATTTTATTCTTTTTTGATACTATTATAAATGGAACTGTGTTAATCCCATTTGGGGACTGCTCATTGCTACTGTTTACAAATATAATTCCTTTGCGTATATTTTTCTGTCTTCTACTGAACTCATTTATTAGTTCTAATAGTTTTTTAGTGGATTCTTTTGGATGTTCTACGAACTAGGTTGTGTCATCTGCAAACAGAGATTGTGCGTTTCACTTCTTCCTTTCCAATCTAGACATCTTTTATCTCATTTTCTTGCCTAACTACTTGGCTAGAATTTCCAGGAAAATGTTGACTAAAAATGGCAAGTATCAAGAGTGGGCATCCTTGTCTTGTCCCTGATCTTAGCAGGAAAGCTTTCGGTCTCTCACCAGTAAGCGAGATGTTTGCTAGAGGTTTTGTGTATATGCCCTTCATCAGGTTGAAGAAAAAGGATGGTTTTTGAAACCCTGCTGACGGGCAAGCCTTTACTAGTATTTACACGGAAGCCTTATGTTTAAGGGCTGGGCACGGTGATAAAATGACACGCGGTAAAGAAGCGCTGTTCGCTCGCTTCCAGGAAAAATGCCAATTATGGAACGGAGCTTCGTTTAACCGACCCAGATGCTCTTGGTGCAGTGAGACAGTCGAGAAGCCCCACATGCATGAGAGGTGCTCGCCGTCACTAGCCATCAGGGAAGCAAAACGCAAGCTACGATGAGATGCCACCTCACGCCCACTAGGATGGCTACAATTACAACAACAACAACAGCAAACCCAGCAAAGAAGGGTTGGCGAGGATACGGAGAAATGGGAATCCTCGTGCGCTGCTGGTGGGATGTAAAGTCGTGCAGCTGTACAGAAAACAGTTGGGTGGTTTCTCAGAAAGTGTGATGTGGACTTACCATATGACTCAGCAATTCCACTCCTAGACATACGCTCAGAAGAACCGAAAGCGGGGACTCAAACATATCCGTATGCCAATGCTCGCTGTAGCATTAATTACAATTATATTAAAATAGCCAAAAGGCGGAAACAGCCCAAACGTCCACCAACATACAAACGGAGAAACAAAATGTGGTCTATCCATACACTGCGGTATGATTCAGACATGAAAAGGAATGAATCTCTGATACAACATGGAGGGACCGTGAAAATTCTACAGTAAGTGAAAGAGGCCAGACGCAGAAGGACAAATAATTCTATGAATATCTGGAACAGACAACTGCATGGAGACTGAAACGAGACGTCAGGGGGTTGGGTGAGAGGGGTCTGGGGAGTTAATCCTTCACGGTGGTGGCTGTGCAACGCGGTAAATGTAATCACTCTCACCGCATTGTACACTTAAAATGGTTTAAATGGCAAATTCTCTTGTTTATATTTCACGACGATACAAATGTTTTAATAAAAGGCCCACAGCTATTACTACACCCACATTTCTACCATCTTCACTCTCATAGTAATGTTTCGCTGCTCTTTTCTTGGGAAAGTTTGTGACCTGAATTATGCTACTGACACACATAGCATAAGCTCCTCTCGGTAAGTATCGTGACTGCTCGCTTATGTGCAAGCTAAGAGCCTTCCACAATTCTTACACGTGTCTTATGTCACTGCAGTCATATAGATACTTACACTCTTCCCTCTGCCCTTGAAGGCACGGATGCTGGAATCTACGTGAGCCAAGCAGGGTTCTTCTTTGCAAGCTACACACACCAATTCTGTTTTGCTTGGACAAAGAAGGGGTTTGTTAAAAGGAAACCAGGCAGCTTGCTTGCGTACCCTCTGAAAGGTCTAAAGAACCAGGCGTGGCAGTCACCCAGCCAGGAGCAATGTCCAAAATCAAGCACGGAGTTGATCCAGTGAGGGTGCCGGGGCCACAGCTGCAAGACAGAGAGACGTAACAGCGCTGACGAGAGCCTCTGCAACAGCATCCCTCACCGGAGAGGACGCTGCACGGTACTTCCTTTCGGGGACCACTTGCTTCCAGCTCAAAGTTTGGAGTGGCAAGGTTATAACTGTCTGAAAATAAATCACGTGCCTGTATTTGTGGCCCAGAAGCCAGGGAGGCTGGGAAGGGAGCGCCTGGCATTGCCGGCTTCTGGGGAGTTGTGGGGTGGACTGTGCCTTACCAGGTCAGAGGTTCTGTGGACACAAAAGGGAGATTCGATGCTCAAAGATACAAAGGATGACTCATGTTCACTGCACCCTGTCTTTAGGCAAACCGATTTGCAAATGAGCAATTTAAGCTAAATATGCCTGGCAAGGGTTCTCAGCAGAGAAAGCAGAGCCACCTAAAATGCCAAACAAGCAAGAGCTCAGTCCTTTGGAGAAGCCTCAAGGAGCAAGGTATTATTAAAATGTGGGGAGGAGAGCAGTGGAGACGAGCTGCACGATTTCACAAACAGACTGCAAAGCTAAATCTGGATTTCAATCCTGAAAATGGTGGAGAGCCTGAAGGCTTTTAAGGAGAGAATAAAGTCAGATTTGTGTGTAGAACAATCATTTTAGCAGCGGAATGGATTGAGGTCCCCGAGCCTGGATGCCAGCTAAGAAGACGCTATCATTCCAGAGAGAAATAGTGACGGCCTGTTCTGAGCTCACACACAGGATCTGAGTCAGGAAGAACCGAATTTGGACAAAGTGATGGCCTAGACTGGCTGCTGGCTGCTTGAGCGTGGCAGTGAGGGTCCTAAGTCTTGGCTAAGACTAGGCTGACCGTGAGAGAGGAAACGGGTTCTGGGTGGCTGACTTTGGATCGCTGGGTGCCATCAGGTGGACGCATCAGGTGCACAGGAACCTGTCCGTTCCACAACTTCCTCTGAACACGGGACAGTGGAAACCGTGGAACAGACAAGTCACGCAGGGGGTGTACGAGGGACAGGAGAGGAGGGAGGGGATGATTCCTGAGTCAGAGCAGCCCATCTAGAAGGTCAAGAAGGAAGAGCCAAAGAGAGAGGAGGAAAGCCAGGAGACAAACCTCTCATGGCCGCCCAAGAACGAATTTCTAGAATGAAAGGAGCTGCTCATCTCAAACAAGCGTTGTGTGTGGATCGTGTATTCACCCTCCCACACCCTGACCCTGCACAAGGAGGAAGTAACGTAAGGGAGTAGAATTATTAAGCAGGGAAAGACTCTCTGTCTCTCTTCGCTTTTCTTCCTGAGTTCCTCAAATAGACCCGAGTGGTGGAGGAGGAGCAGGCTGATACAAGTGGGACCAGCACAGGCCCAGCTTCCAAACCTGCTCCTCTCCAGGGCGAATTCTCCTTCTGTTTTCAATCCCGAAATGTGAGCAATTTATGAGGAATCTAACGAGGACTGGTCACTTCAACCCTCAGGTTTTCTGGAAATCCCTCCCTCCAAATCCAAGGATCTGCCGCCACTATAACGTGCCAGCATCATCTCTCTGCTTTGATTTGTTTGTTTTGCAACACAGCAATCACTTCTCTTTTCAAATGACAACATTCAATATACTCCAGCATAATCACATAATATACTTAGAAAGTATTAAGTAAAAAAGTCATTGAAATCAGCACATTGAGGGAAATAAAACCAAGCAAATGATGAAAATGAGGAAGCCTAAAAAAGACTGCCAACTTATCTCCTCAGTCAGGGGTATGACTAACATATGGACTGCAGAATTATCTTTCTCATTTTAGACTCACTTTCAGAATTAGCAACATACTAATTGTCCTGTTCTGCCACCACATCTTTAAATATATTCATATTTTATTAATCTCTCTCATTAGGCGCCATTTTGAGAATTTCCCCACTGGACTTAGAGATGTAATATTTATGATCACTTTTCCGATGCTGGAAGCCGTGCTTCTGTGGAGTACCGCAGCTCGCCTCCAGCCCTGAGGAAGTCTCGGCATGCACATCGACACAGCAATGCTAAAGCAGTCATCAACAAGTCAGAGAAAAAAACCGTTTAAAAAGCACCACAGTTGGGGAAAAATTTCAACAGACTGACACCACTGAAAAAAACATCGTGTGTAATACGACCTATACGAAATTTAAGAAGAGTTAAAACTAAGCGGCCACAGAAGTCGGGAGAGTAGTTACTTCTGGTTCGCACTGACTGGAAGGGCCAGGAGGGGCTTCTGGAACAATGTTCTCTGTCTCATGAACATGCTTACTTCCTGAAACTTCACTGAGCTTCGTACGCACGACCAGTATCTATACGTACGTTACACTTTAATACAAATTCCCCAGAGTATGTTTTATGAAAAAGTAGCCTATAAATATTACAGAATATAGCATCTATATCCTTATTTCAGCCCTGCTTTAAGAAGTTACAGGAGAGGTCCCTTAAAATTCTCTTAGGGTCTAAAATAATTTCCGGCTTACCAGACTCCAACGATGGTGGAAAATGGCGTTTACGGTAGATGTACAGGGACATACACGCATGTTTACCTACGGCACCCAAAACAGGCGCAACGCACACACTGCGCTACTCTTCGGTGGTGTGGAGCGACCGAAGGATTCGAATCACGGGTTTATGCGTCATGAGTTTTGGGGAAGGGTTTCACATTTTGTTCAATGGTGGTATACTTATAAAAACGCAGCTTCAAAATGCCTCCTGGCCATCTGAAATATCACAACACAGCCAGCAGGCCCCTTACAGACAATGTCCCGGACGTTTGCTATTATCTTGACACAGTGGACTTTGTAACAAACTGGGTATAAATGAGAACAAGTACAATCATAATCCAAGCAATATAAAATATGGTATAAGCTAAATAGAAGATGAACGTATTCTTTAGTTCATAAATGAATACCATATATTAAAACTGTCCGAAACTACCAAAATAAACTCAATTTTTTCCAGATACAAAAATGCTATTGCAGAATTCTGGGGTTTTGTAGGTCAATGGAGCCACCTAAATCCAAACCTCTCAATACATCCTCAAACAAAACAAAACGGATCAACAAGGAGAGAACAAATGCAGCCATGCATTATGCGTGACTACAACATCACTAGGAGACAGGGAATGCCGTGAATTTCAGGTTACATGAAAATAGGGAAATCAACACCCAAATCCAGTAACACCAGCTCGAGAGCCCACATGTATGTGGGAAGTCAGAAACTTTGAAAAACGGCAAAGGGGGAAAAAAGAGCTCTAGAGGTGTTGGACAACAACTAAAATCACCCACAGAAAGAGAAATTTCCTCTGTGAGTGAGGAACTACCGAAAACAGGTCTGAGATACGGCGGATCAGAGGTTTCCTGGAAAAATCAAAGGGACAGAACTGGAAAATGAACAGAACCAGAGACTGGACTCTTAAGAAGGCACCACTTCTGGGGGAAGGGTCACAGAGAAGGATCAGGTATCTCATGGAGGCTGGTGATGATGGGAGAAGAAAGTAAAAGGCAGAAATGATGGTCCTGCACAACTCTGAGCAACGCTCACACAAAAGTGAGCAATACTCACCACAAAACAGGCACTCACTAAAGAAACAGCATTTTTTTTGCAAATTACAGCCACAAGGAGATATTACCTCACACCAGTCCCAATGACTACTATAAAAAGACAAGAAATGACAAGTGTCGGCGAGGATGTGGAGAAAAGGGAATCTTTGTGCACTGCTGGTGGGAACATAGATTGGTGCAGTCTCTTTGGAAGACAGTATGCAGAATCCCTCAAATAATTAAAAACAGAGTTACCATATGATTCAGCAATGTGACTCCTGGGTATTTATTTGAAGAAAAGAAAAACACTGATTTGAAAAGACATAGGCACCCCTATCATCACAGCAGTATTTACAATAGCCGAGATACGGAAACAACTTAAGTGTCCTTGTGAAATGGATGAGGGTGTCAAAAGGTACACACTTTCAGTTATAAAATAAGTAAGTCGTGGGGACGTAATATACAGCATGATGACTATAGCCAATACTGTACTGATTATCTGAAAGCTCCTGAGAGAGTAAACCTTAAAAGTTCTCATCACAAGAAACAAATTTGTAGCTGTAGCTGTGTGGTGTTAGATGTCCACTCGACTAAATGTGGTGATCATTTCAAATATGTAAAAACACTGAATCATTATGTTGTACACCTGAAACTAATAATAATGCTGTATGTCGATAATATCTCAATAAAAAAAAAGTGCTTAGCCCAAGAAAAAAGAGAACAGGGAAAAGCATTTTTGCCACACCAGAAGCAGGGAGCACTCGTGAACCAAGGAGCTGATGAGTGATTGTCTTACCCCTGCCAGCTAGCGCTACTAAAGCTAGTCCAGGAAAATCATTCATTTCAAAATGAACAGAAAACTAGCAATAACATCTGTACAGAGTTACGAGGAGAATAAAACAGACATTGAGAATCAAGTTGTTTCAGTTTTTGGTTTTGCTCACAAGCGAAATAAAAAAACAATAAAGAAACCCCAAAACCAAGGAAACAAAACAGAAACCACATGAAAGTTATAATTCGAGATTCAAACCTGAATTAAATATTAAGTAAGCATTTACAAATATGAAAGAAAACCTCTAAATAAATTTAAAAACTTTAAAATTATTTAAAAACTCAGAACCGAAATATCAAACAATCCAACAAACGGGAAGATGTGAACTAAGAATGACAGCCCAGCAAAGAACTGAAGAAAAAGACAAAGTCATCTTAGAAATGAAGATTAAACCACAAAGTGCCCAGGAAGAACAGATAGAATTGAAAATAAAGGACACCAAAGAAAGAATTAAAAAAGCCAAGATGACAAAATTAAATAGAAATGTCCAAATGAAATAAAATGATAGATATAGAAAATAGGAAAAGAAGATCCAACATACATATAACTGAAAACCCTAAAGAAAAACATGAGAACACAATTAATTTTAAAAACTATACTTCAAGAAAATGTTCCAGAAATAAAAGAAGATCTGAAACTTCATTTGAAAGAGCCCCCTGTGTTTCTGTGGTCTGAACCAGTCAACTCTGAGACACATACCTACCTTAAAACTATTAGATTTTAAAGACAAAATTTTAAAGTAAAAAGAAACGTCTGGGCCTCAATGCAAAATGACCAAGTCACTCACAAAAAGGGAAAAACCAGGCTGACATCAAAGTTTAACAGTAATAAACCAAGACAATATTACAGGAGCATTTTCAGGAAATTTTAAGAAAATTGAACCAAAATATTTTATATACGGCTAAGTTGTCCTTCAAATATAAATGTTATAGAATAGTCTTAAACATTTAAGAACTTAAAAATTCTTCTTGAGGAATCTTTTACTACCCAAAGTAGGGTTCATTGCCACAACACTGCCACATACATATGTGGCATATGTAAGGAATGAGAATCCAAGAGGTACAAATGATTAGTATGCCTACTATTGTTGGAGAAGCACTGTACTAGAGAACAAGTTTCATGAAAAAAAGTGACTGATGGAAAGCACCAGAGAGATTTAATTGCTTCCTAGGACTCAAAAAGTCACATACGAATGTTGAACATTTTGACAAGGCAGAAATAGTGCAACTGAAATGAGAGGAGAAAGGAGAAAGGAAAATACATTAATTGTCGAAGAGATAAAACATAATCAAAGGACGTTTTTTTAAAACTGACAAACCAGAAGCACCTGGGTGGCTCAGTTGGTTAAATGTCCAACTTTGGCTCAGGTCATGATCTTGCAGTTTGTGAGTTCGAGCCCTGTATCGGGCTCTCTGTTGTCAGCAGGAGGCTGCTTTAGATCCTCTATCTCCTTCTCTCTCTGCCCCTCCTCTGCTCGCACTCTCTTTTTCTCTCTCAAATAAATAAACACTAAAACACAATAAAAATGAAAAAAAAAAAAAAAACCCTGACAAACCAAATAGTAGATATCTAAGTAAAGAAAAAAAAAAAAAAAGAATTAAGGACATTATAGAAGGTATAACTATAAAGGTACAAAACAAACCTTCCTAAACATCTCACAAAAAGAGAGTATAGACCATACAGAGAAAAAACACTGTAAATATAATACCATAGAATATGTGACATAAAATAGCATGACAAAGTTGAGACCGAACACATTGGCATCTCAATTAATGCAAATGGGCTTAACACACCAATTAAAAGTAAAAGATTCCAAACTATCTTCCGAAAGAAAACTAAATTCTATGCTACAGATAACAGACACACCTAAATGCAAGTGATTCAGGAAAGCTAAAAATAAGAATAAGTTGGAGAAAAAGAGAAAGAGGGAGATATAATTCTAGTATCAGACAGTAAAATTTAGGTCAAAAAACATTAAAAATGACTAAGAAATACTTTTATAATGTTAAATGCCACAATTTAAAATGAAAATATAGCAGTTATACATCTCTATGCACTAAATAACATAGCAATTACATTCACAAACCAGAAACTACAGTAGGTGCTTTGTAACAGGAGCATAGTATTTAATAGGATACTTTAACACCACTCTGAAATGAAGACAAGTGGACAAAAAGCAATAATTTAGGAGACCTAGGCAATATGCTTAATACGGTAGAGCTTTAATAAGGTATAGACACTGATAACATTACATGATTATAATAAAGAGTCTATTTTCTTCTCAAGCACACATAGAACCTTTAAAAGCCTGATCCTATGTTAGGGCACAGAAAAAGTCTCAAACTTAAATGGCATGCATGTATCTAAAAAGGAAAATCTGAATATTCTTTTAAGTAAAACCCGTATGTGGAATACTATTAATGAACTCCAGGCAAGAAGACAAAAAAATGACTCTAAGCTCATGAGTACAGGTATTTTAACTTTTGATTACATCCACCTGTTACTTAAACAACATTCAACTATTTTGAAGACACAGCAAAACGAAAGACTCTCAAGAAGCAACACATTTTTTAAAAGCAAACTCCATTTTACTTTGGAGAAATATTCTTAACACTCTTTAAAATTACGAATACTGGCTTATTCCTTACCCAAAGAATTCACCGAGATCTACTTCATTTTATTCTTAGATTTGTAATTATTCTAGCTTTCCCAAGTTGTTTTACAAGAATGAAGGTAAAATAATGGTCTCTTGTGACTCAGATAAGATCACCTTCTTTCTGAATGTCTATGGCAGAGTTTCTTCTGGCGTTAATATTTTAACATATGAAATGAAGTCACTGCATTGTATTTCTGCTTTGTAATTCCTTTAAAAATACTAACAGCAGGTCTTGAAGTAAAAACACCCTGCCACATGTGATCTCACAGTTCTGTGGTTTAAATGGTAATGAAAAACATAATGAAAGAACCAAGAGCAGTGTCCTAAGTCCAGTGACGTTCTTTCTACCCACTAAACAGAAATTCTCATCACTGGGGGTCACCATGGATATGTCCTCAACTATTACCCTATCAATTCATCTGGCAGCCTCACGTGTGACATCAACTGTATCTTGCCAACAGAGAGAAGGGCAGAATCACGGGCGGCCTTGATTAAAGTCTCAATTATTCCCATAATGATATTAATAATGCAAAGAGGAGACTAAAGGTCTGATAGTGAAAGGGATGAGGATTCTCTCTAAATAAAGAGGCAAAAGTAACTGATGCTTTCATGGTTGCAAATGCCTTGCCTTTGCCTAAACTTCCCATATAAAATGGCTCAAAACTCTTCCTAATGATTTAGAAAAAACAAACAAAAAAATCATCAGCTATTATCTCTGACTTGCTATCCTCATTCAATTTAGAGTTGATATTATACTAAATATGAAAACACAGGTAGGTGTGTATAGGGTGGGAAAGGTAGGTACAAAGACTGGGAAATAATCGGAATAGGTTCTTAGAAATCCCAGTATGTACAGCGGAGTCGCACAACAGTTCATCCAGTAAAATAGTGATTCCTTAATTAATGACATCCACAGATACCTATTTGCAGGGATACATGAAATTTTTAAAGTTATTTTGTCTTTAAATTTTATTTTCTATCGTATGATGAAGTTGCCTTTTTTTGTGTGTAGTTTCATGACCTTTAACAAATGCATAGATTTGCATGACCACCACGCTAGTGAGGGTACTGAACAGTTCCATCGCCCCCCAAAATCCCTTATGCTGTATCTTTATAGTCATTCAGAACAAAATTAATTTGGATGCACATCATTTTCATGCTCTTTCCCAAGGAAGAGTAAAATAAAACAAAACAGCCAAAAGAATCCCTCCAGGGCATCCATGGATCACTGACCCAAGAATTCAAAAACACAGTGACAGGGTAAGGTTTATGCACGCTTGGTTCCTTTTTCACGCCTAGCAACGAGAATTCACATAAAAGACGTGCCCTGCTCCGAAGACGTTGCTCTCTGACTCGGGAGATGGCTGTTCCCGTTCCACACCAAACAGATGTTCTCTTCTCTCTCTGCCTTTGTGGCCTCTATGCCACGCTCTGGGCCCAAATCCAGCAGGGGCTTAGGAAAGCGCTGGTGCCCCCAGACCAGGACACGGCCCCAGACCTCACGGAGCAGTCAGAGAAAATTCGGCAGGAAAGAAGCCTAAAGCAGGGGTGGTCGGCAGAAAGGGGACCGTGATACATTTCAGAGGGCGGCAACGACAAGTGGCAGGCAGAAGGAAGCAGAGGGACATGCAGGGCCAGGGAGAAAGAGGAATGCAGCAGATGGGAGTGAGGAACAGCCAGAAAACCGGAAGCCCGTCCAGAGAATGGCAGCACTGAGCCTGAATCATCCCCGTCCCAAGTTCCTCTCTCGTGACGAGAGATCACGTCAAGTAGAATTTCCAGGTCAAAGAATACATTTGTTGAAATTTTACGAAGCTCATGTTTTTGAAAAGCAACTTCAACAAGCAACCCAGGGCGTTTTTGTTGAATCATCCTGCTGCAACGGATTCTTTACCCATAGTTGCATGATTATCAGTTTCAACGAGCTTTGGCCTAAGAATAATGGAATTCATTCTTATTAAAAACTTATGACACATTGGCAAACAGACTGCTCCTCTGCTTTGGGCCCAACCCAATCTTGGTACTATCCCGGACAACAAGCAGGACAAAATGTTCGTTATTAATAAGCAGCTTTCGCCTTTCCTAACTTGTAGGTAAAACAGATCCAAACCTAAAGTTACAAGCACACCAGTCATTCATTATCCTTCAACCCGTCATCTACTGATGATGCAAGAACTTCTATTATCCCGAACAAGTCAAAACTGCCATGTAAAAGATCATTCCAGTCATAAGTTCTAGAGCTCTACAGCATCAGAGGTCAGCATTCTTATTTGTACGGAACAACTGGATGTAAAACAAATGCACTAACTTCTGCTCATGAACCATTATTCTTATATACATTTGTTTATCTGCACATTAAATCTCCCAGGAAGCACATGTAAGAATCCTATCACAGTGATTGCCCTCATGAAAGAGAATTTGTTGACTGGGAGACAGAAGTGGAGGGATTTTATCACCGTGTCGTTGAACCTTTCAAGTTTTGAATCATGTAAATGTACCGCTAGTCAAAGAATAAATTTAAACATTTACATAAAGAAGATCATTATTTCTGTAAGGAAACACCTTGCTGTCAGCTACCAACAAAAATGCAACCGTATCAAAAGATACCATCAGATTTCAAGACAGGGAAATGAGGCACGCTGCCACTGTCCTCACACAAAGGCGTGTATGTGTGTGGGAGGGAACAGCTTCTCCAATAACTCGATAAAAAGTTACACGTCTACAACAAAAAGGAGAGCGGAAAAGGAAAGCTTGCGGCCAGCTCTTTCTCCCACTGACGGAAATGCCCACCTGAACACCATCTGCTGTTTTCAGCACTCTGTTCGCCTGTGCGTGTGCGTGTGCGTGTGCGTGTGCGTGTGGTCAAGAGAATAATGCAGCCGAAGCAGCAGCTGAGGTTCTGAGCAGGCAGCACAGTCGCGACGGGACACCGTCTGTTGACCTGGACAACGTTCCAACGTGCAGAGGCAGAGGGTGCGGGCAGCCTCTCCGCAGGGCAGGCCCCCACCCCCTCCCCTGTTCCAATGTCCGCCCGGAAATGGCCACGGAGGAGGCTCGTGGAGCGCCACGGCTGCAAGGTCAGGAACAGGAACGTCGCCCGGCAGCGGGAAACCCAACATCCAAATCCAACAGCGTTCTCGGAAAGGAGAGGATTCACCGCAACGCCGCAGGGCAGAACACTCTCGAGCGGTGCACGGAGAAGGACAGACCTGGGCCAGAAGGTACAGCAGCTCTCCCTAAGCGCACCCACAGCTCCGATGACACTGCTTTCCGTACCGAGACACGGGCCAAGAAGGAAGCGGCCTGCTGCCTCCCCGGTTAGCTTGAGCGCCTTACGTTTCTGCAAACCACTAACGGTTCCCAGACCAGCGCGCACAGCACGTGAGCCACCCTTAGCAGTGCGACGAGCACCACTGACAGCAGGGGTAGTGACGTACTGACCAAGACGACAGGGCGGGACATCCTGAAAAGTCAAATTCCATTAATCTTAGCTAACATGTGAGTTGGTAACTATGACGCCAGCTGATAAAGATTTGAAATGAGGCCCTTCTCAAGACTTGAGATTTTAAACCTCTTTCTTCTAAAGGAATGAATAAACAGGGCTTGGCGCCCTAGTTTTGAAAGGTCACGGACCTTTATTTTAAAGCATAAAAACTGCAGGGGCACCTGGGTGGCTCAGTCGGTGGAGCATCTGACTTCGGCTCAGGTCATGACCTCACTGTCCATGGATCGGAGCCCCGCGTCGGGCTCTGTGCCGACAGCCAAGAGCCTGGAGCCTGCTTCCGATTCTGTGTCTCCCTCTCTCTCTGCCCCTCCCCTGCTCACAGTCTGTCTGTCTGTCTGTCTGTCTCTCTCTCTCAAAAATAAATAAACACTAAAAAAACTTTTTAACATAAAAACTACAAAATGAGAACTCAACCGATAAATCAACCTTCAATTGGATCATAGTTACATACTATTTAGTTTCTCATATTTAAAAAATATGTTCTTTTGGTTAAACCCTTAATAGCTTCTTGCCTTAGGACTACTGAAACAATCCTCAGAAAAGTCAAACTCGTAAGTAAATGTAACATTCCAAGTTGGTTAAAAATTTTCTTTTAGTTTGAAATTATTTACTTAAAAATCACCAAATACAACCTTACAGTTTTTAATGATTCCATTAACCAACATCAACCTCTATCCCTCCCTCATCGCTCCCAGTGTGCTGCTGCTTACTGCCCGTCTACCTGCCCTGACGCTTCTAGAAACACATGAGGAATATCCTGCGCCAGTGAAAGGCTTAACAGTAAGAGCGTATTACTTGCCATACAATTATCAGCATTTGTGTGCATGGCCTACATTCTGAAAACAGCAAAATATAAAACGGGATCAGTTTTGTTCTTAGGCATGACCAGTGAATTCTCAAATGTCTGAAACTATGGCTCACCTCATCAATTTCCCCTCGTCGGCAAAGCAGTCCTCTGGATGAGCATCCCCTTTAACGTTGACAGGAGTTATGAGAGATTAAAGAAAGGAAAACCAAAGAAGCCGACGCCTCCTGACACGTTCCTTTTAGCAGTACCTCTAAAAATGCGATTACAAAATCTTATTTGGAGTTTGAAAAAAGCCACTTGCTATACAAAATCAAATTTTAGATTAATTGGTATTAGGTCGCTTCAGTTTTAATTAGTTTTGGGAAAGAATCACGTCTTTCATCTTGCAAGCATATCCTGAACAACAGGCAAAAGATTTTCCAAAACGTGTTTTTTCAGTAACGTGTTATGTATTTTAAACCTCATTTTTAAATTTGCAGAGTAAACACCACTCGTGCAGCTCTTTGAACAAACGCGCTGGGGTGTGAGACCATCGTCATCATCAGGACACGGAACAACTCCATCATTCCAAAACGTGTCCTTGTGCTGTACCTTCACAGCCAAACACACACCTCATTCCTAATCCGGGGCGCCCACGCTCAGTAAATTTAAATGTCCACGTTTGAGAATGGATGCATCGGACAAATCTAGTGGCAAAGGCAGTGCAGCGAGCTGTCCCCATAGACGTGCTCACGTGTCTTCCCTAAACTCTCGGTTGGAAGGATACTGGTGACCTATCGGAGAGCTGTTCTTTCCTCCTGTGGCTGCTTTTCTGCAGCTGATCATTACAAAAGAATATTAATCGACTGTATTCTTTCTGCTCCAATCCTACCACCTTTTTGCCGTGAAATACTCCTTCAACCTGAGTTCTTTGTGCACCAGTGACCACATTACAGACTCAGTCATTCGCACAGATGGTGCCAATTAGCTTCTCCATGGCGTGCTACAATGAACCTGAAATGGAAGCACTGAATCCTCCCTTGAACTTGTAGAAATGGTCACAGCTGGGGACCACTGACAGCAAGCAGCACGCCATGGTCACATCTTTCCATTCTGCGGCTCATCTTCCACCTCATGCTCGAGCTGCCAGAGGAGAAACTTGATCTACAGGCTCAGATTAGGTATATCATTTCACACACACGCGCACACACACACACACACACACACACACACAAACACACACACTCATACATACAGACACACACACACATTATGTGTGTATACGTGAAACATGGCATTTCTATTCCTTCAGCTGGCAGATAAGTGTTTGTAACTAAAGGATGCAAGAAATTTTCTTACAACGTTCAAAATCTTTCCTTTTCGTGGTTCTTCACCTCTTCGGAAATAGTCCATTTTTAGTAACATAGCATAATGGGATTAGGAACACATTTTACTGATTAGGAAGAAATGACAGTGGCAATATTCACATCTTATATTTATAAGCACCCTGGAGTCTATAAAACACTGTCGCACGGCTTCCAATTTAATCCAGTGTTTGCAACATGGCACCCTGGGGGACTGCATAAGAAACTAAAGTCCCTCTAAACCTCTGCAGCTTTTAAGTTACAGACTAAAGGTGGGTGAGGCAGAGGGAAAACAGAAGTGACAGCAAAACAAAACAAAAAAACCAGAGGAATTATGAGCTGGGCAAACTGATACCATTTCACCTAATCCAATTAGTCTATCAACACTGATAATGCTAAGAATGTGATATTAAAGCCTGGCCCAATTTCTGAAACAAAATTCCAATGCAAGAAGCAGGTAAGTGTTTCCTGAAGCAGGATAGGACCTAGACTACTAAGACGACATTTTGGGCCGGGGGTATTGCTAAAGTGGGAAAACCTTCCTAGAGGAAACGGGTTATTAAACAGGGTCTACGTGGTGATAGACGTGAATTTAAAGGCACGATTTTAACTGAGCGAAAAAACAAGAAGAGAGACATCAAAAATGAGTATTGAAATGCTCTGCCTGGGGGCCCAAGCCTTCTTAGAGAGCAAGAGTGCCATTTATCTTCTCTGCATTTCCAGTGTGGCCTAGAAACTCAGAAGCTGTGTTTTAAATGGAAGCAAAACAAGCCATGTGAAAGCACAGAAGGATAACCTGAAGAACAAGCATTTTGTATTTCTGCAAAAAAATAAACCAAGCATGCGGGCACACAGAACTGAGACCTAGCCAGCAGGACGGCAGAAACTGAAGAGGCAAGGTGGACTGAATGATGGGAAAGAAGGCTGGGCGCACTCCAGCGGTTGGGACCGATGTGGAAAGAGCAAGAAGGCACTGAGGCAGAGAAGGGCAGGGTGTGGGGCAGTGTGGAGGACAGCCACACTGTCTACAAGCATGGGGCCAGGCTTCACAGAAGCAAACCCACTGTGTCCCCCGGCAGAGTCCCACGAGGGGCTAACTCCCTGGAGTCACGGGAGGACTAGAGGCTCCAACCTATTCAGGTTTACCTGTCACTGGCATGGCCGAGGAGAGTGACATCAGTGAGGATAAATGATTACTGCAGTTTTCCCCTGAGCGTCTCACAAGAGACCCCTTGGAATGAAATGGAACGGAATGTCGGCTTTTCACCGTGAGCGCTGGGCCCTCTATCAGTTTCCCCACACTTCTTTTCAAAAAATTTTTTTTCATGTTTATTTATTTTTAAGAGGGTGGGGGGCACGAGCAGGGGAGGGGCATAGAGAGAGAGGGAGGCACAGAATCCAAAGCAGGCTCCAGGCTCCGGGCTGTCAGCACAGAGCCTGACGTGGGGCTCGAACTCACGAACCATGAGATCATGACCTGAGCCGAAGTCAGACGCTCGACTGACTGAGCCACCTGGGCCCCCTCTCCCCATTTTACCCCTCATCCCCAATTCATGCTCTTCACCCTCCCTGAGAAACCCATACGGTCTCAGCTTTTACCATTCCCAGGCTCACACGTGCCTCTGGGGCAGCCCAATGTCTCCCTCTTCCTCCAAGAGGTCCCCTGCCACACAAGGCCTACCCAATGGGTTCCCTCTGGATTTGGAACTTCTCAACACTGCATCCAGTACTATAAACACTGGTAGTCATATGTTCTTAACACGTCCTTCCGCCTTCTGAAGCAAAACTTGCTTCCCACCCTCGGGGGAAAAATTGAAAACATTTTGAAAGCATTTCGAATGTATTTTGCTTTCTCATCACACCATCCCGCAAAAGATAAAACAGAAAAATGGAGAAAGGGGGCAAGTTTGGCTTTCAGCTGATTCATGTGTCTGAAACAGAAGATCACTGTCACACAAGGAGGAGGCTAGCAGGTAAATCCTACAGAAGGCCAGTGCACTTGGCGGGTCCGTGCATGAGAGCAGGGAGCACAGGACATATTAGAGGGAGCAGGTAGTTGGCAGAGGCCTTGGGAGCGTCACCGAGAGCACAGCAGAATAACAGTTCTCAGAGACAAATAACCCAAGTCATTCCAGTTGTTTTTAGAATTGGAGTGCCCACATTTGAGTATGGATATATACAATGTTCCTAGGTTTCACTTAAAGAAAATAATGCAGCCAGGCATTAAAATTGTGCCTTAAAAGTATAGAGAAACTGTTGATTTTTTTAATTCTTAATCCTTGTACAATTCTTTTCTGAAAACAACGCTATTCTTAATACAATCTGATCTCTTTCAGAAATGTGAGGCTTGCTTTTACTAAACTTTCTAGGACAAGACTCGAGTTAGCTTAACCATTGTAATACCTTAAAAGAATACAAAGTAATTTGTAAGATCATATTTAAATAGGTTATGTCCCAACCAACAATTTGGAAGACACTGGGTTCTTCAACAAAACACATACTTCGCACTAATGGACAAACTTCTGAGCCACGCCCCTAATTCCCAAGGACAGAAGAAACTCACTTAGGCAGTAGACCTGAGACCAGTAATTCCTCAGTTCATCAACAAAGTAGGTAAAATGAGGAATCATAAAAATGCGTATCATTCATGTTTTACTTTGGCAAACCTTTTAAAGTATAATTTATTTGCAAATAGTTTAATGTAGGGCCAAGACCTTTCCCTTGAGTAGGATCCAGCAACGGAGTTTCTCAGTCTTCCATGCATAAGTAACACCCATTAGACAACGTTGAAGAGCTTCAGGATTGTTTTCTTTAAAGAAGAAGGAAAACTTAAAGACACACGAGGAGCATAGTGAAAACAGAACCTGGAAGCTGCCCATCTTTTTATGATTTGTCCCTAATCTTTTATAATTGCCTCATCTTTATCCAATCTGATAGTAACTTGTCTTTATGGAGTCTTTCCAAAGGTTTTCACAGAAATGACGGCTCTCTCTGTTTTAGCATACACATTTCATCAGTTTTCATTCCATTTCATTAAATTATGCCAATTACGGTAACAAGAATGCCACACATTAAACAGATCCGGAAACGAAATGCCTCTTGGTGTGCACTCGTCTCAGTGAGGGGACGCTGTCGCCATGGCCCCCTCCCAGCGGGCTGGGGGTGCCTGTGCCAGTCCAGGCCCCGTCGGGAGGGGAGGGAGAGCTGGGCCACCTGGGAGGCCAGAAAACAGGCCTTCTGTTGCATCGTGATCCATTCCATGTCCTGGATGATCCTGTCTGGAAAACCTGCCAAGCCAGGGCTGTACCTTAGTAATATCTGGCAGGTTTTGGGCACACAATAAATATGCATTCAATGAAAGAATGTGCCTTGACGATCTTTAATTACTCCCACCCCATTCAAAGAACGCAGAGCAATGTTTCATTTGGATACAAACTGAAGAGGGCGACAGCCTACAGAAAGACCAGAAAATTACCATGATTATCACAGAAATAAAGGGAAGACAAAACCCAACTCAATAATTCCATTCAAAAGTACCCTAGTCCAAAAGTCAAAAACCTTCTTTGCCCTGCTAGGAGCCCGATACATGCTCCGACGTTCAGAAGTGGTACCAAATGAAAATAGTTGGTTGTGGGTTTCTTTACAATCAAGCTTTTTAATTGAATTCTCAGAGTTTCATCAGTCCTTTCAATAAGGTAAAGAGACTTCTATGAGAACAGATTTTTTTTCTGAAACAACAGTAACAGCTAACAAATACTGACTAGTTCATCTTGCCAGGTGCTATAGTAAGCGTGCCGTGTATATTTGTTCATTTAATCCTCAGAATAACTGTAGGTACTAAACTCACTCAAAGACAGATAGCTCATCAGTGGTGAAGCCAGGATTTGAACCCAGAGGCCATGTGCTGAACCCCTGTGTCATACTGCCTAATTCAGCTCACTTTCTTAGAAATAATTTTAATATTTTACCTAAGGGTTTTGTTAGTATACCTCCCCAAAATACAACAAAGTCTTTAATCATAAAGTTGAAATTAATTCTTTTTTTTTTTAAGCTTTTATTTTGAGAGAGAGAGAAAGCGTGGGCAGGAGGGGCAGAGAGAGAATATCAAGCCGGTTCCACAAGCTGTCAGCACAGAGCCTGAGGCAGGGCTCGAACACATGTACCCTGAGATCATGACTTGAGCCAGATTCAAGAGTCCGATGCTCAAATGACTTAGCCACCCAGGTGCCCCACTAATTAAGAAATTACTTCTTAAACAGTTCCCACTAACCCTATACTCATTGAAAAAACAACTATACATGACTACATTCATTCATTATCAAACATTTAATGAGCAACTGCTTAATCACTTGAAAACAAAGAGTAAGGGCAATTCAGTGGACATTGCTCAGCGACTGAATGTGCACCGCATGCCTACTCTTGCCAATGCTCCCAGGAAACTCGGTCTGGTGGAAGAGACACATCACTGTCCTCTGGTTTTAGGAAATGCTAATGCCATTTATTCATTCCCAGGAAAGGCTCTGGGGTGCCCCAAGTGTGAACTGGGACAGCGGGGGGTGGGGGGGGTGAAGGGGAAAGGACCCTGGAAAAGACTCTGAGATTCAACCAAGGCACTGCTCCTTTGTAAGCCACGGAGATTTGAGTTAAGGGCTGCTGTAGACGAGACATAGGATCAGTACCGTGTCTTGGAACAACCACTCCAGAAGGAGAGAGCATGGGGCAGATGAGGGCATAAAGCGAGGAGGCCGGCGACGATCTGCCGTGAAAGGGTAGGTGAGAACGGGGGGATGTGAGGTTGAAACGAGGGAACTGGATGGTGTGTGAATGACATCCACGAAGTTGTTTTAAAAAAAAGTCCAGACGAGAAATGGTGAAAGCCTGAACTCAGGCCACGCCACCGGTCACGGGAAAGGGAGACTGGACGGATGTTCAGAAGTCAGAATCAGGAAGACCTGGTGCGATAATGGGTGCGAAGGGGGGCCGGACTGAGAAGTGGGAGCGGGAGCAGGAAGAGGAAAAGAATGGAGTCACGTCACAGGAGGGAAACGTAAGAGAGGCTGACTAACATCTGATCGAGAAACCAATTCGAGTTATCCTGGGGAACACAGCCGAGGGCAAGGAAGCTCCGAGCTGAGGGAGGCACAAGGGCTAGCTGCTAAGGTATGCACCCCTAACAACGGTGTCGATGTTCACTGCTAACCACTTTTTCGCTTCCTCCTTCGGGTCAGAGCTGGCATCCCTCACTTTTACACCTGAGCAAACTAAGGCACACAGGGAGGAAGAGGAAGAGCCGAGGTCCTAACGCGGCTGCCTCCAGGCTCTGACACCCAAGCGACTTCCACGCGGCCACACTGCCCGCTGAGCAAGTAATGACCACAACGACAGTAGAGACAATGACAGCTTCACTCTGCCGCTGCGGAGCCAGTTAGAACCACAGCTCTCACCCCTGTGCCTCTGCCAAGTGCAGAGGGGGAACTTCACATGCACAGCGTGTCTATTGCTCGTCTGGAAGAGGGGCAGCGAGACCTGCATTTATCAAGCATCTGCACAATGCAGACACTTGTCACACATGTGTTACTCCTCATGGTGTCCCTGGAAGAGAAGCTGTACTAGTTTCAATCGGCGGTCAAGGAAATGGTCTCACGAGAGGAGGTGACTGGCCCAGGGCCATGATACACGACGGGGCAGGAGAGGGACAGAATCTCCGTACCTGGAAGCACCCACATGTATTCCTACATAGAGACTAAACATAAATGAACCGAGAGAGAGCGAGCACTCACGTGGAAAAATGTTCCAAATGAGCGAATCCTGTAAATAAAAAATAAACATAAAGATTATCTGTATTACGCTTGCAGCTTTTCTTGAAGTCTGAAACCATTTTTTTTTTTTTTAAATAGAAAAATAAACTCTGCGAGTTAGGGCATAAAAGAACCCAAAGGCCTCTGTCCATTCCCAGAAGACATCCTTGGTCATTACAAGCTGACGAGAATCAGTTCTGTTTCTAAGCAGCTCCAAAAAAAAAAAAAAAAATCACATAACTTCTTTTTTCTTTTTTTAATTTAAGAAAGTGCAATGAAGCGATATTTTTTTTTAACTACAGATTAAAATGCATGGTGGAAACTGGCTTGCTGGGCACCAGGACCTAAACATTAGAAATGTAGTGCAACTTCTAGGGTGAAGAGTCAACTCACTTTCACCTTAGGAAAAAAACAGCGTTTAGTAGGTGAATTGTTAGCATTCAGAATGTGTAACTGGTGCATCTTGCCAAGTTCAGAACGAATAGAGGACTGTGAATGCATTTAATGCTAAAATGGGAGATTACCGAACATAGGCTGTTTACAGAATTCAAGTCCTTTCTATTTCCTTAGGAATTAGAGACCTTTGTGTAATTTCTCATTGTTTTTCCCTGGTTTCTGCTTAGTAGGTTCCATGCCCAACGTGGGGCTCAAACTCACGACCGTGAGATTAGGCGTTGTGTGCTCTACTGACTGAGCGAGCCAGCCAGCTGCCCCAAGTGTAATCCCTCACTTAAAGCAGTGATCCTTTGCTTGGAATTACATCAAATAAAGAAATTAACTTTGCCTCAAAAGTGAGGATAATGCTTATTTTTAAAATATATTATTTGGACATTGATTTAATCTTATGGGTTGGACTCTAACACCACCAGTTTTTGGATATTTTTAACCTAAAAAATGGAATTTTCACATGGTTTCATACATTGGTAGGCTATTCTCTTGATCAGCCTGTAACAAATGTCTGTAACATTTTACAAATAAAATAGTGTTCAAGTGTCCTTAGTTTTTAAAGGAAACGCTAGATGGCAGTAAATACACAAAAGTTGTGACATATGACCCTGTGTTACCAAGCATAATGATCATTTTTGCCTTTTATTGAATTTTATGCTCTACTATGTCAAGCTTAAAAAAAAAAAAAAAAAAAAAAACCAAAAACCTGAATAAAAAATTTAAATAAAAATTAAAGTTCCCTGGCGTTACTACTGAAACAATCAAATTCATCTACAATTTAAACTGTGACAATACTAACTCTCAACTCCAACTTTATAAAACTGTTAAATTTTCTAAGTCTCCTTTGTTTTAACAAATTCTTTTTTTCTTTTGACATGAATACATTTTGTAATTTTTTTAAGTTTATTTATTCACTATTGAGAGAGAGAGAGAGAGAGAGACAGAGACAGAGAGAGCGTAAGCTGGGAGGAGGAAGAGAGAGAGAGAGAGACACAGAATCCGAACCAGGCTCCAGGCTCTGAGTTGTCAGCACAAAGCCCGAGGTGGGGCTCGAACCCCCACAGACCGTAAGATCATGACCTGAGCCGAAGTCAGACACTTTAACCAACTGAGCCACCCAGGCACCCCATAAATATATTTTAGATATTACTTAATTTGGAGAAAATAGCTTTAAGATAAAATACCTTAAACTGCTATTTCCATCAAGATGTTAATAATTTACACAAAAATTTAAATACACATATGGCTTATTTACTAGGTTTCGAATTAGTGAAATTTCTATTCTTTTAGGGGCCATGAATGAATATATGTTAAGTACAGCATGCTATTAATTTAATGTGCTACTAGCAAAACACTGTTTTAAATTCAGTAATTAAAACTGACACTATCTAGATTTCAGGAGAAAACAGGTAAGTAAGTATAATATTAAAATTTTACTTCCTTATTTGAAAACCTATCTACAGATCAAAGGAAATATCTTAGAAACATTGCTAATCTGATCCACGGATGGTTTTAATGAACTCTCTATAACATTCTGAATTGTAATTTCAGTAGGATTTTGCAGACTTACATGGTAATAAACCAAAAACGTATACTTTCTAATTTATATTAAACTTTCTACTTTTTGGATTCATTACAAGACCAGATGGCATTCAGCTCAGGTCTCAGCAACACTAGAATAAAACTAGCTAACTTACTAATTTTTGGGTTATTTCTAACACTTTATCTGAGCTAGATTTTGTCCTGACACACAAAATTTTCAATTTAGAAAACAAAGCTGGGGTCCTCTCAATAAGTAGAAAGTCAATAAAATAAAAACAGCAAATCCTCAAATATACTACTTTGGTACAAAGGGAAGACTTATTTTAATACCAATCTGTGCCAATATAACTCAACTTTTGATCAATAGTTTCCAAAAAATCAGTAAATAGCTACAGTTACTACAAGCACATTAAAGCAAGCACACACTCAAATAGCCAAAACAATCTTTTACAGCCTTGAAAAAGAACAAAGTTGGGAGTCTCACACTTGCTGACTTGAAAACCTACTACAAGGCTATAGTGCCAAAAGCAATGTGGTACTGGCATAAAGATAGAAAGATACTTCTCACCAAATTCACCAAGTTAGATATATTAAACACATACAGCTTTTTGTATGTCAATCACACATCAATAAAGCGGTTAAAAAAAAACCAGACATATAGACCAATGGAAATTAATTAAGAGGCCAGAAATAAACCTCACGTTTATGGTCAAGTGATTTCCAGTGAGGATGGCAACACCATTCACTGGGGAAAAGACAGTCTTTTCAACGGGGTGCTGGGAAAACTGGATGTCCTCAGGCAAAAGAACGAAGTTGGACCCTTACCTTACACTGTAGAAAAACTTAACTCAAAATGGATCAGAGACCTAAACTTAGGACCCAACACTATAAAACTCCTAAGAAAAGGCACGGCAAAAGCTTCATGACATTAGACTTGGCAACGATTTCTTGGCTATGACACCAAAGGCACAGGCAACAAAAGAAACAAGCGGAAAACCTGGGCTTCTATGCACTAAGAGGGTAGTGCCAACAGAGTACAAAGGTAGCCCACAGAAGTGGAAAAAACATTCTCGAGTCACGTCTCTAACAAGAGATCGATACCCAGCACGTATAAAGAACTCCTACAAGTCAACAGATAAGCGAAAGGCAACTAAAAAAAAGAACGGGTGAGGAAACTGAACAGATGATATTCAAGTGGCCAAAAGCACATGAAAAGATGTTCAACATCGCCGCTTGTCAGGGAAATCAAAACTATAATGAGGTATTACCTCATACCCATTAGGATGACTATTATTAAACAAACAAACAACAGAAAATAACAAATGTTGGCAAAGAGGTGGAGAAATTGAACAAATGCTTGTGCCTTGCTGGCGGGAATGTAAAAACGGTACAGCTGCTGTGGAAAATGGTATTGTGTTTCTTGAAAAAATTAAACAGAATTACCACGTAATCCAGAAATTCTGTTTCTGGCTATGGACTCTAAAGAAGTGAAACAGGGACTCAAAGAGATATTGGTACATCCACGTTCACAGCAATATTATTCACAACAGCCAAAATGCGGAAGCCACCCACGTGGCCATCGGCTGACGAACGGATAAATAAGACGTGGTATATACATACACGGGAGTATCATGCAGTCTTGAAAAGGAAGGAAATTTTAACATATCCTGTAACACACATGAACCCTGAAGACCTTATGACACAAGAGGACAGATATTGGATGATTCTGTTATGTGAGATTCCTAGAGTAATCACATTCACAAGAACAGAAGGGAGAATGGTGGTTACCAGGGGCTGGAGAGGGGAGAATGGGCACTTCGTGTTTAACAGATACAGAGTTTCAGTTAATGCCTTGAACCGTACAATCAAAAGTGGTTAAAAGGGTACATTTCATATTATGTGGGGTTTTTTTTTTACCACAATTAAATTTCTGAAGAGGTTAAAATGATAAATTTCCGATGTTTACTTCACCACAATAAAAACCAAAAATGAGAAAGCGGTATATACATGTAGTTACAACCTCCTTACACTCCTTCACCCTTTGACTTAACTCTGGGTGATCTCAATATTAGTAATGATCTCTGTATTAACAAACATTGGTAACATCTCTATGAGTTGGCTCATTAAAAAAACAAACAAACAGAACACACCAAAATAATCACTATTATAAGGATTTAATCTTGGTAACCAAAGGAAATACTTCTTGTTTAGAGGTATAAGTCTAGCTGGTAATGAAATAGCCCGACACTGCTGGCATTCTGGCCTACAGGGAAGAATTTTAAGCTGAAAAACACGTTTCTCCCGTGTCATGACGGACTCGAAAGTCGGTGGCTGAGACAGCCCGTGGCTGAGCTTTTGCCTTCCACCCCTCAGGTTGCCAGGCATCCCCAACTTACATCCTAGGTGCAGATTCCACCCGGGCTAGAATTCAGAGTGGGAAGTCTACGCTAGCATGGAGGAAATCGGGATTAACTCACATCCAAGCCTTCTCAGAACTCACCAAAGAAGAAGAGAAGACCACAAGGGGTCCCCTGTCTTTGGATGACAGTCGTGATGATCTTCTCCTCCACGTCACCACAGGCCAGTCACCTGACATATCATTTATTCTGCCTAGTTGCGTCTCTGGTAGATGCACTAAGCTATAGTGTCCGTATGTGGACACGTGCGTGTGCGTGCGCGTATGTGTAAAATGTGCACATCTTCTCAGCTACATTAAGAAGCAGAGCTCTTGAGGACAAAAATAAAAAGCCAGCTTTGTCTTTCCTTCGCACCAGATTCAGTAGCATATACATAGTAGCTCTCAATACTGACTGTGTATAATTAAGGAATAAAAAAATGAGCACTTGCCACTTTGTGTTCTGTAAGTAGAACTCAGAAAACGCTATAAACAAATATAGTCATATAATTAATACCGAATATGTTTATCAGAAAAGAATAATACCCATTTTTTCTTTTTCTTTTGATTTATTTTTTTTTTTTTCAGTTTATTTATTTTTGAGAGAGACAGAACATGAGCAGGGGAGGGGCACAGAGACAGGGAGACACAGAATCCGAAGCAGGCTCCAGGCTCTGAGCTGTCAGCACAGAACCCGACGCAGGGCTTGAACTCACAAACTGTGAGATCGTGACCTGAGCAGAAGTGGGATGCTTCACCAGCTGAACTACCCAGGCACCCCCATTCTGTGTTTTGAAATTAAAAAAAAAAAAGAAAGAAAGAAAGAAATGCCCATTTTCTTTTTTAATAGCTTAATTTATTAATTCCACATTCACAACACTGAACTGTATACCTACCATCACTGTTCAAGTTAGTACTCTTATCTACTAGATAGAAAAGTAGACACCGTCCCTGGTCTTAAGAAACCAACAGTGCACTCGAGAGACAGACATTACATAAACACACCTATCAGGAAGCGCAAGGCATATAAACGGGATAATCACCAGGAGGGAGGGCCATGGAGCTTCAAGATGGGCTAAGAGAAGAGATCCAGCAGAGATGGAAGGATCAGAAAAGCCTGGGAGACCAGCGACATCTAAGCTGAGACATAAGGAATAAAAGTGTGCTAGCCAGGCCCAAAGAAAGGACTTTGGTCCTAAGCAAAAGAGGAAAGAAAAAAAAAAAAAAAAAAAGATTAACAGAGTGAGGACTTCTGCTTCTGGAAGAATGGAACAGAAGTAGTTTTCACTCCTCCTCCTGCTAAGAACAACCAAAGACCATGGACATTACATACAAAATAAACACACGGAAACTCTGAAAGGTAGAAAGAAGGCCGACTCAGCATAGACCCCAGTACCCTGAGGACCCCAGGTATTCCTCTCTACCTCATACGTCCTAGACTGAGTGCTGAGGAAGGGGCAAGCACAAATGCCAACGGGCACAGACAAAAAAAAAAGTCCCAAGACAAGCCTGCTCTCCAGCCAAAGGGCCGGCACAGGGGCGGCCCAGCAAGACAGAGAACTTTTAGACGCTCTAGCCAAACACCACAGAAATACTGCGGCCCACCCCACGCAGGCCAGCAAATTCCTGGGTGCCACCTGCAGAATGCTCCTGTAGGCCAGGATATCTCCCCAATTAAGTGAGAAGAACCAGGCCCCAAATATCTGATGTTAAGACATCAGCAAATACAAAAGAAGAAAGAAGTAGCATTGGGGATACACAGAACCCTGGACCAGCCAGAAATCTGGAGAAAGCAAAGGCAAAATCAAGAAGTGGGCAGTGAACACGTCCCGCATCGCTCAGAAGCTGGCAACGGAACCCCCAGATGTGGCCCACGGCAGAGCTCTGCTCGATTTGGGGGAGGGGACGGTTTTCAGGTCCTTCCGTGTCTCTCAAGACTTTCGTACTCCTCTTGTTCTGGTTCCCAATTTACCAAGAAATCTACTAAACCAATTCCACTGTAACGTTAACACCAACTGTTACAGTCATTGGAAAAGTATCTCCTTCTGGTAAGTTAACTGCCTGGCATTCTGGTCAGTCCTTTGTGAGTCTCATTAGTTTTAAGCATCAGTCAGTCCCAAAAGCCTAATTAACTCTGCATGTACTGGCAAAGACAAGATCCCAGACCCACAAACTTAAGGCCATATCCTAAATGGAAGGTACGCTATGAGCCTGGGCAGCTGGCCGTCTAAGACGCCTCTGTCTTGATCTCTCACTAACACCGGTGAGAAACCAGCCTTGCAAATAGCTCTCCAAAATCCTATTCAACTCTCAAAATTCAAAGCAGACCTACTTTTATGTGCTGGAGCTGTCCCCTTTCCCTCCTACTCACTGCTGTCTAAAATCATTCTCCAAAACGCATATTCTGCATAGAACATCCACCACGAACACAGATTCCTATTAAATACACAGAAAGATAAACACCGCGAAGCAGAATCTAGTTCTTCAGCACAAGTTCACACTCCGACTGCTAGCTGGCCCTCAGTCCTGAGGCCTTAGGTATACGAACCACTGCCTTATAGTCCCGCTAAATTCTGCTGGATTCAATGTTCACAACTGCTCTATTTTTAAAGTATCTAAAAATGAAAGGTCACAATAAGCACTAGCAATAAAAATTCCTGCGAATGCGTCCATTTGCAACTGGTCAGTGCTGAATTTTCAAGATGTTACAGTAATCCATATTCGGAACCACCGTAAACAAAATGAAAACCTAAAAAGTACGGCCAGCCAGCCTCCTTGAACTTCGTACGCACGGTTATGCGCCTTCCTGATACATATCACATCTGGGTGTTTTAGAGTTTCACGATGAATTCCACACCTGTTGCTAACGAGATTTAAGTCATTATCAAAAAGCGTTTCTTAGGATCCATTTGCGGAAGAACGTAGAAATGACAGATCCCTAGAAGGGGCTAAAAAAACGTCAAATCTACAGAATTCTATTTCATACGGAAGTTCTCTACCCAGCAATGGACGGGAAGAGTCACTTTCCCGAGCCCACCACGGCTCGGTCTCTCCGAGCTGGGCAGCAACCAGAAATGCGTCTGTCCGTCACCTGAACTACCTCGCCTTCTTACTAGGAAATGTGTGTCGTTAAACTGCCAGTCACGGACAGACAGGGATACCGCTGCTGTCTGTAGGTCATCTCTGCTTAAACGGAGGCATCTGGTGTGGAGACTATTTAAAATACGTTGAAAGTTTCACTTACCTCCACGGCTACCACGATCAAAACGAGGTCCAATTTTGACTCTGGAAAGAGGGCATTCACTTGTGGTGACATTCCAATTAGAGCACAGTTAGTGACCACAGATATAACACTCATTGTTTCAAAAGCCAACTAAAAGGAAAAAAGAATGTGAAATTAAAAACCACAATGACCTCTTCCATACTTCCTCAGCCTTTTTTTGTATCATATAAAATCAAAGAAAAAGCCTTTCCCTTGTTCCAAATATCCCAAGTACATTTAAAACTTTTTCTCTATAATGCTGTGATTTTCTTCGGCTTAAGAAAATCATGCCGTTACAAGGCATTTTCAATATTTTTGGCTGGAATATCCAAAGCACTATGTTCTACCTTCCCAGCTGGAGGTGGGCAGGGGCCTGAGAATTTGGAATACATCCGAGAGGAGTGTGCTGTTCAAGTTACCCTACTTGTACCTAAAGGGAATCTAAGGTGGGGCCACCAGAAAAAACGTTTCACATTCAAAAACTGTTAGTATGATTTCAAACGGAATTTTTTTGTGACTGTCTTACTCTGCCACATTACAGACCACAGCTGGTTCGGCTACACCAGAGGCACCAGCTATCGTGATCCTTTTCGAGTGGCATTCGCCCAGGAGACTTCGGAAAAACACACGTGCCCCGCCGAGCTACTGAACAGACTGACCCCAGGCCCCGTGGAGGAGTCTCCCAGAGCCCACTACAGAGTACCGACTGCGGAAATGTTGTGACCACTGCCCGCTCGCTCTTCCTTTTAATGCACAACACTTGATCCCTGCCGAGTAACCTAACCACTGGGAAGGGACATAGAGGCTTCCATTACAGAACGAGCAAGTCGCGGGGAGGAATGCTGCAGCCCACAGGGATTACGGTCAAGGTGTTGTGACGGCAACGCCTGGTGACCCACGAGGGTACTCTGCTTGTGGCGAGCACAGCAGAGCATATAGACTTGTCCAATCACTGTGCTGCACACCCCAAACACGTGTAACGTTGTGTGCCAACTGTACTTTCGTTTAAAACAAGAATCAGATAAAAGTCCCACGAATTCTAAAAAATACAATTACTGTTAGAAACTAAAATTTTAAAAGAAGCAAAACAAAACATGATTGGATCCCAACTGAATAAATATCTGGTCTCATGGAGAATTTCCGCTATCTTTTTTTAGCAATCTTTGTCTAACTTGATTATTTTTTCCGGAGTTTTCTTTACAACAAACCTACTCAAGACTTTATCTTCTCTTTAAGTAACTTAAATCTTTTTATTTATTCATTTTTTATCTTCACATAGCTCAGAATTGAAAACTTGAAGTTACAGTGAAGAGTCTCCTTGCCCTCATGTACCCCTTACCTACCCGCGAGCTCCTGTGCTCCCTACAAAAGGATCACCATTATGAATTTTTTTTTTTTTACCTTTCCAGATGCTTTATATGCAAACTTTATAAAGAAATTTGAATATATATGCCCTTTCTTCCCCTCTTTCAGCCCAATGCATACTGTCCGGTCCCTTGCTTTTGTCACTTAAAATTGTCTTGGAGAATATTCTATGTCAGTACTCAAAGAACTCTCTCATTCTTTGTCACAACTGTTTAAATACTTTATTGCAGAGATGTATCGGAATTTATTTAACCATTTCCTTATTGGTGGGCATTAGTTGCTATGACAATCATCGTTCCATTTAGTTACCGTGTAAATACATCATTTAACAAGAGTGGAATTAGGATAAATTCCTGAAAGTGGAACTGAGTCAAAGGTACCACGCGTTCATAATTTTGATAAATCACGTCAAGCTGCACTCCATGAGACTGACCAGTTCATCCTCCTATCAGCAGTATCTAAGAGTGCCTGGCTTCCTGCATTTTTAATACGTCTATAATGCAACATGATTTTTTCAAATACAGCTATACTGAGTTATAATTTATGTGCAATAAGCTGTATTCATTGAAGGTATACACTTAAGTTTTGATTGACGTATATACCTGTGAAAACACCACCACAAACGAGATGCAGAATAATTCTACTTCCCCCAAAAGACTGCTCATGACCCACTGCAATCCATCCTTCTCTTCACACCGGCCCAAAGCAAACAGTGACCTGCTCTTTGTCACTGCAGTTTTGTCACTGCTCCAGGATGCCATAGCTGGAATGACATAGTGTATACTCTTCCCCATCCTTTCACCCAGTATGATTTTGAGATTGATCCATATCATTTCTATATCTATATCTAGTCGTTTCCATTTTTATTGTGGAGTAGTATTCCATTTTATGAATATACCATCATTTTTTATTTATTTACCTACTGATGGAACACTGGGTTGTTTCCAGTTTTGGACTACTCTGAATGAAGTTACTATAGACACATGCGTGCCTCCTGAAGTGTTCACGTTCTCTCATTTCTCCTGGATATTTAGGAGCCGATATGCTGAGGGTATGGTAGGTGTACGTTGAACTTTCTAACAAACTTCCATCTCATTCTGCAAAGTGACTGCACCATGACGCATCCTCGCCAGAAAAGTAGGACAGTTGCAGTTACTACGCATCATGGCCAACGTTTCACACCATGAATCTTCATTTTAAACTGGGTATGTAGTGCTATCTTCTGGTTTTCATTTGCATTTTCCTGGTAACTAATTATAAATCTTTTCATGAGCTCACTGGCCATTCACATATGTTTTTTGGTGAAGTACTTCTTCAAATCATGGTCCTTGTTTCTAAAGGCTGAAATGTCTTGGGGCGCCTGGGTGGCTCAGTCGGTTAAGCGGCCGACTTTGGCTCAGGTCATGATCTCACGGTCCGTGAGTTCGAGCCCCGCGTCGGGCTCTGTGCTGACAGCTCAGAGCCTGGATCCTGTTTCAGATTCTGTGTCTCCCTCTCTCTGACCCTCCCCTGTTCATGCTCTGTCTCTCTCTGTCTCAAAAATAAATAAAACGTTAAAAAAAATTTAAAAAAAAAAAAAATAAATAAATAAAGGCTGAAATGTCTTACTGAATTGTAAGAGTTTCCTAACCTGAATACAAGTACTCTGGCAGACATACGTATTGTGTATTTTTTCTCCCATTCTGTGTCGTGCCTAGTCTTCTTTTAACGTTAGAAGAGCAAACTTTCCCCCCTATCTGGAGACCTGGTTATCTCAATGCCATTAGTGGACAATTATTTCCCCCACTGAACTGAGACTTCACATAGACCACATAATCCATTTCTGGACTTACTCTTCTGTTTAACTGGTCTGACTGTCTACTGATGCACCAGGACCACACCACGTTAATAACGGAAGTTATGTAACAAGTTTTAATACATGGTAAGTGTCCCTATTCTTCTTCATAGCTTTCTTGTTCTTCTATTTCATTCATTTCTCCCTGTGAATGTGACAATACACTTACCGGCTTAAAAGAAAACCTTGGGCTGGCGTAGTGCTCCATTTATAAATTAATCTGTAGGTCAATTTGTAAACGAAAGGAGAATTGATATGTATTGAATACTGAGACTTCCTTTATCAGTCAGCTATTACTACATAACCAACCACCCCAAACTCTGGCTTCAAACAGCCATTTATTTAGCTCATGATTCTGTGGGTGGACAAGTTAGGATATGCTCGTCTCGGCAATTCTTCTGGTCTCAGCTGACTTTGACTGGATTTGCTCACGCACCTGAGGTCAGCTAGTGGGTAAACCAGAGATATCATTGGCCTTATCAGGCTACTTAGAACTTCTAGTACCATGTCCGATAAAGGTAGCAAGAGTGAACACCTTTGCCTTGTTCCTAATTTTAGAAGGAAAGCATTCAATCTTTCACCAATAAGTATGATGTTAGCTTTAGATTTTTTTAAAAAATAGATGTCCCTTATCAAGTTGAAGAAACACCCCCATTTCTATTTTTGTGAGAGTTCTCAAAAAGGAATGTTGCACTCTCAAATGCTTGATATGTATTGGTTGATACAACTATGCAGTTTTTCAAACTATTAAATGGCACGTTATACAGATTAATTTTCTAATATTAAACCAGGCTGGCATCCCTGGACTAAATCCCACTTGTCATGGTACACACTTCTTTTTACAGATTGCTGAACTCAGTCTGCTAATAGTTTATTAAGGTGTTTTGTCCATTTACTCACAAGGGATGTTCGTTTGTTGTTCTCCTGTCTCGCACTCTGGTTTTCCACCACACTGATACTAGCCTTCATAAAATGAATTAGGAAATATTCCCTCCTCCTCTGTTTTCTGGAAGAAATTGTGTAAAATTGGGGTTCATTCTTAGAAATTGCTGGTGAAATCATTCGGGCCAATGTATTTCTTTTTTGGAAATTTATAATTACAAATTTAATTTCCTTATAATTACAGAGCTACTCAAATTATCTATTTCGTATTGGGTGAGTTGTGGTAGTTTGTATTTTTGGAGGAAATGATCCAAACTGTCAAATTTGTATGTGTAGAGTTGCTCATAATATTCCCTTCAATACTTTCGGTACTTTAAGGGTCTGTAGTGGTACCTGCTGTTTTCTTTTTATATTGGTTATCTTGTCAACTATATTGATCTTCCCAAAGAACCAACTCTTTTCAGTAATCTTCTCTATTATTTTTGTTTTTCATTTCATCCATCTGTACTCTTATCTTTATTATTTTCTTTCTGTTTCTTCTGGGTTTCTTTTGTGCTTTGTTTCTAGTTTCCCGAGTAGGCATTTAGATTACTGTTTGAGATATTCTCCTCTTCTCTAGTATATGCATTCAGTGCTACAAATTTCCCTGTCAGCACTGCTTTAGCTGTTTGATACGTTGTACTTTCATTTTCATTCAGTTCAATGTCTTTTGAATTTACTCGAAACTTTCTCTTTGGCCCATCGTTATTTAAGGAACGTGCATTTGGGGGTGCTTCGGCGGCTCCGTTGGCTAAACAACTGACTCTTGATTTCAGCTCAAGTTATGATCTCACCGTGGTGAGATCAAGCCCCATGTCAGCCGAGGCATGGAGCATGCTTAAGATTCTCTCTCTCTTCCTCTCCCACTGCCCCTCCCTCACTCATGCCCTTCTCTTTCTCTTTCTTTCTCAAGAAAACCATGCATTTAGTTTTCGAGTGTTTGGAGACTTTCCTGTTATCTTTCTCCTGCTGATTTCTGGTTGGATTCCAGTAGAGTCAGAGAACATACTATACATGATTTCAATTCTTCAAAATGTTTAAAGTTTGTGTTCTGCCCGAGGACGAATGCTCTGTAAGCACTTGAATGTGTATTCTACAAGTGCTGAGCAGAGTGCTCTGTAATATGGATTTGATTCTGTTACCTGACGGTGGTGGTATTGGTGAGCCCTTCTATATCCTTGCTGACTTCCTAGCTCTTGTTCTACCAACTGTTGAGAAATGCATGTTGAAGTCTCCAGCTGTACTTGTGGATTTGTCGATTTCTCCTTCCAGTTCTATAAATTTCTGGTTCACGTATTTTAGACCATCATTGTTCAGTGTACACACACTAAGCCTGCTATGTCTTCTTGGCAATTTATTACATATATTACTGTGTGTGTGTGTGTGTGTGTGTGTGTGTGTGTGTGTGTGTGTGTGAGAGTGAGTGAGTGAGAGAGAGAGAGAGAGAGAGAGAGAGATCTTCCTTGACTTAGGAATTGTGTTCCATAAGGGTAAGTTACAAATATTGTAAGACAAAAATGTATCTACTACACCTAATCTACTGAATTAGAGCTGAACCTATAGCTCACCTTAAATGTGCTAAGAACCCTCAGATTAGCCTACAGCTGGGCAAAATCATCTCACACAAAGCTTATTTTATACTAAAGTATTGAGTATTTCCTGTCATTTGTTGAACACTGTACTGAAAGGGAAAAACAGAATGGTTGTGTGGGTATGGAATTGTTCTAAGTGTATCAGTTGTTTACCCTCGTGATTGTGTGGCTAACTGGGAGCCGTGGTTTGCTGTCCAACATCGAGAGAGGATCATACTGCATGCCGCTGGCTTGGGAAAAGATCCAAATTCAAAATTTGAGGTATGGTTTCTACTGAATACATATCGCTTTCACGCCACTGTAAAGCCAAAAAATCATAATCTGAACCGTTGTAAGTTGGGGACCACCTACATATGTTCAGTCTACTTGTGTCACCATTTATCAGTCTGAAGGATGTACAGAAACCTCATCTCCCTTTACCATTCCGTAAAATATCTTAATATTTTCCCTGCATATATTTAGAATCATTAGATAGTGTTGCAATTTTTGTTCCAATTGTCAAACGTAACTTCAAAGACTTAAGAGAAGGAAAGTCTGGGGTGCCTGGGTGGCTCAGTCGGTTAAGCCTCCGACTTTGGCTCAGGTCATGATCCCACAGTTCGTGGGTTCGAGCCCCGCATCGGGCTCTGTGCTGACAGCTCAGAGCCTGGAGCCTGTTTCAGAAATATGCATCTCCCTCTCTCTCTGCCCCTCCCCTGGAGCCTGTTTCAGATTCTGTGTCTCCCTCTCTCTCTCTGCCCCTCCCCTGTTCATGCTCTGTCTCAAGGATAAATAAACATTAAAGAGAGAGAGAGAGAGAGAGAGAGAGAGAGAGAGAGAAGGAAAGTCTAATTATGTTTATTCGTATTTTTGCTTTCCATGGTTTTTCTTCCTGACAGTCCCAGGTCCCTTCTTTTATCATTTCCTCAAGTTTAGAAAAATTTTTTTAACTATTCTTTTAAGGGGTATCTATATGGCTCAGTCACTGAAGCACCTGATTCTTGATTTCGGCTCAGGTCGTGATCTCATGGTTCATGAGATTAAGCTCTGCATTGGGCTCTGCGCTGACAGTGTGGAGCCTGCTTGGGATTGTCTCTCTCCCTCTCTCTCTGCCCCTCCCCTGCTCACTCTCTCTCAAAATAAATAAACATTTAAAAATCAATCAATCAATAAAGTGGCTATTCTTTTAGCATAGATTTTCTGGCAACAAATTCTTAGTTTTCTTTCATCTGAGAGTGTCTTGATTTCCCCTTCATTCTTTTTTTTTTTTTTTTAGTTTATTTATTTAGTCATTTTTGAGAAAGAGAGAGAGAGAGAAAGAGAGAGAGAGAGAGAGCAAGCAGGGGGCGGGGTGGAGAAAAAGGGAGACAGAGAATCCAAAGCAGGCTCCGCGCTGTCAGAGCAGAGCCTGACGCGAACCATGAGGTCACGACCTGAACTGAAATCAAGAGTCCGATGCTTAACCAACTGAGCCACCCAGGCGCCCCCTGCCCTTCATTCTTGAAGGATATTCTCTCTGAATACAGGATTCGGTATTGACACTACTTTTCTTTCAGCACTTGAAAAATACTATGCTGCTTTCTTCCAGCCTCCGTTATTTCTGATGAGAAATTGGCTATCATTCTAATTGTGTTCCTCTATAGACAACATGTCATTTCTCTCTTGGTGCTTTCAAGTTTTTGTCTTTAGTTTTCACATGTTTAATTACGATGTGTTGTTGGACATGAACTTTGGGGGGCTTATCCTGTTTGGGATTCACTCAATTTCTTGAGTCTGTAGTTCCGGGTCTCTTGCCAAATCAAAAAGTCTTGGACTTATTACTTCAGGCGTTTTTTAATCCTTCCTTTCCCCGCTCCTTCTGGGACTCTGATAACAGGAATGTTAGATGTTTTGTTACAGTCCCACAGGTCTCTGAGGTTATATTTACTTTGTCAGTCTATTTTTTCTCTGCTGTTCAGATTGAATCATTTCTATTCTCTATTTTCCAGTTTCTGATCTTTCCTCTATTTCTTCCATTCTGCTACTGCGCTCATCCACTAAGCTTTTTATTTTAGTTGCATTTTCCACTTCTAAAATATCTATTTGCCTCTCTTTTATATCTTCTCTTTCTTTGCTAAGATATTCTATTTTTCTGTCTGTGTGAGGTATACTCATTTGATCAAGGCTGCTTTAAAATCTGTCCGATATTTCTAATATCTGTCGCCCTGATGGTGGCATCTACTGACTGCCCCTTTTTTCTTTTTGGTTCATCCCGGTTCCCGGTATGATGACTGTTTAAATAGAAACCTGGACATTTTAGGTGTTAGATTCGATAATTTATTTAAAGCTTTTGTTTCAGTTGGTTCCTCTTACACCACTCTAGCAGGCAAAGCAGGGACAACACCTCGTTAGGTCACCCATTTGGATACCACTGACGCCCAGTGTGGAGGGTGGGGTCCTTCCTATTGCTGGACTGGGGCCAGAACTCTGGTCTCCCACTAGACCTTCCCACTGATACCTCTTCTGCTAGGATGAATGCAAGTGCCCCGTGTGTGTTGCCATGTTCCCACGTGGTCTCTGCTGTGCTGGGTGGTGGCAGAAGGCCTGACTCTCCATTAGGCTTTATCTGAAACCACCCCAGCAGAAACTGGAAAAGGAACCTCATTATTGTGGGTAGGGGTGAAGTCCAGACTCCCGACGTGATCTGCAACCCACTCAGAAGTGGGGAGGGCCTCACCATCCCTCGGTGAGTGAAGTCCCACCTGGCTACTTTCCTAGAAAACTATCAGAATGTTTACATCTGAAAGGGGTCACAGAAATTATAATTTACCTCCCCCACCCCATCCCCAATGTTCAAAACAAGGAAAGCAAAGCCCAGAAAAAGTAAATGCCTCTTTGAAGTGACACAACGCAGTCTGTGGCAATAAATAAAATAAAAATAAAAAATAAACTAAATTTCTCAAATTTCTCCTTAGCATAGCACCTTTGTTTTTAATCATAATGGCCCATTCTGCTATTTTTTCCCCCAAAGGAATCATGTTTTCTCAAATAATTACCTGCCAGACACCAATATTGGCTGAAGGTTCTGAGAATGGACGTTTCAAGACCCTGCACATTTTTAAGGCATCCGAATTAACTTCAGTGAAGTTATTTAACACAGCAAAGGCAGCTGCTAATGGGTAGACGCAGGAGAAAAGGCTCACATAACCGAACTGAAGAAATAACTCCAAGTAATCATCAAAGGTGCCCTGAAAATGTAAACCACAAGAAAAAAACAGGAATTGTTTTAATATTATATAATTACAGCAACACTTTGCAATACCATCCAAGGCACCAGCCTCCAACCAAAAAACAATCTTAGAATTCCTCCCAATTTCTTCTTGTCAACAACAGAATTTACATAAATTCAAAAGCAATTTTGTATTTAAGTCCCCGAAAGAACGAAAAAAATGATTTAGCTCCTCATTCCATTGTGCCAAATCACTGAATTATTACATAACAAACAACAGCAAAGCTAAAGATGTTTGCTTTTAACCAAGTAAAAAGAAATGATCCGACATCACTATTAGAAATCTTACATGACTGCCCCCTCCCATCATGGGCTCCCCAGAACCTCAGTCCCTGACCCTCCATCAGAAAACGGATGGTGGTGATGCCAATGAACGTAGCGATGACCTCCAGAAGTTTGCGCCTCCATAAAATCAACACCAACAACAAAAGGGCAAAACGTGTCAGGACCAATTTTTCAAGTGCTCTGGAAGTCAACCAAAGGCTTGCAGCAATTCTGGTGGCACAGAGTCATGAAAAACAGCTCAATCTTCTGGCATTTTAACTTATTCTCATCTCATCTCCTGCTCCCCAGTTCTGCAGCAACCTTGAAAAAACCCAGCATGCACCACCAGGACGGGAAGGGAGCAGCAGACTGGGGCTGGAGATCTGGGAAAGAAAGCCTCATTCCCAGAGGGAAGTCATGATCTGGCCTGGTTAGTGGTAACCTACAAGATTCCGCTCAAAAGGCTTGTCTTTATTCAACTTCACTGAGTCTCTTCCAGTGCTGAGGGCTTCTCCCTGAGTATGTGAGGTGAATTTTTAAACACTGGTCTGCCTGAGGCAATGGGTAGCAGCGGGGGCAAACAAGAGACTAGCCAGGGAGCTCGAAAGGACAAGCGGAGGAATGCAATAGCCACAGGGGGTTTGTTGAACTCCAACATTTTCCTGGGAATCTAGAAGACGCGGCACAGGCAAAGGGTCACCGCATCATCTCAGGAAACACCACAGAAGGCTCTAGGATCTCACCTCTCACTGACCTCGGGGCTCTGCACAAGCAGAAAGTGAATGGCAAGGCAGAATTTTAAACTTCCTGGTTTAGTGTTGAAGGCACGCCCAAACACGAAAACAGCGACCGAACAGACATCTGATGAGGGACAGAAGCAGGGAAGTGTTCACTTCTAGTCCAGCAGGCTGACCTACAGCCTGCAGAGTTTTCATTAAGGGCCAAATTAAGTGCTGCTTGCTACGTTCTCAAAGGGTCTCGTGACTACCTGTACGTATCGCCAATTACTATCGAACTGAATGATGAGCACTCGAGAAATCTTGCAGAAGTGGTTTTATGAATAGAAACTTGAAGAAACATTTATGATCTAATACTCCCTGCATGTCCTCTCCCCCTTCAGCACTAAGCATACGACCACCAGCTTCATACAGCAAAAGTGCAGCTCTTTCTGCCCGCGAGTTCTGTCCCCGTGCTATAATAAAAGCACCTTTTTGCACCGAAAATGTCTCAAGAATTCTTTCTTGACCATTTGCTTGCGGCCCCACGTCAATATCTATATAACACTCAACCCAACGACAACAGAATGCTCGCTCTTCTCAAGTGCACATGAAACATTCTTCAGGATGGATGAGATGTTAGGCCCTAAGACGATTCTCAACAAACCCAAAAGGCTTAAAAATCATACAAAGTATCTTCTCTGACCACAGTGGAACGAAAGTGGAAATCAGTAACAGAAGGAAATTTGGGAAATTCACATTGAATGGAAATTAAGCGACATATTCCTAAAAAACCAATGAGTCAAAGAAGAAGTCACAAGAAGAATTAGAAAAACTTTGAGATGAATGAAAATTAAGACACGACATATCAAAACTTAAAGGATGTGGTGAAAACAGTGCTCAAAGGGAAGTTCATGGGTATAAATGCTTCATTAAAAAAAAAGGCAGATCTCAAAACAACTGAGATTTTCACCTTAAAAATCTAGAGAAAGAATAGTATACTAAATCTAAAGCAAGCAAAAGCAAATAAATAAACACAACAAAGTTTTTTATATGTAGCACAGTAATGTACATAACATATAAATGTATACTTTCTATAACTATATATAATCATCTTAATAGACACAGAAAAAAACACAAAAACCAAAATCTGATACCCCTTCATGATAAAAACACTCAACAAATGAGTAACAGAAGAGAATTTCCTCAAAGTGGTAAACCGCATCTACGAAACACCACAGCTAACATCACACTTGATGGTGAAAAACTGGAAGTGTCCCACCTAAGATCAGGAACAAGACAAAAATGTCTGCTCTTAACTCTTCTATTCAATTCAACACTATCCTTGGGGTTCTACCAGGAATGGAAAGGAAGGCAAGGAAAGAAATAAGAGCCATGGAGAACAAGAAAAAAAAAATCCTATTTGCAGAGGACATGATCTTATATGTAAAAAAACCTCTAAAGAACCCCCAAAAGATTATTAGGTCTAATTATAAATGATTTAATAATAAACTGCAGGATATAAGATCAATATACAAAAGCCAATGATATTTCTATAAACCAGCAACAAACAAACTGAAAATGAAATTTAAAAAACAATTTCATTTACAATATTATCAAAAATAAAACACATAGTAATAGATTTAACAGGGTAAGATGTGTATGGTGAAACCCACAAATCATTGCTGAAAGAAATTTAAAAAGACCTAAACAAATGGACAGACATTCCACGTTTACGGATGAGAAAACGTAGTATTGTTAAGATGGCAATACTCCCCAAATTGATGAATAGATTCGGTGCAATCCCAATCAAAATTTCAACTGCATTTTTAAAAGAAATGGAGATGCTAATCCTAAAACCATAAGGAATTACAAGAGACCCAGAAGAGCCAAACAATCTTGATAAAGGACAAACAGAGAGAAATCGCACTTCCTGATTTGAAAACCTACTACAAAGCTACAGTAATCAAGACACTGTAGGAATGGCATAAGGACAGACACACAGAGGTCAATGGAATCGCACTGAGAGTCCAGAAACAAATCCATGTGTCTTTAGTCCTACAATTTTCTTTTCTCTTTAAGTTTGTTTCTCTATTTTGAGAGAGAGAGACAGTGCAAGTGGGGGAGGGGCAGAGAGAGAGAGAAGAGAGAGAATCCCAAGCAGGCTCCATTCTGCCAGGGCAGAGCCCGATGTGGGGCTCAAACCACAAAGTCGCGAGATCATGACCTGAGCCCAAACCAAGAGTCGGACACTTAACCAACTGAGCCCCGCTTAACCACCCAGGCGCCCCAGTCTTACAGTTTTCAACAAATGTGCAAAGATCATTCGATGAAGGAAAAAATCATTTCTTAAAACAAATGGTGCTCGGGCAACTAGATATCCACGTGTGAAGAATGGATCTGGACTCTGTCCTCACACTATCTACAAAACTCAATTCAAAAGGGATCAGACCTAAATGTAGGGGCTAAGCCCATAACATTCTTAGAAGAAAATACAGAAGTAAATCTTCCTCTCTTCAGATAAGGCAATGGTTTCTCAGAGAGGACACCAAAAGAATAAGCAACAAAAAAGAGAGAAATTTGACTCCCATCAAAGTCAAAAACCTGTGCATCAAAGGACACTCATGAAAATAAAAAGCTAACCCACAGAATGGGAGGACATATTTGCAAATCACATCCTGATAAGAAATTTGTATTCAGAGTATATGAAGAACTCTTGCAATGAAATAATAAAAAGATAACTGAATGAAAAATGGGCAAAGAATATGAATACATATTTCTCCAAAGAAGATATACAAATGGCCAAAAAGCACATGAAAAGATGGTCAGTACCTTTAGGCATTAGGAAAATGCAAATCAAACACACAACGAAATCCCATTTTACATGTAGTAAGTGTGGCTACTGCTAAAAGGTGGGGGAGGCAAAAAATGACAAGTGTTGACAGAGATGTGGAAAAAATGGGACCCTCCTATATGGCTGGTGAGAATATAAAATGGTACCACTGCCTTTGAAAACACTCTGGCAGTTACTCAAAAAGCGAAACACAGAGTGAACATGTGACCTAGCCTATGGTAACCAATGGATGTTCAGAAGAAACTGACGTTCATACAAAAGCTTGCACACAAATGTTTACGGCAGCCTTATTCCTAACGGCCAAAAAGTGGAAACAACTTGTTCCAAATGTTTATCGACTGATGAATGAACAAATCAAATGTAGCATATCCATACAATGGGATATCCCTCGACCATAAAAAGGAACGAGGTGCGATACAGGCTGTATTGTGGACTGAGCCTTGAAAGCATTATGCTTAGTGAAAGAAGCCAGACACAGGATCACGGACTGTATGACTCCATTTCCATGACGTGCACGCAGGAGGCAAACCTACAGACACAGAATGTAGACTGATGCTTGCCGGAGACTGGGGTACGGACGGACTGCTTCCTGGGCATGGGGTTTCTTTTGGGGATGATGAAATGTTCTGGAAGTAGCGGTGATTGCTGTAAAACCTTGTGAATTTACTAAAAATCATTACACTGTACGCTTCAAAACAGTGAATCTTATGGTACGTGAATTGTATCCCAATTTAAAAAAAAAAAAAGGAAAGAAAAAAAAAGCTGATAGTCATAAGGGAGCTCTCAAGAGTCACCCTAGCAGAAGTAGCAAATATACAAAAGAGGCCAGAGAATGAAATCCACAGCAGAAATCGAGGGAAGCCATAGAAACATGAAGAAATCCCTTTCAAACTATGTTTAAAAACCTGTCTAACAACACTTTAAAAGGTGTAGTCCAAAGGAAGAAAGGGAAAACAGTCATCACACACCTTCAGTTTGGTGGCAGAGAAACGTAAACAGTACGAGGCGGGTTATTTCGTGATCTTTAACGACTGGGCAAAGGAGCCTTCACTGAAGTAGGCTGCCTGGGCATCGGTGACCCCCACTGGCCACTTGAATGGCGTCACCAAAACTCTACAGGACCAGGCGACGAGCACTCCAACCCCTCACTCCTCAGTGGAGGCCTGCTGTTCACAACACGTGTTTATTCTGACCCAAGAGGAGCAGTTCTCTGTGCCGTGCAGCGACTGAGCGACAGAGCCAGCCCTCAGGATGCCGAAGGCCATGTCGCCGGCTTTCGGCATCCTCGGGCCTCCTCATGATCATCCACTGCACGGGCGAGAACCACTCCAGCTTAATAAAAATGTACGTCACGACATTTTAAAGCAATATTCTCTAAAATGAATTATTGTAATTATTGTTACTGTATCTCAGAGTCCGTCTTTCACCAAGACGCGCACAGTAGGCTCACTAGTTGAGCTGCAGTGGAAGTCAGATTCTACTTCTGGCAGAAAACGCCCAAACCTAGGTACAGAATACTGGGAACGGCAGAGCGTGCTCTCAGACGGCCTGGGTGGGAGGACAAAGCACGAACCCAGGGACTCTGAGTTACGCTCTGGCTGTTTTCAAGGTTCACACGTGCCTCCAGAGCTGGCGGGTTGGGGCTCAGTGGGGGATTCAGCGGTGAGTAGTTTCTCAACGACTCTCTGGAAGCATCTGGCTCTGGAAAGTATTTCCATACGCTGTGTTGCAGCACACAGAAGTGGTTCTAAAATACACCCAGTGGTATAGCATCAATCCACTTCTCTGAAAAGCGTAGAAATCAAGAGCAGAGTAAAAAAAACCTTAGCTGTTACGCCATTTTTACCACAATTGGGTCTTAAGAAATCCTGACAGCCTATGCTCGGCTTTCAAAACTGCTGTTTCAGATCAGAATGTACAAGATAGAGCCTCCGCAGAGCTGTGTAGACAAATCCTCCCCTGTGCCAATGGGCAGCCTCCAGAAGGCATGCTCAGGCCTGGCATTTTCAGCATACAACACGAGGGGGCCCCTTCTCCGCACAGCAGCGCACTCTGCATTCTGCCTCCATCTCACGCAGGGACTGACTACAGCACACACACGCTAACACTTTATCAGGACTTTTACACTGAGCGCTTCGGAGTCAGTAAATTTAGCAAACCAGGGACGTACTCCAAAAGCAAGAAGGAGAAAAAAATGCAAATTCAACAATCTAAATAATTGCACACTAAAATAAAAATACGTTAACCAAGATACAGTCTACCCGATTAGCTGCAAGTTAGCAAAGACAACTTACAAAATCTAAGAACAAAGCAGTCATGAAGAACACCGTGGTATTTCTGTGAAGTCATAACTAATTTTATGTATCTATTTACTAGATGAATGGAAACAAAGTTTCAGGTTCCAGGGGCTCTATTCCACTGGATCCTCAAACCATCCGGGCAGAAACAGGTCTATGAGTTCCCTACGCTGAGTATACAACAAGGAAAGAAAGTACTATATTTAAGGCCACAAGCAGCACACGGACACTAGGGGCTGACCATTTTTCTCCTAAAACTGTTCCTTATTCAATATTATATTGAATGCTCGCTAAGAATTACCATGATAAATAACATGGGGACAGTGACCTCAGCAACAGAGAATGAAAAATTATTAGACAGTGGCACTTGACCCTAAATAAAATACTGACATGTTCAACGTGACAATGTATATTTAAAAATAGTGAGCAGGTAGAGTTAATCACTTCAGCAGATGTTCCAGTAGGAAATTTATGAGTGGGGTGGGAGGGAGGGGAAGGTGAGTGATGGGCATTGAGGAGGGCATCTGTTGGGATGAGCACTAGGTGTTGTATGGAAACCAATTTGACAATAAATTCTCATATTTAAAAAAAAGGAAATTTATTAGTGTAAAGGAGAATATTAAATCTTAATACGATAATCTCAACAGAAGCAAATAAATGAAGAACTTGATAAAATGTAACATCTTTCACGATACAAACTGCGCAAGTAAGGAAAAGAACATTTTTAAACTGATAAAAAGCTACCTACCAAGAACACGGGACAAATGTTGACACTCAATGGTGAGGAGACCAAAAAAGAAAAAAAAAAGTCAGGAGCTAGAGAAAGATTCCTATTGTAAATACTTCTGTCCAAATTATACTGAACATATTCATGAGTCCAATAGATAATAAAAACTGTAGATGAAGGAAGAAAGAAATTATAGCTGAAATATCTCTACACAGAAAACCCAAGAAAACCCAAGAAAATGGATTAGAAAAAAATGGGAGGGTTCATCAAGGTTGCTGGGTAACAAGATACAAAAATCAACAGCATTCGCATCTAACAGCAACAATTTAGAACTTTTTGAAAGAGCTACCAATGACAGGAAACCGGAAGTCTCAAAATATCTACCAGCAGCTCACTTACTCCTTCCAAAGTGCAATTCCGTCCCTGCGACGAGCCCAGCCCCAGGTCAAGCAAAGGATCCGACAAGGCGTGGGGCAGCCTGACATCCCAGCTCCGGGTGGGGTGCGACGGAAGGTGCTCTCCCAGAATCGCTAAACTGGAATCTCGTGAGGAAACCATGGGACACACTGGCTTCACAACGAGCCAACGCCCCGAAGAACGAAAAAAGCAACGGGCTATTCCAGACCTGCAGCTTTCAAGCCTTCTGGTCTCTGCAGCCCTAAACTCTCAAAAATGACTGAGGACAGCAAAGACTTTTTGTTTACAGGAGTCTACCTTGTGATATTTACCCATTTGAAATTAAAACTCAAAACCGTAAAAAATATTTCTCATTGATTCGGTTACACAAAAACGTTAACATCAATGAGATACTGCTTGAAAAATAATTACGTTTTCCAAGACAAAAACATTCAGTGTAGAAAGTGGCACTCGTTTACGGTTTTAGCAAATCTCTTAACGTCTAGCTCACTAGGAGGCAGCTCATTTATGCTGTGGCGACTCATCACGAAAAGTCATAGTCACACAGCTGTGCGGTTGGGCAGGATCCGGGAGTTCACAGGGCAGGGGCAGCACAACGCAGGCCCGAGGCACCCATGGCCTCAGCCCTGGCGGGCGCAGCAGGCCCAAAAGACACCGGCGGATCACCCCCAGGGGGCCATTATGGAGGTTTCCTTTTTCCTTACTTTTCACTCTGTCCTGCATCATCCAAGCTTCCCATTGTGCCTAAACAAGTATTACTTTTATAACAATTTTTGTGTTCCAGTCAAATTGTCTTTCTTCCCAAAACTTGATAATATTACTTTAGATTCATGTGTAGCGGTCAGGATGAGCTTTACAGAGAATACAGTCCTAAGTTCACTGACTTCGGTGTGGAGGAAAATACACCCAGAGGGAAGGATCAGCACGTAGGAAACAGTGGTCTAGATCAAATGTGACCCCAAAGCATGTCCCCTCTCCCAATACATGCAGAGAGTTGAAATAGCCAATACCGGACTGTCGCTCCATGGAGAGAGTAGAGGGGGATGTGCAGGCGGTGAGGAGGGAGCGTGTCAGATCACCCAGGACCCCAGCCCCTCGAGCAAGTCAAGGAGCAGCACCGCTAACCACAGCATTCGCTCACAGACCCGGGGCCTGCAGGAGAAGCGAGTGCACTGCTTCCTGCCCAGGCTGAATGACAGGTTCCGAACTGGAAAAGCAAAGACTCGGATCTTGTTCCTGATCTGGTCACCAAGGGATTAACAGCAGAGAGCTTCAACTGCCTGTTATTAACACGGGAAAAGCAACGCTCACCTTACCGTCCTTCACCAAGGTGTTATCGGATGTCATGAGATGCCAAAAAGGTGAGGTCTCAGATTCTGACGGTTGTCACCTTAGTAGCATGTAGTTGTTGGATGAATTAAAATTGCTTGGATGAGAATGTTTATAGCCGCACTATCCACAATAGCCAAGCTGTGGAAAGAGCCCAAATGTCCACCGATGGGTGAATGGATAAAGAAGATGTGGTCTATATACACAATGGAGTGTTACTCGGCAATCAAAAAGAATGAAATCTTGCCATTTGCAACCATGTGGATGGAACTGGAGGGTATTATGCTAAGTGAAATTATTCAATTAGAGAAAGACAAGTATCATGACTTTGCTCATGTGAGGAATTTACGATACAAACAGATGAACATAAGGGAAGAGAAACAAAAATAGTATAAAAACAGGGAGGGGGACAAAACGGAAGAGACTCATAAATATGGAGAACAAACTGAGGGTTACTAGAGGGGTTGTGGGCTCAATGGGTAAGGGGCATTAAGGAATCTACTCCTGAAATCATTGTTTTACTATACGCTAACTAATTTGGATGTAGATTTTAAAAAATAAAAAAAATCGCTTGGATGAGGGACACGTTGCTTGAACTACTGCATACGAGTCAGTGAGCCGGGGGGAAAGGAGGGGAAACTGGTCTGGAGAAGACTGTGAATTTGGTTTGGGGCACGTGGGGGGATGACGTCGTCTGTCCAAACAATTCAGAGAAAAAGAAGAGAGCTGATTCTAAGTGATCACAGGGAGAGAAGAGGGGAAGGAGAGACGCCAACATGAAATAATTATTTCAAGACACTGGGGCAGGAAAGACAGGACACAGCCAGCAGACGTGCGTGCGGGTTTGCTTGGTTTGGGACAGGAGGGCTGGGGCGGCTGGGGCGGCTGGGGCAGGGAGACGGGGAAGCGGGAGATGCGGCGGCTCGAGGCGGGAACAGGGGCCTTTGCAGACGAGAGGAGAGGCGGAGGGGAAGGAAGAGACAGCTCAGGGGAAAGACTGCTTGTCCGGCTTCCACCAGAAAGGGAAGGATGGAAAACAAATACGGCCAGAAATCCCGCTCCCCAGAACACGCAAGGAAAGGAGTCAGACACAGACTGAGGTTTCAGGCCCCAGCCAGCCCGCCCTTCGACCAACACAGGCAAGAAGCACCACAAGGTGCGAACGCGTCCTTTCTCGCACGCCTGTGTTTTCTCCGACGCTTCACATACACACACCAGCAGCGTTACTGGCCAAGTGTGCCGTGCGTATACTTTGAAGCACACTCTCCCCCCACAGAAGCACTGACAGAAGACGCTAGTGCATATGTGCATATTTCATCAAGACGCGTATCACCACGCAGAAACCAGAAAAACAGCCGCACAGGTGAGAAATGGAGCAAAACGAAGGTGGTAAGCGGGAGCCCGGCCCGACTCCAGCCCACAGGCCGACGGACGCGGCTCGATCTGTATCCTGCGGGGCGAGGGATTCAAAGGCACCTCCTCCCCTGAAGCATTACTGGGGCTAGGCTGTTTGAACAAAACCAGGGGCTAGAACAGTGGTCCCCTGTCCTTGAAAGCGGGCTGAAAAAGCCACAGCCGCCGCCCTGACCTGCAGTCTGTGTCGACTGGCTCCGCAAAACCCCCAAGGTCCCCACAAGGTGGGAGCCGGGGCTACAGACCCCTGGTTTTAGGCTACGCCACAGAGGCTCCTGGGGCAGCTGTGAAGACCGGGCGGGAAGAAGCGAGCAGAGAGGGAAGACACACGTCCTCAAGATGAACACACCAAGTGACACTCGCGAGCGCACGAGAAGAAGGAGCACGTGGGCCAAGAGGGTCAAACGATGACGCGCGAAGGCGGAAAACAAGACCGCGAGAGTTGAACACTGACCGGGCCGCTGCAGGGTCTAACTCACCGAGAAGCAGAGCGCACCGCGCAGGAAGGTGCAGGACGCAGGACACCGGGAGCCAAGCGCGCACGACCCCGACGCCCCTCGCCCACGAACACACGGTCAGGTTCCACGAGCCGGGGGCTTCCCCGCACTGTTGTCACAGGCGGCCAGCCTTGCAGTGATCTGCTTGCAGCTCCTCAAAGGACCTCAGAAAGTCTTGATCAAGAAGGAACCACGGTCACTTCCCACACCACTAAGGGAAACCGGAGAGACTCTGCAGAGCGGCGCCCCATTTTCGGCGGCGGGTCTCCATCTCCCCCAGGAGTCTGCAGCAGCCCTGGCGAGTGAGCAGGACGCGGCCTCTTCACAGCCGGCCGGCCCGGGGCAGCTTTGCAGCGACGGTTGCCTGGCGCCCTGGGGGTGGGGGAAGCAGCGACGCAACCGGCCAAACCCGCCCCCTGCTGTCGTGAGGCTTAACTTCAGATTGAGGGCGGCAACACCGAAGGCGCGGTCCCCCCTCGCTCACGGTGAAGGAGCTCTTGGCGCGGACGCTGGCAGGAGAGCACTTCCAAAGTAGCCACATCTGGGCCAGCGAGCGGGTCCACTGCTACTCGCTTTTACTCAATGGTTAATTCGGCAATATTCACACTTACCAAATAGGTTCCCATTTCTTTCTCCAGGACAACCTGTTCGTACAATGTAGCATCGATGTCCGCTTTTAAAGCCTGCACCTTCCTCTTCACCTGCACGTGGTGCTTCCTTTGGAGCCAGTAAGGAAGGAGAGACTCCATAATTTGGTTAAGGATCTGGGAGGTAATCAGGAGGGTGGCCAGACTCTAAAAAGAAGCAGAGAAGTAATATCTGACAATGTAGCTTAGTAAAATCACAGTATGTGTATAATTATGCAATAAATAAAATGGAATCTTCAACAAATAGCATACCATTAATATCACAACTAATATCAGAAAAGCGAGGTGCTAGAATAATGTTTCCAATTTATTGTTTTTTCCCACAGGAAGAACACATTAAAATACAAAAAGTTATAAGTAAGATTATAATAAATAAATCAGTTATAAATAAGATTATAATAAGAAATGAAATCAGTAATGAGCTGGCAGGGGAACAATTTAATTTGAAATTGTTTTTTGTCATCTCATCCTTGCTACAACATAATAATCTAAATGATATTGCCAACTCTGAAAAATAAAAAAGTTTGGCGAAAGTTCAAAAAACTTATAAAATGAATATATCCTCCTTCATCGTAGTAAGCTTAGAAAGTAGTAAAAAAGCCACCCATAATTCCACAACCATGATGGAACCTCTGCTAACATCTTAGGATATTTCTTTCCAATCACATGTAAAATACAAGCAGCCCACGTACTGTTGTTGACTGTATTATTCCCAACCTTCACTATTACAAATGCTGCTCTTCGCATACCTGTGTACACGAATCTTTGCCCTGTCTCTGATGACTTACTGAGGATGGACTGTGGTTCTTGGCAAAGCTGCCCTAGGCGTTTCTAGAAGTGCTGTGTCAATTTCCACTTACCCCAGATGGATAGAAGTGTTTCCATCACATACTCCCTTTGCTAGGATTAAAAGTGCATTATTCTAAAAGTCCTCCCCTATCTCCTTGTCCTTCATCTTCTGTTTAAAAAAAGAGACTCTTGGGGCACCTGGGTGGCTCAGTCGGTTAAGCATCCGACTCTTGATTTCGGCTCAGGTCATGATCCCAGGGTCATGGATCGAGCCCATGCCTAACTCCACACTGAGCGTGGAGCCCACTTACAATTCTTTCTCTCCCTCTGCCCCTCTCCCCAACTCGTGCTCTCTCTCTCTCTCTCAAATAAAAAAAAACTTATAAAAGTTAACAACATATCAATTTAAAAATGAAATGGGAAAGACCTATTTAAGGTTGTATCAATCACCTCTCACTCTGACACACACACACACACACACACACACACACACACACACACACACTTCAATTAAGGAATACTTTTCATTAGAATTGCTTTTACAGGCTTTGAGATGAACTACATATGTGTTTTTCCTGTACCGCATGATTAATTTTACAAGTTGGTTAGCTTCAATGAATTTGTTTTCAGTTGAGTACGATATACAGTGCAATTGCTAATGGTTTTTCACTTAGAATTGGCTTAGAAATATACAAAATGTCAGATTTTATCCATAACAATAATAACAATATTATTGTTATTAATACAGGAAATTAATAATTAATAATTAATAATTAGTAAATTAATACAGGAAAGGACCTCTGAAACCTACAAGACAGACTTCCTGCTTTTCACACTCACCTGACGCAACAGCTTCATATCCCTCAAGACAAAGGCGATGTAGAAGAGGGAGGCAAAGCAATTCAGAAAGTTGAACTGCCAAGAAAAAGACGGCAACATTTCACACTGCTTTACGGTACTTTATTACAGTTGTAAATAGAGCATTAACAATGTAACGAGGGACTTCCAGCCCTCACCAGAGGGCAGACTTGTTTCTCCTGCTCCTCCTCACTAAGCACATCCAGAAACCCTGGAAATACCGCAAGAGGCGAGCAGAGGAGACCTCTGACAGCTGCCAACAGCTTGGACAGCGAACTGGTTTGGGACCCACGGCCTGAGGGAACAGCGGAACAGAGGAGCACCCGCACATTTCTGCTACATTCTAAGGGAAGAGGAAGAGCAAGGCCCAGCCTTTCCCGGCCCCCACCGGCAAGCCGGATGGCCTGGGCGGGCTCGCTCCCTGCCCACCTCACCTCTGCCCAGCCCCCCCCACCCCCCGTTCACTTGAGGAGCCCTGCGGACCCGGCAACGGGGTCCACCCGGACTCCCCGCTAACACTGAGGTGCCGGAGGACATGCTTCCTTCCCGGCAAGGCCTGGCCCACCGGGCCCCACGGAGAGACGCCAGGCCAGCCAGACAGCACCAGCATTCTGCACGTCAAGCATCTCGCAGTGCTAGAACGAGGCCTTCAAAGACTTTTTAGAGATGCATGGCTGCTTGCCCCTTTTCTAAAGCCCAAACTGCTAAAACTGTTCGTTTTGCATTACCTATTTGTAAAAAATGCTGTATTTTACTTGCCACACTTGCCTCTATAATCAGACCTACTCCCATAAACCTAAGCACCTTCCTGTCAGAGCTTTGTGATCTCTTAAGGCCTGAACAACCAGGTAACAAGCTTCCGACAATGATTTCTTGGCTGGAACAGAAACTCTTTTCTCCGGAACCCTTTCTTGGGAGTAAGATACACGGACTGTGGTCCAGTCGAGAGGTCAGAGGACTCTTTCTATGGTCTTCTCGATCCTCAGTCATGCTACCAATGGCTGCGGTAAGCTCCTGACAAACCAAGTGCTACCAAGCTGGCACTTCTTTTTTATAATAGTGGGAAAAGGGCATAATGTGTGAGCTTTTACACAAACAGCAAGCAGGTTACACTACGCCTTCTCTCCATTTCCTCCCTCCCACCCACCAAAACATGCTGGGAACCTATTAGACTTTAGAAATTTCTTTCAAAAAGGAAAAAAAAAAAAAGGAAAAAAAAGTTAATGGTCCATCACTAAACAGACTGTGGGCAACGGAAAGAATTGTTAAATAGTGAAGCAAAGAAGTCACCAAAAGGAAAAAGACAGAAACATGTCTGTAATGTGCTTAGTTTTTTAAATAACTAGAAATTGGCTATCTTAATTTCTATACTTGAAGACTTACACCACGTGCACATTTGTAGTAAGAGCACTGAACATACATGTAAGCACGCGTAATCAATCCTGCCTACCTGTACAAAATATATTAACCGTCTGATATCTTAAATTAGAAGCCAGTTTTCGTGTTTACATTTCTAAGTATTAACCAGTATACGTAAGCTTCATAATTCAAATGGATTTGTACATAAAAACTCTACTCACCACTAAAACTTTCAGAATTAGATGATTCTGGTAGGCAGATTCCAATCTGTGATTCTCTACAAAAGGAAACAGGAGAGGAAATTTCTCTCAGATAAGAAGGCGGTATGGTAGGCTGTCGTGGGGTAAAGGCAGATGTGCTGAGGCAGAGACATCAGGCAACGGAGCCTCGGTGAGTAAATGTGCCAGACTGTCAATCAGGCTGCCGCTTATCCTCAAGAACATCGCACAGGAAGAAACGAAGATTAGGACACATTTTCCACAGTACTACAAGAGCACTGTGTTCTGAAATTTTTTTTTTTTTTTTTTTTAATTTTTTTTTTTTTTTTTTTTTCAACGTTTATTTATTTTTGGGACAGAGAGAGACAGAGCATGAACGGGGGAGGGACAGAGAGAGAGGGAGACACAGAATCGGAAACAGGCTCCAGGCTCTGAGCCATCAGCCCAGAGCCTGACGCGGGGCTCGAACTCACGGACCGTGAGATCGTGACCTGGCTGAAGTCGGACGCTTAACCGACTGCGCCACCCAGGCGCCCCTGAAATTTTTTTTTTAAATGTTTATTTATTTATTTTTGAGAGAGAAACGAGAGAGAGTGGGGGAGGGGTGGAGAGAGAAAGAATCCCAAGTAGGCTCTACACCACGAGCATGGAGCCTGACAAGGGGCTTGAACCCACAAACTGTAAGATCGTGGCCTGAGCCAACATCAAGAGCCGGGTGCTTAACCCACTGAGCCACCCAGGTGCCCCTGAAATTATTCTTAAAGTATTACTGCAACAAAGAATCATGGGAAGTGTTGGCAAACGATCCCACAGACAGCCACCCAGAAAAAGACCCTGGACAAGTGGTCACAGTGAAACTGACCGCAACCTCTGAAGAGGGCGATAAAGTGTCTGTCCATGTGCCTTACAAGGATTCACTCAAAGAGCAACTCGAAATTCCCTCCTGAGCTACGGAAAGGAGACACAGTCCTGGCCCCAAGACAGCAGGGCAAAGACACTCCTGAAGAGAAGTGTCACCCTGCAGAGAGGCGGTCTGAGGCTCGCCTGCACTGGAACGCCAGCCCAGCTATTCAGCCACTGTCTGTCCTGGGCAAGTCACTGAACCTCCCGACACTCAGCCTCCTCGCTACAAAAACAAGGCGGACACCCGCTTCTCCCAGGTCCCTGTCGGGACAATAGATAACACAAAACCTTAGTCCAGTAACAGCACATGGAAAGGACTCGATGGATAATAGTTGCTAAAAGACTGACAAAAATAATTTAAAACATCTTTATGGTCCATGAAATTAAGGCATAGACTTCTTCATAGGAAATCGCACTGCATATTTACTTGTTTGAGTGAATAACTACAGAGCAAATGGCCTGTCCAGAGCATTTTTAAACCATGACCAGTTCCTTGTACCACAGATACATACAAGGGTACCCGCTACACGAAGGCCAAAGGCAAACCTCGGTCCTATAAGCAACTAAACAACTGGTTTCCAGATACCAGACGTCGTTCATTTGGCCAAAGTATCTGAGGGTAATTCAATCTACTTTATCCTCAATGGAAAATACCACATTATGGCACTGGGATCACAGGTTTTGGACACAGAGTCTGGGTTAGCCTGGCTCTACAATTTGTCTGAATCTTGCTAACTCTCTGTGTCTTTATCCCTGAAGATAAACAAACTTCCATTTCATGGCGTCCTGAGGAGGTAAAAATGAGACACCATGGACAAAGAGCCGGCCGGGCACCTGGAGTGCAGTGACTAACACTATGTGAGTGCCACGATAACCAGGAGCTGAGAGACACGGAGCCCACAAAACTGACGAACCCCTCCCCCAGTCTCGAGAGTGCACCCAGAGCCACACCTCCCTGCTTTGCCAGGTAGCAGTGATAGGAATCCTCTGAGCCAAGCAACATTTCTGATAGGCAAACAAGGCATAAATACAAGCATCAAGTCTTACCCCACGAAGTTAGAAACTCAGCAGCGTATCGATAGAGGCGGTTCATGATCTCAATCACAATGGCATAGATGATGCTGGGCACATACAACAGGACGCTGGTCCACTCGGATCCACTATTGTCGTGCAGACTCAAGGCCCAGGCCTCCATGTCAAAGTAAATCATCATGACATACAGGGAGAAATAGAGGCAGAGGCACACAAACGGCAGAGAGACCAGGTAAATGCGCAACTGCCTCTTGTAGCTGGGGTACAGAGGTTCCTTCCTGCCGGTGACGGGATTGATACCCAGGACCCCATGGAATCCTGGCCGGGGCTCCTCAAACTGTCTCTTCATGACAAGTGTCCCCCACCTGTAGGTCATATTGGCACAGCCACGCTTCCACACTTCCAGGATCACTGTGGACCAGATGAGGTTGAAGGAGGCGAAGATCACATACTTGTCATAGTCTTCCCACACAAATAAGTAGTAAGGTAACCCAATGACCGCCATGGGGATTAAGGCAACAGTGAAATATTCCAAAAATCCAAAGTAAAGAGCAATTGTTTCCCTGAAGTAGCCACGAATATGGTCTACAATAAAAAGGAAAAAAAAAAACAACTGAAGTACAGACTACCAACGACTTTCACCATTTGTTTTTTTAGGTACGTGGGGATCATTTCATACCCTCATCTCCCAATCAGCGCGTGATGGTCAACCCGTCTTCCGTGCACCACAAAGACCGCGCCTGTCTGGACGGCAAGCCTGACGCTTTCCCCAGCTCACAGCCCAGGCCACGGCTGCGGTGGCTGCTCTCCAGGCACCCTGGGACTGTCCTCCCTTTGCTTCCCTAGCTGATGGATGCCTTCTTCCCAAAGGAAAACCCACCTCGGGGCTTGTCCCAAATCTCCACGGTCCTAGTTTAAATCCAGCCGTAGCCAATGAACCATTTTAATTTGGGGGTTTCAATTTATGCTCCCCACCTTACTCCCACTTCAATATCACAGTTGTAGATGTTCTTTTCAAAGAAGCCTTCCCATCCACAGTGTCTGCTCCCACTATCCAAAACTATAAATTTTCATCAATGTATCATGGCAAATTTCTCAGCACACTGCAAAAAAGTTATTCAAAAGCGCAGAACAATATTCTACACGTTAACTTCTAGAACAGCCATGGGAACTCACGTATCTATTACCTTCAGATAAGCACTGGGCAAAAGAAAGGACAAGCAACATCACTGCTAATATTCTGTGAACGCAACACAAGCTAACTCAAAAGGGGTCGCAAACACTATCATCCTTTGCCGGCCGTATCTACTCGAGTGAGCGCCGGGCTTGCGAAAGCATCCAGCGCTGGGCCCAGGGTGGGATGCAGGGGCTGAGGTGGTGCAGTAACGGGGCTATTACGTCTTGGTTAATTCCATGCCGTTAAAACGTTTTTTGTTTTTTTTTTAAGGTAATGTGTCAGATCGGTCTATGGAGGTGGGTGAGAGTACACTGGGATAAGCTCTTTTGCCCTATCCTTATTCTCCTAACTAAGGCAGGAACGCGTTAAAAGAGTCAGTACGACAGGGCCCCCTCTAATCTGAGTCAGGTTAAAGGATATCCAAACAATGGAGGGGGGAGGGGAAAGGGTGCTCATGGCCCCAGGCGCCAAATCACATGACCTCCCTCGACACGCACCTATGGGCTGACACTTGAGAGCAAAGCGAGTGTACCATGTGTCCTCCAGTTTCTTCAAGGCTTCGTTATCATGCAGCGGGAACACCTGAATCACGAGGCCAGAGGTGAGCAATCTTCTCACTGTGAAGGCAAATGGTGCCAAGCTACATAAAACGGATCTGAGATTGCTCATGGCATGATACACTTTTTCAAATGCTGTGAAGACAGCCCAGGAAGGAAGCAGTGCTACGCAAAGATCACCGCCTACTACTCTGAAGGCAGATATTCCTTTGTTCTTCACCATGTAAACATCTTGGCTATTTTGACTATGGAAGCAATACAAGTTTACGTAAAGTGTAAAACCATACAGAAATGTACAAATTAGAACTGGAGAGACACCAGTTATTCTCTTCCTCCCACAGAAAATAACCAGCGTAAATAGCAATTTCATGCAATATCAGACTTTAAAACATACACCCATAAATGCACATTATAAAAACAAAAGTCGGATCATTCTACACCACAGTGTTCTGTAACCTTTTCTCACCCAGCAGTGTATGATAAATGGTTCTCAATGCCAATACCTGCAGACGTGAAATGTCCTTTTTAACGGTATCATCATATTCCCTTGTATGAAGTGCTATAATTTAATCCTCTGTTGAAAAATACTTGTTTCCCTTCCTTTTTCCTTTGCTATTATAAAAGGTAAAATTGTTATACACGTATCTTTTCCCACCTGCCCACTATTTTCTCATATACATTTAGAAGTAGAACCGTTGGGTCCAAGAGCACACGTATTTTAAATTTAAACATCTACTATAAAACCGCCCCTAGAAAGACTTTACCAATCTGTCCCTCCCACCAAAGTGAAGGTAAGACAATGTTCAGTTCCTTTCATTCTTGTTGATACTGAGTATCTGCGGGATCATTTTCACCCTTTCTAATCTGATAACAAGGGCTTATGTTTACAAACAGCAAATGTCAAAATCAAATAAAATCATACTTTCAGCAGCCAGTCATCTGGTATGATTTTATCCGCTCGCACACATAGTGGAAAGAGGCGAGTGAATTGAACCAAAGACGATATCCCCTGGTGATAATAAATGAAAGCAGGGCATCCTCTCATCCATGTACTTAGAGTGATTCACCGGGTGGGTGGGCGTTCGGGTCTTAAGAGGAAGTGTGCTCAGCAGGCAGGGGGAACTCTGAGGCAACGCCTTGTGCCATGTGTGGGGAGACAGAGTACTTCGCTCACAAGTTGCTGGTACAATGTCTAACAAAGAATATAGCTGGTGCCAAGTCGGAGTTTGCATAAAGAGAACATGCTCTGCTGTTTGCATCTACTGATAAGCTTGGAGTTCTCCGAGGTTTGCCAGCTCACCTCTCACAAGGGCTGTCTCCCTTATCTCCTATCTACCGCCTCACCAAAGACAAGTGACGGGCGTATTAGGCAACAGGTCCCTCAAAGAGGAGGGCAAAAGAATGTCTGCAGCATGGGGGGTGGGAACATGTTGTGTTTCATGTTGAAATACTACATATAACAAAGAGAGAGAGTATTCTCAAGACAGACGTCCTATCATAAAGTCTTCAGAGTAATTTAAAGGTATGGCTAATTTCTTAGAAATGAGCAAAGAGGGGCGCCCGGGTGGCTCAGTCGGTTGAGCGTCTGACTTCAGCCCAGGTCATGATCTCACAGTTCGTGAGTTCGAGCCCCGCGTCGGGCTCTGTGCTGACAGCTCGGAGCCTGGAGCCTGCTTCAGATTCTGTGTCTCCCTCTCTCTCTGCCCCATCCCCACTCATGCTCTGTCTCTCTCTGTCTTAAAAATAAATAAAACATCAACAAAAAATTAAAAAAAAAAAGAAATGAGCAAATAATGCTAAATAGGAGAGATGTGATGCCAAAAGTGGGAAAAGTCTGGGTCTGGAAGAAAAATTCTTAATAGATGATTGTTACTATTATATCTCAGACATAAGTTATCAAAAAAAGTCTTAAAAAGCTAGGGTTGTGATGAAATCCTTAATGACTAAGAAAGGTATACACTCAAAACATGCACAGACACATTAATAAGGGGGGAAAGGTACATGGTTTAATTTATATTAGCCACTGGTGCCATCAAACCCATTTCTTAATATTTTTATTCTGAAGTGTTTCAGAGGGTTTTTCTTCAGCTCACATGGAAGTCAGTGACCCACAACGGTTCTGATTCTTCTCTCTCATTTGAGGATGCACAGCTGTACCTTATTCTTTCTTCCAGCATTATGCTTTCCAATTGCTATATCAAGTTATTCAACTGTGAACTGACAACATGTAAACTATTTTACTAAGTTCTTTTTAAAAAACTGACTGCATTCCACTACAGATGACTCTCGAGGCAGGCATACAAACCAGCTACTTCTAAAAATAGGACCGTGAACTGAAGGACCCAGAGAGAATATACAGCCTCATGTCCTAAATTACCAGGCTTCTCTTCACCATCAATGCCAAAAGCATGGTTCCAATTTCAGCTTCTAAAAATAGAGGCTTTGCTTTTAATCCTTTAACTTTCTCTTGTCAGCTAAGAATGTAATTCAAATGACCCTTACCTTCAAAGGAAAATACGATGCTGTGCCGGCCCCTTTAAAGACAGAAACTACTGCTTCTGCGAGGATCAAGATGGCAGAGCGGAGGATCCTGAGCTCACCTCGTCCAGACGCTCCGAGGCTACAACTACACACACAACAACCCTCTGAGAATGACCGGAAGACTAGCAGAACAGATCCTCTAGAGCTACAGGGAGTCACATCAAGAAGCACAGCAGGGGCAGAGAAGTGGTGCGATCAGGACCCACACCCCAGCATGGCGACCCACAAGTGGGGGAGATATCACACGTAGGGGGGTCCTCCCTGAGGACCGAGGGGTTCCAGCCCTCCATGGGGCAAACTTGCACTGGGGACCAGCACTGGGAAGATGGGCCCCCCAAATGTCTGGCTTTGAAAATCAGCAGGGTTTAATCCCAAGAGAGCCAGAGGGCGATAAGAAACCAAGACTCCACTCTTCAAAGACCCATGCACCTACTCACTCCGAGACCCAGCGCAGAGGCAACAGTTTGAAAAGCATCTGGGCCATACGTGAAGGAGATTTACTGACTAACTTTAGGGCATGTGCCAGAGGTGCAGGAAACTGCAGGAATTTCCTCCATGAAGGGAAGCAGTGGCAGGTGCCTAGTACTGGTGAGAAACAGTTCTTTTATTTTTTTAAAGTTTATTGATTTATTTTTGAGAGAGACAGAAAGCATAAGCCCAGGAGGGGCAGAGAGAAAGGGAGACAGAAAATCCCAAGCAGGCTCTGCACTGTCAATGCAGAGCCCGATTCGGAGTGGGAACCCACCAACAGTGAGATCGTGACCCGAACCGAAATCAAGAATCAGATGCTTAACCCACTAAGCCATCCAGGCGCCCCAAGAAACAGTTCTGATTCTCCTCTACCTTGCTAGCACTGTTAGCCCCACCCTCATATTCCCCTGCAGACCTGACCCACTTAACCCTCCCCTCCCTGGCAGGCAGCCCCCAAAGTGGCTCCCACCTTATCACACTCACCAGGTCACCTCCACCTTCACTGTCATTCCCCAAAAGGGGCTCCCACCCACCACGGGCCCACAACAGTTGCAGCTCAGCCAGAACAGAAGGAAACACACAAAGGACACCACTGGAGCTCCGGATTCTGGTGACCAGCGGGAGAATGCACTTTTGGGCCCACAGTACACCTTCTACAGAAGGCCTCTCGCTCAAGAACAGACATGGCTGATCTACCTAATACACACAAACAAACATAGAGAGGCAAGATGGGAAGAGCGAGGAAATGACAAAACCTCAGAAAACTCCGTGAAAAAGAGATAAACCATCTACCCGATAAAGAGTTCAAAGTAATGGTCACGAAGATGCTCATTAAACTCAGGTGAAGAATGGATGAACACAGCAAGAACTTCAAGAGATTAAAAAAAAAAAAAAAAAAAAAAAAGATAAAAAGGGAACCAGAGACAAAGACTATAATAACTGAGTTGAAAAATACACTAGAGAGAATCAACAGCAGATTAGAAGATGCAGAAAACTGGATCAGTGATCTGGAAAACAGGGTAATGGAAATGACCCTAGCTGAATGGCAAAAAGAAAAAAGAATTTCAAAAACTGAAGACAGTTTAAGAGACCTTCAGGACCTTAAGAGATCAAGGGTAATAACAATTGCATTACAGAGGTCCCAGAAAGGAAAGAGAAAGAGAAAGGGGCAGAAATCTTATTTGAAGTAGTTACAACTGAAAACGTCCCTAACCTCAACAAGAAAATATATCCATGTCCAAAAAGGAAAGAGCCCCAAACAAGATGAACCCAAAGAGGTCCATACCAAGACACAAAATAATTAAAACGTCAAAAATTAAAGAGAAAATATGAAAAGCAACAGGAGATAAGCAACTAGTTACGTACATGGGAACACCCGAAATACGATCAGTTGATTTTTCACCAAATTTGGAGGTCAGGAGGGAGTGGCACAACATATTCAAAGCGCTGAAAGGAAAAAACCCACAAAGAGAAACACTCCCCAGCAAGGTTATCATTCAGGACTGAAGTAGATAGAGATAAAGAGTTTCCCAGACAAAAGAGTTCACCACTAAACCAGCTTTACAGGAAATGTTAAAGGGATTTAAGTAGAAAAGGCCCTAACTAGAAGAAAATTTTGAAAGAAAAAAATCTAACTGTAACAGCAAGCATATACCAGACGCGGTAGATTGACTGCTTACAAAGAGGGTATGATGATTAAAAGACACAAGTAGTAAAGTGAATGATATCTATGACAGTTAAGAGATACACAAGATAAAAAGACGCAAAATATGATGTCAAAAACATAAAACAGGGAGAGGTGAGAGTAAAAATGTAGCGCTTTTAGAAAGCGTTCAAACTTAAGCAACCATCAACTTAATACAGACTGCTATACACATAGGGTATTATATGTGAACCTCATAGTAATCACAAACAGAAACCTATAATAGATACACAAAAAATAAGGAATTCAAACACAACACTAAAGAAAGTCATCAAATCACAAGGGAAAGGAGGAAAAGAAGGAACACAGAAGAACAAAAAAACAACCAAAAACAATTAACAAAATGGCAATAAGTACAAATCAGTAATTTAAATACAAATGGGCTAAGTGTTCCAAGTGTTATTTTATTCAAAAGATAAAGGGTGACTGAACAGGTAAATAAACAAGCCCCATCTATATGCTGTCTAAAAGAGACTCACTTCAGACCTAAAGACACATACAGACTAAATGTGAAGTGATGAAAAAAGGTATTCCATGAAAATAAAAATGAAAAGAAAGCCAGGGTAGCAATATTTCTATTAGACAAAATAGACTGTAAATGAAAGGCTGTAATAGACAAAGAATTACATAATAATTGAAAAACTCAATCCAACAAGAGGATACAACAATTGTAAATATCAATGCACCCTACATGAAAGCACTGAAATATATAAAGTAAATATGAACAGATTAAAAGGTAAAAACTGACAATACAATAAGAATAGGGGACTTTAATGCCCCACTTATATCAACAAATAGATCATACAGGCAGAAAATCAATAAAAAACAAAACCACACACACACACACACACACACACACACACACAGATGGTTTAATGACACATTAAACCAGATGGACTTAGCAGATACATACAAAAATTTCCATCCAAAACCAGCAGAATACACATTCTTTTGACATTCACATGGAACATTTAACAAGATAAATCACATAGTAGAGCAAAAACAAGTTTCAATAAATTGAAGGTTGAAATCTTATGAAACATCTTTTCTGAACACAACGGTATAAAACCATAAATCAACTACAATGAGCAACCAATGAAATCAATGAGGAAATAAAAAAAATACCTTGAGACAAATAAAAATGGAAGCACTACATTCCAAAATCAATGAGACTCAGCAAAGGCAGTTGTAAGAGTGAAGTTTATAGCAGTAGAGGCTTACCTCAAGAAACCAAAAAAATCTCAAATAAACAATCTAACCTTACACCTAAATAAACTGGAAGAACAAAGCCCAAAGTTAATGGAAGGAAGGAAATAATAAAGATCAAAGTGGAAATAAATAAAATGAAGACTTATAAAACAATAGTAAAGATCAATGAAACTAGTAGCTGGTTCCTTAAAAAGATGAATAAAATTGATAAACCAGATTCATCAAAGAAGAAGGAGGAGGAGAAGGAAGAGGAGGAGAAGGAAGAGGAGGAGGAGGAGGGAGAAAGAAAGAAAGAAAGAAAGAAAGAAAAGAAGAAAAGAGTAACCATATAAATTACAAAGGATTTTAAGAAACTACTACCAAGAGTTACATAATAGAAGAAATTGATAAACTCCTGGAAACATCCAATCTTCACAGAAGACAAAAGGGAAGAAAGAGGAAATCTAAACAGACTGATTACTAGTAATGAAACTGAATCAGTAATCAAAAAACTTCCAACAAACAAAAGTCCAGAACCAGTTTCACAGGTAAATCCTACCAAACATTTAAGGAAAAGTTGGTATCAGGGCACCTGAGTGGCTCAGTCATTTAAACATCTGACTTTGGCTCAGGTCATGATCTCGTGGTTAATGAGTTCACCCGGCATCTGGCTCTGTGCTGATAGCTCAGAGCCTGAAGCCTACTTGGGGTTCTGTCTTCCTTGCTCTCTGCCCCTCCCCCACCCTCTTTCTGAAAAATAAATAGACACTAAAAAAAGCTAAAGAAAAGTTAGTATCAATCCGTCTCAAACTATTCCAAAAAGTTAAAGAGAAAGGAACATTTCCAAATTAATTCTATGAAACCAGAATTACCCTGATACCAAAACCAGACAAAGATACAACAAAAAAAGAAAATCACAAGCCAGTATCGCAGGCCAGTATCAGGCCAGGATGCAAAAGTCCTTAACAAAATGAAAAACAAATTCAATAATACATTAAAAGGATCACGCATCATAATCAAATGGAATTTATTTCAGGGATGCAAGGATGGTTCAATGTCCTCAAATCAATTCACACAAAATTCACACATTCACAAAATGAAGGATAAAAATCAAATGATTATCTCAATAGATGCAGAAGAAGTATTTGACAAAATTTTACATCCATTTACGGTAAAAACTCTCAACCAAATGTGTATAGTGAGAACATACCTCAATGTAATAAAAGCCACATATGACAAAAAAACACAGATAATATCACACTCAAGATTAGGAATAAGAAAAGGATGTCCACCCTTCACCACTTTTATTCAATATAGTACTGGAAGTTCTTGCTGCAATAATCAGAGAGCAAAAAGGAATAAAAGGCATTCAAATTGATAAGGAGGAAGTAAAACTGTCACTATTTGCAGATAACATATTATATATAGAAAAACCTAAAGAATCCACAAAAATTAGATTAAATGAATTCAGTAAAGATGAATAATGTATAATTAATATACAGAAATCTACATGTTTCTATATACTAATAGTAAAATATTATAGGAAGAAATTAAGAAAACAATTCCATTTAAAACTGCATCAGAAAGAATAAAATAAATAGGATTAATTTAACTAATGAGGTGAAAGACCTATACTCTTGAAAACTTTAAGTCATTGATGGAAGAAATTGGAGATAAAAATAAATGAAAAGACATACCGTGTTCATGGATTAGAAGAATTAATATTGTTAAAATGTTCGTATTAACCAAAGCAATCTACAAACTCAATGCAATTCCTATCAAAATACCAATGGCATTTTTCACAGAATTAGAATAAATAACTCTAAAATTTGTATGGAACAACAAAAGACCCTGAATAACCAAAGCCATCTTGAGAAAGAAGAATAAATCTGGAGGTATCATGTTTCCAGATTTCAAACTACACTACAAAGATACAGTAATCAGAACAGTATGGTAATGGCACACACAGAAAAAGGCATATAGATCTATGGAACAGAACAGAGAGCCAGAAATGAACCCATGTAGATATGCTCAATTAATCTTTGCCAAAGGAGGCAAGAATACACAAATGGGGAAAAGACAATCTCTTCAAAAAATGGTGCTGGGAAAACTACAGCTACATGCAAAAGAATGAAAAAAGATCAACTACTGACACCATATACAAAAAAAAACTCAAAATGGATTAAAAATTCAAATGTAAGACCTGAAACCATACAACGCCTTAAAAAACAACAACAACAACAACAACAAAAACAAACAAACAAAAAAACACAGGCAGTAGACTCCTGGACACTGGTCTCAGCACTATTTTTTTGGTTCTGTCTCCTCAGGCAAGAGCAACAAAAGCAAAAACAAACCATTGGGTCTACATCAAGCTAAAAACCTTTGCTATGCAAAGGAAACCATAAAGAAAACGAAAAGGCAACCTACTGAATGAAAGAAGATATTTGCAAATGATATATCTGATAATAGGTTAATATCCAAAATATATAAGGAACTCATACTACACAACAATAACAAAAAAACAAACAATCTGATTAAAACACCATCAGAGAGAGCTTTCCCCCTAAGGTCAGGAACAAGACAGGGATGTCCACTCTCACCACTGTTATTCAATCTTAGCCTCTGCAATCAGACAACACAAAGAAATAAAAGGCATCCAAATCGGCCAGGAGGAGGTCAAACTTTCACTCTTCGCAGATGACATGACACTGTATATGGAAAACCCTAAAGATTCCACCAAAAAAAACCTGCTGGAATTGATTCATGAATTCAGCAAAGTTGCAGGATATAAAATCAATGCACACAAATCGGTTGCATTCCTATACACCAACAATGAAGCAACAGAAAGAGAAATCAAGGAATCGATCCCATTTACAGTTGCACAAAAAAACATAAAATACCTAGGAATAAATCTAACCAAAAAGATGAAAAATCTATATGCTAAAAACTATAGAAAGCTTATGAAAGAAACTGAAGAAGACACAAAAAATATGGAGAAAGATTCCATGCTCCTGGATAGGAAGAACAAATATTGTTAAAATGTCAATACTACCCAAAGCAATCTACATATTCAATACAATCCCTATCAAAAATAATACCAGCTATTCTTCACAGAGCTAGAACAAATAATCCTAAAATTTGTATGGAACCAGAAAAGACCCCGAAGAGCCAAAGCAATCTTGAAAAAGAAAACCAAAGCAGGAGGCATCACAATCCCAGACTTCAAGCTATATTACAAAGCTGTAACCATCAAGACAGTATGATACTGGCACAAAAACAGACACTCAGATCAATGGAACAGAATAGAGAAGCCAGAAATGGACCCACAAACATATGGACAACTAATCTTTGACAAAGCAGGAAAGAATATCCAATGGAATAAAGACAGTCTCTTCAGCAAGTGGTGCTGGGAAAACCGGACAATGACATGCAGAAGAATGAACCTGGACCACTTTCTTACACCATCCACAAAAATAAACTCAATATGGATGAAAGACCTCAATGTAAGACAGGAAGCCATCAAAATCCTTGAGGAGAAAGCAGGTAAAAACCTCTTTTATCTTGCCTGCAGCAACCTGGTACTCAACACGTCTCCAGAGCCAAGGGAAACAAAAGCAAAAAGGAACTACTGGGACCTCATCAAAATAAAAAGCTTCTGCACAGTGAAGAAAACAATCAGCAAAACTAAAAGGCAACAGACAGAATGGGAGAAGATATTTCCAAATGACATATCAGATAAAGGACTAGTATCCAAAATCTACAAAGAAGTTATCAAACTCAACATCCAAAAAACAAATAATCCAGTGAAGAAATGGGCAAAAGACATCATAGACACTTCTCCAAAGAAGACATCCAGATGGCCAACCGACACATGAAAAAATACTCAACATCACTCATCATCTGGGAAATACAAATCAAAACCACAATGAGATACCGCCTCACACCTGTCAGAATGGCTAACATTAACAACTCAGGCAACAACAGATGTTGGAGAGGATGCACAGAAAGACGATCTCTTTTGCACTGTTGGTGGCAATGCAAGCTGGTAGAGCCACGCTGGAAAACAGTATGGAGGTTCCTCAAAAAACTAAAAATAGAACTACCCTACCACCCAGAAATTGCACTACTAGGCATTTATCCATGGGATATAGGTCTGCTGTTTAGAAGGGACACATGCACCCCCATGTTTATAGCAGCACTATCAGCAATAGCCAAAGTATGGAAAGAGCCCAAATGTCCATCAATGGATGAATGGATAAGGAAAATGTGGTATATCTACACAATGGAGTATTACTCAGCAATCAAAAAGAATGGAATCTTGCCAATTGCAACTACGTGGATGGAACTGGAGGGTATTATGCTAAGTGAAATTAGTCAGAGAAAGATAAAAATCATATGACTTCACTCATATGAAGACTTTAAGAGACAAAACAGATGAACATAAGGGAAGAGAAACAAAAATAATATAAAAACAGGGAGGGGGACAAAACAGAAGAGACTCATAAATATGGAGAACAAACTGAGGGTTACGGGAGGGGTTGTGGGAGGGGGATGGGCTAAATGGGTAAGAGGAACTAAGGAATCTACTCCTGAAATCATTGTTGCACCATATGCTAACTAATTAGGATGTAAATTTAAAAAAATAAAAAATGAAATTAAAAAAATAAAATAAATAATAAAAAAATAAAAATTAAAACATTAAAAAACATGGTCAGAGAACTGAACTTTTTTCCAAATAAGGTAGACAGATGGCCAACGGACACATGACAAAATGCTCAATACCACTAATCACCAGGGAAATGCAAATGAAAACCACAATGACGTATAGCTTCACGTGTGTCAGATTAGCTAGTATCAGAAAGACAAGAAATAACAAGTATCGGTGAGGAGGTAGTAAAAAAGGAACCCTACTGCACTGCTAATGGAAATGGAAATTGGTACAGCCACTATGGAAAACAGTATGGACGTTCCTCAAAAAATTGAAATAGCAATTTCATACAATCCAACAATTCCATTTCTGGGTAGTTACCTGATGAAAAGGAAAACACTAATTCAAAGATACCTGCACTTCTTTGTTCAATATAGCATTATTTGCAATGGTCAAAATGAGGAATAAACCCAAATGTCCATCGACAGATGAATGGATAAAGAAGACCTACTACATAAACATACCTACAAATGAATGTTACTCAGGCATGAAAATATAGTGAGGGGGAGGAGTTAAGGTGGCGGAGTACGAGAGGACCCAATGCCACCCTCATTCCTTGAAAACATCTAGATAAATATCAAATTGCATCTGAGGACTGAATACCCAGGAAATACATCTGAGGACTGAGAAAACAAACTGAGTAACTACAGGAAGGAAAGAGACCACATCCGAGAAGGTAGGAGATGCAGGGACCTGATCTGGGGGAGAAGAGAATCACAGGTGCCACAGGGCAAAGAGAGTCCAGATCAGGGAGAGAGGAGGGGGGAGAGAGAGAGAGAGAGAAAACAAAACGCAGGGCACTGAACAACAAAAACCCTGTCAAGGAAAACAAGAGGGGCTGATTATTCTAAGTTTTTGTGAGCAGTGGAGCTCAAAGTCTGAGGTTTCAGAAGTCTGTACCAAGGTGGAGCCTGGCAGGCCTAGAGGTCTCCTATGGAGGAGGGCAGAGGCCTGGGAGTGGACAGTGTGTTCTCCTGGGTTGCGCTGGGAGAGACAGTTCTTCTTGGAGTGCATTTGGGAGAGGTAGCATTGCCTCTCCGGGGACAAGAGAGCCGGGAGAGACACCTGCTGAGGGCAGCTAACCTGGATGCGGGCTCTTTACTGGCTTTAGCATAAACTTTAAGCCCCTGGACAGTTGAGCAACTGCCCTTCTGTGACAAACCAGCACCAGCCAAAGCATGGCAAGACCCTCCCCTAGAAGATCAGCACAGGTAGAATCCCTAAAATCTGAAATTGTGAAACCCAGTCAGCACACCTGAGATGGGAGCGCTGCATCACCGGGTGGGCAGATGGCTCGGAAACAGACCAGCTGAAGGCAGGGGTCTGAGGAAAGCCTGGGACAAACGAGAGGAGATCGTGTGCTCCCCTGTGAGGGCTTCCTGAACAGCAGTAAGTGCGAATTCCCCTCTCCAGGGGCAATAAAGCCGGCTGATGCCATTTTTATCCCTGCCCATCAGCACAGGCAGACTTCAGCGAAAATCACAGTCCTCACGTTGGAGGCTTGAGTCACTCACACCAAGCCCCACCCCCTGAACTCTGAAGGTGCCTCTGAACTAGGGCGAGAGTGCCTGAGAGTCTGAGCAGCAACAGGCCCCTCCACTACAAGACCACCACAAACCACCTCATGCACCAAATCTACTGACCATAAAGTGCTGCAAAACTTCAGCTCTCAGGGAAATGGCATCTGGCTTCTTTTAAGAAGTAGACCAAAACACACCTAATTAAAACTCACCACACAGTGGACAAGGTCCAAACACTCCCCACTGCAGAGAACTGACCTGAGGTAAAGAACAGCCAAAAAACAACAGTAGAGTACACACAGCATATGCCAGAAACACCTCCTGAAGTGCCAAACCCTGGGCAGCATATGACTTCTTTGATATATAGCCATTACTCTCTGGAGCAGGAAACATAACAGGCTTTCCTAAAACACAGAAAACAGAGACCTAGACAAAATGCCCAGATGGGGGAATTTGTCCCAAAAGAAAGAATTAGAAGAGGTCACAGCCAGGGATCTAATCAAATCAAATATAAGTAATAAACCTGAACCAGAATTTAAAACCACCACCGTAAGGATACCAGCTGGACTTGAGAAAAGCACAGAAGACACCAGGGAGTCCTTTACCGCAGAGGTAATGGACCTAAAACTAGTCAGGCCAAAATAAAAATGCTAGAACGAAGATGCAAAATAGCCTAAATGTAATGACAACAAAGATGGAAGAAGCAAAGGAAGGAATCAACGATATAGAAGATAAAATTATGGAAAATAATGAGGCTGAAAAGAAGAGGGGAAGAAAAACACTGGATCGTAAATATAGACTTAAGGAACTCAGCAACTCCTTAAAGCATAATAATATTCATATCATAGGAATCCCAGAAGAAAAAAAGAGGGGAAAGGGGGCAAAAGGTTTATTTGAGAAATTACAGCTGAAAACTTCCCTAATCTGGGAAAGGAAACAGACATCCAAATCCAGCAGGCACAGAGAACTCCCATCAAAATCATAAAAGTAGGTCAACACCAAGACACGTTGTAGTAAAATTTACACAATACAGAGATAAGGAAAGAATCATGAAAGTAGAAAGGGAAAAGCAATCTGTAACTTACAAGGAAAGACAAATCAGCATAGCAGTAGATATCTCCATAGAAACCTAGCAGGCCAGAAGGGAGTGGCATGACATATTCAATGTGCTAGATGGGAAAAATATGCAGCCAAGAATACTTTATCCAGCAAGGCTGCCATTCAGAATAGAAAAAGATATAAAGGTTCCCACACAAACAGAAACTAAAGGAGACCATGACCACTAATCTAGCCCTGCAAGAAATATTAAAGGGGACTTTTTGAGTGGGAAAGAAAGACCAAAAGCAACAAAGACTAGGAAGGAAAGAGAAAAACTCCAGAAACACCAACTTTATAGGTAATACAATGACACTAAATTTATATATGTAAATATATGTGTGTGTGTGTATACATATATAAGTAATATTATATATTATATATGTATAATGAATATTACATATTCACCCTGAATATATAATTATATATATTATATACATAATCACCCTGAATATAAATGGACTACACGCTCTCATCAAAAGAAAGAGAGTATTAGAATGGATAAAAAAAAAAACAAGACCCCTCAATATATTGCCTACAAGAAACTCATTTTAGATCTAAAGATACCTGCAGACTCAAGGTGAGAGGATGGAGAACGATTTATAATCCTAACGGACGTCAAAAGAAAGATGGAGCAGCCACACTTATATCCGACAAACTAGATTTTAAACCAAAGACTGTAACAAGTGACAGAGAAGGGCACTGTATCATAACAAAGGGGTCTACCCAACAAGAATATCTAATAATTATAAATATTTATGCCACCAACGTGGAAACACCCAAATATATAAATCAATCAATAGCAAACATAAAGAAACTCACTGATAACAATACAAAAATAATAGGGGACTTTAACATCCCACTTACAGCAATGGAAAGGTCACCTGAGGAGGAAATCAACAAGGAAACAATGGCTTTGAATGACACACTGACCAGATGGACTTAATAGATATATTCAGAACACTTCATCCTAAAGCAGTGAACTACATGTTCTTTTCAAGTGTACATGGAACACTCACCAGAATAGGTCAGATACTGGGTCACAAATCAGCCCTCAACAAGTATAAAAAAGACTGAGATCATAGTATCATGCATAACTTCAGACCCCAAAGTTATGAAACTTGAATTCAAAGGTAAGAAGAAATTTGGAGACAGCGCAAATACATGGAGGTTAAAGAAAATCCTAGTAAAGAATGAATGGGTTAACCAGAAAATTAAAGAAGAAATTTAAAAATGCATGGAAGCAAATGCAAGTGAAAACACAACAGTCCAAAACCTTTAGGATGCAGCAAAGGCGGTCCTAAGAGGGAAGTATATTGCAATACGGGTCTACTTCAAGACACATCTCAAATAAAAAACCTAAAGCACACCTAAAGGAGGTAGAAAAGGAACAACAATTAAAGGGCAAAGCCAGCAGAAGAAGGGAAATAATAAAGATTAGAGCAGGAATAAACAATATGGAAACCAAACAAACAAAAAAAAAACCCCAGGAGACCAGAGCAACAAAACTAAGAGCTAGTTCTTGGAAAGTATCAATAAAATGGATAAACCCCCAGCCAGACTTATCAAAGATAAAAGAGAAAGGGCCAAAACAAATAAAATCACAAATGAAAGAGGAGAGATCACAACCAGCATCAGAAAAATACAAACAATTATAAGAGAATATTATTAAAAATTATACGCCAACAAACTGGGCAATCTGGAAGAAATTGACAAATTCCTAGAAACACACAAACTACCAAAACTGAAACAGGAAGAAATAGAAAATCTGAACAGACCCATAACCAGCAATTAAATCACTCATCAAAAATCTCCCAACAGATGAAAATCCAGAGCCAGATGGCTTCCCAGGGGAATTCTACCAGACATTTAAAGAAGAGTTAATACCTATTCTTATCAAACTGTTCCAAAAAATAGAAATGGAAGGAAAACTTCCAAATTCATTCTACGAGGCCAGCATCACCTTGATTCCAAAATCTGACAAAGACCCCAGCAAATTATAGGCCAATATCCTGAATGAACCTGGATGCAAAAATTCTCAACAAAATAGGAGCAAATCAAATCCAACAGTACATTAAAAGAATCATACTCCATGATCAAGTTGGATTTATTCTTAGGGTGCAAGGGCGATTCAATATTCACAAACCAATGTGATACACCACGTTTATAAAAGAAAGGATAAGGACCATATGATCCTCTCAATAGATGCAGAAAAAGCATTTGACAAAGTACAGCATCCATTCTTGATAAAAACCCTCAACAAACTAGGGATAGAATGAATATACCTCAAAATTATAATAGCCATATAAGAAAGACCCACAGCTAATATCCTCAATGGGGAAAAATTGAGAGCTTTTCCTCTGAGGTCAGGAACAAGACAGGGATGTACACTCTCACCACTGTTATTAAACTTAGCACTAGAGGCCCTAGCCTCAGCAATCGGATGATAAAAAGAAATAAAAAGCATCAAAACAGGCAAGGAAGAAGTCAGACATCCACCATTCACAGATGCCATGATACTCTACGTAGAAAACCTGAAAGGGACACCTGGGTGGCTTACCCGGTTAACGAGCTAACTCTTGCTGTGGGCTCAGGTCATGATCGCACGGTTCATGAGTTTGAGCCCCACACTGGGCTCTGTGAAAACAGCATGGAGCCTATTTGGGATTCTCTCTCTGCCCCTCACCCCACTTTCATACATTTTCTCTCTTTAAATAAATAAATAAACATTAAAAAAAAAGAAACCCTGAAAGACTCCACCACCAAAAAATTGCTAGAACTGATACATGAATTCAGCAAAGTTGCAGGATACAAAATCAATGTACAGAAATTTGTTGCATTTCTATACATCAACAATGAAGCGGCAGAAAGAGAAATCAAGGATTCGATCCAATTTACATCTGTACCAAAACCATAAGATGCCTAGGAATAAACCTAACCAAAGAGGTAAAAGATCTGTACTCTGAAAACTATAAAACACATATGAAAGAAACTGAACAGGACACAAAGAAATAAAAAAAATCACATGCTCATGGGTTGGAAGAACAAACATCGTTAAAATGTCTTTACTACTGAGAGCAATCTACACACTCAATCTACAATCCCTATAAAAATAACACCAGCATTTTTTACAGAACTAGAACAAACAATCCTAAAATATGTATGGAACCACAAAATATCTCTAACAAAGAAATCCTGAAAAATAAAAGGAAAATGGGAGGTATCACAATTCCAGACTTCAAGCTGTATTATATATTACAAAGCTGTAATCATCAACACAGTATGGTACTGGCACAAAAACAGACACTCAGATCAGTGGAACAGAACAGAGAACCTAAAAATGGGTCCACAAACATAGGGCCAACTAACCTTCGACAAAGCAGGAAAGAATATCAGGTGGAAAAAAGACTGTCTCTTCAGCAAGTGGTGCTGGGAAAACTGGACAGCGACATGCAGAAGAATGAACCTGGACCATACACAAAAATAAACTCAAAATGGATGAAAGCCCTAAATGTGAGACAGGAAGCCATCAAAATCCTCGAGGAGAAAGCAGGCAACAACTTCTTGGACACTGGCTGTAGCAACTTCTTACTAGACACGTCACTGGAGGCAAGGGAAACAAAAGCAAAAATGAACTACTGGGACCTCATCAAAATAAAAGTTTCTGTACAGCAAAGGAAACAATTAACAAAACTAAAAGACAACCTATGGAATGGGAGAAGATATTTCCAAATAACATACTGGATAAAGGGTTAGTATCCAAAATCTATAAGAACTTATCAAACTCAACCCCCCCCCCCCAAAAAAAAAAACCAAAAAATTCAGTTAAGAAGTGGGCAGAAGACATGAATACACATTTTTCCAAAGAAGACATCCAGATGGCCAACAGGAACACGAAAAGATGCTCAGAGTGCTTGGGTGGCTTAGTCGGTTAAGCATCCAACTCTTGATTTCAGCTCAGATCATGATCTCAAAGTTAGTGAGATCATGCCCTGCTCACGGACAGGGCCTGCTTGGAATTCTCTCTCTCCCTCTCCCTCTCTCTCAAAATAAAATAAATATTTTAAAAAATGATGCTCAGGAGCCAACATGGCGGAGAAGTAGGGGGAATCCATACTTCCCGTGTCTCTCAAACAAAGAAGCGTAGAAGCCAAAGGACTGAACACCAGAGCCCGGGCAGAAAAGACTGAATCTACTGGGAAGAAAATGGGAAAGCCGGAAAAAAGATAGGTGGGCGACTGCCAACTGGGGGAGATTTAAAAAAAGGCCTTTGGGCACGGAGGGGAGGGACCCCTTCTGCAGAGAGACAAAGAGAAGAGAAAGGGCGGCTGGGGAAGTGTCGAACCGGATCTGGACAGGAGAAAGACCCCGGACCCTGCGGCTGAGACTGACAGGGATCGAACCCTAACTGCGGGGCTATCTCCAGCCTGGGGCCAGCTCCCCGCGCACCTAGGGAAGAGGGGAGCCAGGCCTGGGTGCGGTGGCACGTTAGGGGCTCGGTCCGCACTTGGAGGAGGTGGTTCCCTCCCTGGAGGGCTGCGTGGCAGTGCGGAACCTGCCTGCAACCACCACCCCGGGGCTCGAGGCAAGGGCCGTGGCTGAGTCTGCAGTAGGAGAAGGCCGTCCTCCCCGAAGTGCAGCGGCACAGACCAAGCCACCGGCACCACACGTCGCCACCCTGAGCGGCGCTTCCCCAGCGCCAGAGCGCAGGGAGCAGGATCTGAATCCTAGCCAAGCGCAGGGTCAGGGGAGCCGGCGGACAGAGAAGGACCGCCCCGTCTGCGCTCGGGGCACAGTGAGGACGACTCAAACGGAGTCCTCCGGTCCGCTGGGTGGAGAAGAGACTGGGGGATCACCATTCGCCCCTCAACCCCACCAAGGCGGGGCCTCAGGGCCCCCCCCCCCCGCCCCCACGCAGTAGTGGGGGTGGTTCCAGATTACGCCAAACCACGCCCCTTTGCACCGCGTACCTGCGTATCCACCGGAGGGGCCCTAGACCCTGCAGACAGCTATTCCCGACAAGGTCTGCAGCATTGCCTGGATTAACTCTAGGTCAATTCTGCATGTAAAGACATATCCTCCCCCTCCCCCCCTTTCTCCTCCTTATCTCTTCCGTCCCTTAGGCTGGCTACTCTGCTCATTGGTCTCTCTGAACAGGCATGTTTAATCCATTGTCTCGATACACGTTCTCCACCTCCTTCTTTATGCTCCTTTCTCTCTCTTGGAATAATTAAGCCACATAGTTTCTCTGTCTGGGTAACTTAATCTTCGTTAGGTTTTCCCTGCCCCCTTCTGTATTTTCCTTTCTCTCTCTCTGGATTAAGCCTTTTAGTCTCTCTGCATAATCAAGGTGTGTTTTTTCTCTCTTTGTGTGTGCTCTTCCATCAGGACCGTCTCCCCCCTCTTCTTTAGTCTTTACTTTTTTGTTTTTGTTTATTTGTGTTATTTGTTTGTTTGCGTGTTTCTCTCTCCTGTTTGTCTGTTTTCCTTTCCAGGGCTACTCCACGGAACAAATCAAAGCACACCTGCTGGACGGTCCAAAATATCACTACAAATAGGGTAATAAAAGAACCAAAGTCACAACAACAGAGAGCAAGTAACAATCTCCAGAAAAACACCTCCAGAAGGGCCAGGCCCTGGACACGGTATGACCCTCCTTTAATATAGCAGTGCTCGCCAATGCAAAGCACACAACAAGCTTTTAAAATGCACAAGGGACAGAAAATCAGCCGAAATGACGAAACGGAAGAATTCTCCTCAAAAGAAATTCCAGGAATTAGCAACAGCTAGCGAATTGATCAAAACCGATTCAAGCAATGTAACGGAACAAGAATTTAGAATAATAATGATAAAATTAATTGCTGGGCTTGAAAAAGGCATAGAGGACAGCAGAGAATCTGTTGCTACAGAGATCATGGGTCTAAAAAAATAGGATGAATTTAAAAATGCTACAAATGAGGTGCAAAATAAAAAGGAGGCGGCCACAGTGCAGATTGAAGAGGCAGAGGAGAGAATAGGTGAGTTAAAAGATAAAATTATGGAAAAAGAGGAAGCTGAAAAAAAGGATAGAAAAATCCAGGAGTACGAGGGGAGAATTAGAGAACTAAGTGACACAATCAAACAGAGCAATATCCACATCATAGGAATTCCAGAAGAAGGAGAAGGAGGAGGAGGAGGAGGAGGAGGAGGAGGAGGAAGAGGAAAAGGAGGAGAAGGAGAAAAAGAAGAGGAAGAGGAGGAGGAGAAGAAGGAGAGAAGAAGAAGAAGAAGAAGAAGAAGAAGAAGAAGAAGAAGAAGAAGAGGAGGAGGAGGAGGAGGAGGAGGAGGAGGAGGAGGAAGACAACGACAGAGAAAGGGGCTGAAGGTGTACTTGAACAATTCATAGCTAAGAACTTCCCTGATCTGGGGAAGGAAACAGGCACTGAAATCCAAGAGGCACAGAGAACTCCCTTCAGACGTAACTTGAATCAATCTTCTGCACAACATATAGTGAAATAGGCAAAATACAAGGATAAAGAGAGAATTATGAAAGCAGCTAGGGATAAACAGGCCTTATCATTCAAAGGTAGATACATAAGGGTAGTAGCAAACCCATCTACTGAAACTTGGCCAGAAAGGAATGACAGGAAATCTTCAATGTGATGAACAGAAAAAATATGCAGCCAAGAATCTTTTACCCAGCAAGTCTGTCATTCAGTATAGAAAAAGAGAGATAAAGGTTTTCCCAAACAAAAACTGAAGGAATTCATCACCACTAAACCAGCCCTACAAGAGATCCTAAGGGGGAATCTGCAAGTGAAATGCTGCAAGGACCACAAAGTACCAGAGACATCACTACAAGCATGAAACCTACGGATACCACAATGACTCTAAACTCGTATCTTTCCATAATAACACTGAATGTAAATGGACTAAATGCTCCAACCAGAAGACACAGGGTATCAGAATGGATTAAAAAAAAAAAACAAGACCCATCTATTTGCTGTCTACAAGAGACTCTTTTAGACCTGAGGACACCTTCAGATTGAAAGTGAGGGGATGGAGAACTATCTATCATACTACCGGAAGTCAAAAGAAAGCTGGAGTAGCCATACTTATATCAGACAAACTAGACTTTAAATTAAAGGCTGTAACAAGAGAGGAAGAAGGGCATTATATAGTAATTACAGGGCCTATCCATCAGGAAGAGCTAACAAGGTAACAGAAGAGAAACAAGGGCCCTGAATGATATATTGGATCAGGCAGACCTGACAGATATATTTAGAACTCTGCATCCCTAAGCAACAGAATATACTTTCTTCTCGAGTGCACATGCAACATTCTCCAAGATAGATCACATACTGGGTCACAAAACAGCCCTTCAAGAGTGTAAAAGAATTGAGATCATACCATGCACACTTTCAGACCACAATGCTATGAAGCTTGAAATCAACCACAGGAAAAAGTCTGGAAAACCTCCAAAAGCATGGAGGTTAAAGAACACCCTACTAAAGAATGAATGGATCAACCAGACAATTAGAGAAGAAATTAAAAAATATATGGAAACAAATGAAAATCAAAATACAACAATCCAAATGCTTTGGGATGCAGTGAAGGCAGTCCTGAGAGGAAAATACATTGCAATCCAGGCCTATCTCAAGAAACAAGAAAAATCCCAAATACAAAATCTAACAGCACACCTAAACGAAATAGAAGCAGAACAGCAAAGACACCCTAAACCCAGCAGAAGAAGAGAAATAATAAAGATCAGAGCAGAAACAAACAATATAGAATCTAAAAAAACAGTAGAGCAGACCAATGAAACCAAGAGTTGGTTTTTTGAAAAAATAAACAAAATTGATAAACCTCTAGCCAGGCTTCTCAAAAGCAAAAGGGAGATGACCCAAATAGATAAAATCATGAATGAAAATGGAATTATTACAACCAGTCCCTCAGAAATATAAGCAGTTATCAGAGAATACTAAGAAAAATTATATGCCAACAAACTGGACAACCTGGAAGAAATGGACAAATTCCTAAGCACCCACACACTTCCAAAACTCAAACAGAAGAAATAGAAAACTTGAATAGACCCATAACCAGTGAAGAAATTGAATCAGTTACCAAAAATCTCCCAACAAATAAGAGTCCAGGACCAGATGGCTTCCCTGGGGAATTCTACCAGACATTTAAAGCAGAGATAATACCTATGTTTCTCAAGCTGTTCCGAAAAATAGAAAGAGAAGGAAAACTTCCAGACTCATTCTATGAAACCAGCATTACTTTGATTCCGAAACCAGACAGAGACCCAGCAAAAAAAAAAAAAAAAAAGAGAGAACTACAGGCCAATATCCCTGATGAATATGGATGCAAAAATTCTCAACAAGATACTAGCAAATCGAATTCAACAGCATATAAAAAGAATTATTCACCACGATCAAGTGGGATTCATTCCTGGGCAGCAGGGCTGGTTCAGTATTTGCAAATCAATCAACGTGATACATCACATTAATAAAAGAAAAGATAACCATATGATCCTGTTAATCGATGCAGAAAAAACATTTGACAAAATTCAGCATCCTTTCTTAATAAAAAACCCTTGAGAAAGTTGGGATAGAAGGAACATACTTAAACATCATAAAAGCCATTTATGAAAAGCCCACAGCTAATATCATTCTCAATGGGGAAAAACTGAGAGCTTTCCCCCTGAGATCAGGAACACAACAGGGATGTCCACTCTCACCGCTGTTGTTTAACATAGCATTGGAAGTTCTAGCATCAGCAATCAGACAACAAAAGGAAATCAAAGGCATCAAAATTAGCAAAGATGAAGTCAGGCTTTCACTTTTTGCAGATGACATGATACTCTACATGGAAAACCCGATAGACTCCACCAAAAGTCTGCTAGAACTCATACATGAATTCAGCAAAGTTGCAGGATACAAAATCAATGTACAGAAATCAGTTGCATTCTTATACACTAATAATGAAGCAACAGAAAGACAAAGAAACTGATCCCATTCACAATTGCACCAAGAACCATAAAATACCTAGGAATAAACCTAACCAAAGATGTAAAAGATCTGTATGCTGAAAACTATAGAAAGCTTGTGAAGGAAATTGAAGAAGATACAAAGAAAAGGAAAAACATTCCGTGCTCATGGATTGGAAGAATAAATATGGTCAAAATGTCAATACTACCCAAAGCTATCTACACATTCAATGCAATCCCAATCAAAATTGCACCAGCATTCTTCTCGAAGCTAGAACAAGCAATCCTAAAATTTGTATGGAACCACCAAAGACCCCAAATAGCCAAAGTAATGTTAGAAAACCAAAGTGGGAGGCATCACAATCCCAGACTTTAGCCTCTACTACAAAGCTGTAATCAGCAAGACAGCATGGTATTGGCACAAAAAGAGACACATAGACCAATGGAATAGAATAGAAACCCCAGAACTAGACCCACAAACTATGGGCCAACTCATGGTTGGTATGGTATGGCCAACTCATCTTTGACAAAGCAGGAAAGAACATCCAATGGAAAAAAGACAGTCTCTTTAACAAATGGTGCTGGGAGAACTGGACAGCAACATGCAGAAGGTTGAAACTAGACCACTTTCTTACCCTATTCACAAAAATAAACTCAAAATGGATGAAGGACCTGAATGTGAGACAGGAAACCATCAAAACCCTAGAGGAGAAAGCAGGAAAAAACCTCTCTGACCTCGGCCACAGCAATTTCTTACTTGACGTGTCTACAGAGGCAAGGGAAGCAAAAAGCAAAAATGAACTATTGGGACCTCCTCAAGATAAAAAGCTTCTGTACAGCGAAGGAAACATTCAACAAAACCAAAAGGCAACAGATGGAATGGGAGAAGATATTTGCAAATGGCATATCGGATAAAGGCTTAGTATCCAAAATCTATACAGAATTTATCAAACTCGACACCCAAAAAACATATAATCCAGTGAAGAAACGGGCAGAAGACATGAATAGACACTTCTCTAAAGAAGACACCCAGATGGCCAACAGGCACATGAAAAGATGCTCAATGTCACTCCTCATCAGGGAAATACAAATGAAAACTACACTGAGATACCACCTCACGCCGGTCGGAGTGGCTAAAATGAACAAATCAGGAGACTATAGATGCTGGAGAGGAAGGATGTGGAGAGACTGGAACCCTTAGGTACTGTTGATGGGAATGTAAAATGGCACAACTGCTATAGAAAACAGTATAGAGGTACTTCAAAAAATTAAAAATAGCAATACCATGTGACCCAGAAATTCCACTTCTGGGTATATACCCAAAATAATTGAAAGCAGGACCCTGAAGGGATATTTGCACACCCATGTTCATAAAAGGACTATTCTAAATAGAAAAAAGGTGGAGACAACCCAAGGGTCCACTGACGGATGAGTAAACAAGCAAAACGTGGCATACACGTGTACACACACACACACACACACGCACACACACACACAGGAATACTATTCAGTCTTTAAAAAGAAGGAAATTCCAACATATGCTACAACATAGACGAACCTAGCCGACAATGCTAAGTGAAACAAACCAGTCACAGAGAGAGAAATACTGTATGATTCCACTTATTTGAGTAGTCACAACCATAAAGACAGAAAGAATGGTGGTTGCTTGGGCAGGGGGCCAGGGGAGAAGGCAGAGTGATTGTGTAATGGACACAGAGTTTCAGTTTTACAAGATGGAAGGAGCTATGGAGACGCATGGTGAGGACAATGTACAATATTCTAAATATAGTTAATACCAGTGAAAATCTTTAGATTTTTTATCTTCGATCTTTAAATTTTATGTTATGTGCACTTTACCACAATAAGAGAAAGAGAGTTAAGAGACACAACCACCATACAAAATGGGTGATCTATGACTGGACCTTGGTTTGAACAAACCAACTCTAATATATATTTGATGACAACAGGGAAAATTTGAACGTGGACTGCTTCCCAGGCATCTGTCCTGCTGGGTGAAGCCTGGAAGGTAGTATTAAACCGACTACACAACACAGTAGCTTATATGTTTAAAGTATATTTGGGCAGCAAAAATGCTCTGAGGCCTTGCCACCCTGGGGGGTGGGGGGAGGAGGCAGACTTGGAATTACACACTGTAGTGAGCACTTTATCTGCAAACTAGTATTCTCTTTCAGACGGGATGACAGAAAATCACAAAACTGCAAGCTGCTGATGTGCATTCAGGTATCATGTCACTCTGTGACTCTTCCTAAGCCTTGTTCCCATGTGCTCACCCACTGAAAGGGGAGGAGATGGAAAAAGGGCTCCAGGAAAAGACAATGGCTCCCATTTTCACTCCTCATCTGGGCATAATGTAAACTTTGCTAATCCGTATTGAGTAATACGCATGATGTGTTCACACCCAATTTTAAGCAAACCAAATGCTGTGAGGTCTTGGTAAATCAGAAGCAGGGAACCACACGGAACAAACGTATTGATCTAAAGGTGCAATATGACGAAGCTCTAATGGCAAAAGGCATGTTCATGAGAATATGTTATTACACAGCTCTGTATGTTTGTCAGTAAGAGAAAGACACAAAGCTTCTGTAACTTGTTATTCATCCGCTAAGCAAAAACAAGTGCATCAGAACACGTGTCCGTGAAGTGGCTGACAGCATGACTTACATAGCGACTTTCCTGGATACAGCTTTGCCTGGGGGTAACCAGGGATCATCTTTTCATCTCTGGCTCTAAGATTTTCGAGTTCATGTTTGATAATGAATTGACATTCTGCCATTGTGAGGAAGTCATCATTGTCATCTAAATGAGGACAAAAAATTTCCAGTTATTTTCTCATGACGGCCAAAATAAAATTAGTAAGATTCAAATAACCTGGGGTTATAGAAATGAGGACATAAACAATAAATAAATAACAACAAGGAATAAGCAAAGTATAAAACTCCTAAATTAAATAGAACATAAAGCGCCTTTTTATAAGAGTAAATTACCGTTTGCCTTCACATAATACAATCCTTCGATCACTGTACGATGGCTCCCCCTTATCCAGGGTTTTGCTTTTTGCAGTTCGTTACCTGCATCAGTCATGGTCCAGAGGTGATGACCCGCCTTCTGCCCTATTGTCAGAAGGTCAGTGGTAGCCTGATACCACGTAGCAATGCCTAGTTCATTCACCTCACGTCGTCTCAGCAGGCAGGAGCTGAATCATCTCACATCATCACAAGACCAGTGCACACAGTAATATAAGATACTTCGAGAGAGACCACATTTGCGCCATTTTTCTTACAGCAGATTATTACCATTGTTCTATTTTAGTATTGTTGTTGTTGATCTCTTACTGTATCTGGTTCATAAATTAAGCTTTACCATAGGTATGCACATATAGGAAAAAACACAGCCCATACAGGGCCCAGTACTGTCTGCTATCTCAGGTATCCACTGGGAGTCTCGGAATGTATCGCCCACAGCTAAGGGGAGCGAGGGACTACGGTCCTGGTTCTTATATAACAGGGTACAAATATCCAAATGGCAGACACCTGCTTGATCTCATTTAAGGCCAATGAGCAGAATTCTAACACTATCCTAACTAGGGATGGAACTGAAGTTTGCCTACATGACAAATTCTCCTCCTTCAAACTCTTCAGCCCAGGTTGTTCCCTTCTGGAGTTGAATATTCCTCCCATAAAATTGGGGGAAGACAGTCTGATAAGAAAACAGTGCTGTTTTTTGACAAGCAAATCCTCTTAAATGAGGTGATTTTTTTACCATTATCATTTATGCTAATAAAGCATAAAGATATAAAAATCCAGAGTGACTTTGAAGAAGCCTAATCACATCTTCTAACTCCAAAGCCCTGGAAGGGACCAGTTTATTCTGAAGCCAAACTCCCACTCTGACCTCATAGCCACCTTGGCTTTCTCAGTTCTTTCCAGAAACCACTCTCTTCTGGAACGGGCTATGAGGCCGGAACAGAACCAGGTACTCTACCAGGAAATGGCAATTCTAGAATACTGAACTGCTGCGTTTCTCATTATAACATTTTTCTGTATCAAGCTAGTGAACATACACCATTCTAAGAATTAGAACAGAATAATAGTAATAAGTTACATTTGTCACCCTAATTTATGTTCATCTATTCCAGGGATCACAAAGTAAGGTCCATGGGCCATATTTTATAAGCAAATTTTAGTGGAACACAGCTGCACCCATTCATTTCTTACAGTCTAGGGCTGCTTTTGCTTTACAAGGATAGTGTTGAGTAACTGCGAGAGGACGTATGGCCCACACGGCCTAAAATATTTACTATTTGGCCTTTTACTGAAAATGTGTGTTGACGCCTGATCTACTGATCAAAACCTTATTTGTGAGATAAAATGATTCTGACAGAAACAATCTTGGGACTCACCATCGAAATCTTTGAAGTTATATCGGGTTCCATACGTGAAGGCTCTCATAGTGTTATCATTACACTCTTTTACCAGACCCATTGCTTCCGCACCCAGTAACAATGTAATCTTGGAGGCACCGACAAGATATAAGTTCTGATTTTCTAGTGTTTCTTTCTCATATTTATTTAACAATGGTCTAAACAGCAGCTGGGCACCTTCAAAAACAAAAGATAAGCACAATCTCAGGAAAGTTTCAAGGACGAAAACATTCTAGGTAAGTATTGTTTCTAGTTTGATATAAGCAAAATGTATTAACAATTCAAATACATCTCCCAAATAGATAAGAACTACACATAAGTCAAGTTCCTCCAGAAAATGCCTTCTAGCTTCCCATGTTTCTGCTACGAAGTGTGATCCTTATATACGTGGTATTATTATGTACGTGACCTTTTCTCTTTTTCTCCTGAAGTCTGTAGTATCTTCTCCATTCCCAGGGTTCCAGAACTTCCCAATGACAGGCCTCTTCATTTCCAGTGCTGGGCACGAGGTGGGCCCTTTCCAGCTGAAAAAGCATGGCATCCACCTTGAGTTTTCCTCAGATGATTTCTTCTCCTTTTCTTCCATTCCCTTTCTAGAACTCCTTTTATTCAGATGTGTACCTCTTGGACGAGTCCTCTAACTTCCTTATTTTTTCTCTGTCAAATTTTCCAATTCTGTAACTTTTTGCTCTACCTTCTGGTAGGCTTTATCAAAATTACTTTCTAACCCTTTGAGTTTTTAAACTTTGCTTTCATATTTCCACTCTCTAAGAGCTTTTTTCCTAAATGAATATTTTACAGCATCCAACTCTTGATTTATAGAATGTTCTACCTTCTCATAACTGAGAGTTGAGTTTTTAATTTCCTCTTGGTTTTCTTCTTCTGCAGAGTTTGCTGTTTTTGTCTGCTTGTTTTAGCTTAGCTTTCTCTTTCATGTTAGGGATTTTCCTCGGATGTTTGGTGATCTTTTATTGTATGCACATGTTTAAGAAAGGTGTCCCGACAGGGTACAGTGAACCTCTGAAGGTTTAGATGGAGTTCATTAAAGATGGCCTTCCATGCACAATCATCTGGCCAGGTCATTTTCCATGGGCAACTCTCTGATTTCTGCACCTTGGGTTATTTTGCCTTTGGTTGTTTTGTCTTTGACTCTGACTCTGGTCAGAGTCCCCAGGAAAGAGTATTCAATCTGCTTCCTAGATGATTGATTCTAGCTAATATTTTGGATACTAAATTAGGTATGAGATTCGTGGGGTGGAGGACAGGGGTAATAATACTCAGTTATTATCCTATTTTCAGTACAGAATCTCTGTTTTCAACTGTGCATAAATCCCCCATTACAAAATCCAAGCATCTGACCCTCTGCAGAGAATAATTCACACTCTTCTGCTCCGATGGTAGAATACAGAAGGGATCAGGGGAGCTAACTATTTCTTAAATGGATCTTGGTCGATTCTTTTTCCTTTTTCTTGGTAGCACTTATTTCTGCCTCCACAGGTCTCTACAGTCACTAATACCTAAGTCTTTAGAAGTCTTCAGTCTGCAGTATAAACCAAACTGTACCTCAACTTGTACCCCTGCCAGCTTCAGCTTTGGCTTTTTCAAATCTGAGAAGTTATTCACCACTCATCCACCTGTTTTCAAGCTTCCAAAATGGTGCTGCTGTTATATTCTTTCCTTTCTTCTTTGTCAACCTGGACTTATTATCTTTTTTAAAAGATCCTTTTATTGTCATTTCAATAGGAGTTTAGAAGAGAGTAAAAGTAAACATGAGTGTTAAACCTACTACCCTTACCTGAAAGATGAGGATGCTTTTTTGGAATGTTCTTTTTTGCTTTCCCAACAGTAGAAAGATGCCCGCTGCTTCCCCATTCTTGTGTGTCTTTGTGTGTCTGTTCCACACAAGGAACAGAGAAGACTGGGAATACACAAAAGTCCTCACTCTTAGGCACAACAAAAGCTCTTCCATCACAGGAATTTTAAAGAAGGGACCCAGGGGCGCCTGGGGGGCTCAGTCAGTTAAGCGTCCAACTTCCGCTCAGGTCATGATCTCACGGTTCATGGGTTCGAGTCCACTTCAGGCTCTGTGCTGACAGCTCAAAGCCTGGACCCACTTCAGATTTGTCTCCCTCTCTATCTACCCCTTCCCCTCTCACACTCTGTCTCTCTCTCTCTCTCTCTCTCTCAAAAATAAATAAACATTTAGGGGCACCTGGGTGGCTCGGTCGGTTAAGCGTCCGACTTCGGCTCAGGTCATGATCTCACAGTCCGTGGGTTCGAGCCCCGCGTCGGGCTCTGTGCTGACCGCTCAGAGCCTGGAACCTGTTTCAGATTCTGTGTCTCCCTCTCTCTCTGCTCCTCCCCTGTTCATGCTCTGTCTCTCTCTGTCTCAAAAATAAATAAACGTTTAAAAAAAAAATTAAAAAAATAAATAAACATTTAAAGAAAGAACGAATGAACGAACAAACTCCAATCCAGTGAAACACCTCTGATTTTAGTAAGCAGGTACTCTCGTTTTCAAGTTTTCTTTTGGCTTGGTTGTTTCCAAAAAATCAAAAATCCCACTTTGATTCAAGGTTTTATTTTTAAGAAAGCACTTCAGTTTAGAGTCAAAATCTTTAAAAAAAAAAAAAGTCTAAGTTGTATTCAGTGTTTGGAGACTTGGTGAAGTTTTAGGTATTGTTCTGTACAGTTTTATGAAGCGTTTCCTCATGTAAAATGTCCTCCACTCTTTCCCCCAGATGTAGACCCCCTTTTGCCCTTTGGGAGAGGGCTAAACTTTGGCTTCTCCTATAAAGTCATCCCTTTCCGTCCTGAAAAGCATCACCAAGGGTCTCCCGTTTCTTCCCTTTCCTCTTCCAGCTAGTTTACAAACAATTCACTCCGAACTATCGTGCACTGCTTTGTAACAGCTCGTTTTGTTGTTGTTGTTGTTGTTCCGTTACTTCAGTTTCCAGAAAGCCACGTTCAGTCTCCTTACACCGACAGTGACAGTAACAGTAACGTTCTTTCAGGCAGGGACCGTGTTAATCTCTCTCTTAGCACCATACCTGACACACAGATAGATACTTGTCCACTCATCTGATAAATATTGACCTACTGTGCACCAGGCAGTGTACTAGGCACAGCATTTATAGCTGTGAACAAAATCACACTCGTGCTGCTTACAGTCTAATGCTGACTTAGATTCCCTTTCAAGTCCAGATAAATCATAAAGAGCAAAGAAGTGGATATTAATTTTAGAAATATATCAAGGAAAAAACTGTAAAACATTTGAAAATACATTTTTAGTCACTGATCATGACTAAGTCTGAGTAATATTTGTTTTACTTGCCTCCATCTTCCTTTTTAGAGATAATTCTGTTTTTCAGCCATTCTTTGGTTTCTTCTTTGACATCCTGCGCAAGTTCTAGGACCACCAAAGGTGTGAAGGAACTCTCACAAGTATCCAAAGCTGATAAGGTCACTTTCATCTTTTACAAATGTGCTGAAATTAAAATAAAATAAAAAGCACATGGGTTATAATGGAAAAGTGAAATATATGGAAACATATAAAAAACGTATTTGTATTTTCTCTTAATTACACCTAATTCTGGGTCCCAGGACAAAGGAAAATTTCTCATGATCCAGATGGACATGAGACAGGCTCAACCAATGGCTCAAAGCACAAGTGCGAGCCAGGCCCATACAAAGTCAGGGGGAACATCATCCTTTCCCGTAAGCAGCTCAGAACACGGCAGGGAGGACATCAGATAAGGGAAGGACAAAACGTGTGAAATACACTGTCACACAGGAAGAGGTAGAAAGTATTTACAAAAGATCTGACACCCGAACAGGGTTTAGAGGAATGAACAGGAATTTGCTGGCGAGACTTGGATGGCATTCTACGTAGAAGAAACAGTATTCCTGTACAAAATAGAGAGGAAAAATAGCCAACAGAATCAGAGACACACAAGTGATGAGGTGTGGCTACAGCACCACTTGTGTGTGTAGGGGTGGGGGGTGCAGGATGGGAATGAGCAGGTATCTAACCAGGGACCGTGACTACAAAGGAACGGGGCTTTGTCAAATAAGCGATGGGAGTGATCAGTTCAGTAAGAGCAGGGAATTGACCTGGTCCGAGTTCATGCTTAGGTATGGAGTTGAAGTCCCCGGTATCAGCTTCCCTTCCTAGTTTCTCTTTCTCAGGAATATCATCTTTATCTCCATTTCCACGCTTGAAAAGTACCCTGGTCAACTTGGATGTCCACAAATGGCATCAGTCACTAAGGCCTAATGGCCTCCCTCTAAAATGTTTCTCGTGTGAATCTCTCTAACCCAGTGATTCACAGCAGAGACAATTTCCAGACTTTAGACTTACTTATTCTAACTTTGTACTTGACGTGGGTTTTAATGACTCCAAAGTACAAGTGCAAATCAGTTCTTGGGAATAATCACAAAAGGAATGACCAACACCACAGAACAGCCTTCCGTTCTTTAGGGTGAATTATGATCTTGCAACAAGCAGATCAAACAGACCGAGGTTACCTGGCTTAGACTGATAAGTTTTTCTCTTACTCCAACACAGCATAAGTTTTGGGGCAACATAGGTATTATAAATCAATGCTGGATTCACATCATGGCACAAATGCTTCAGGAATGCTATTATAAAATAACAGCCAAATCCAAAGCGGGCATGCCAGGCTCTATGAAGGTAACAAGATCAAAACGGGCCTCAGCACTCACCTCCTAACAGCTAGTAATGTGGTCGGGAACTCTACAGAATGAAAGAATGATAAAAATTAGCCATTAGAGCTATAGGAACTCAGAACACTTAATGTGCCAAAGTTTCCATCAAGAAAAAGAGGCATGTTCTACAGAGGGAAATAATGTGTAAAATCAATGACATTAAGAATAGACAGAGCAGACAGAGCAGGACCAGAGCAGAGAGGGCAACATTTTGTGAGCTGTGACCATTTAAGGATAAGGAATGCTACAGTTCACATCTGCTCCAATGCCCAGAATGGAGCCACTGTTGGTTTCTGAGCAGAGAATCAGCTACGTGTCGGAGTGAGATGAATCTCCATAGGTAGATTTAGGGGGCAGAATATGAATATTCTCAACTCTCCTGAACTTCTGGAATTTTTCAGAACAAAAAGTTGAGGAAAATGGTTAATGTACCAGTACACTACAGAGGCTTACGCATCGTCACCTTTTAAACGGAAAGATCAAATACAACGAACATTTATGACATGCTTATTTTCAGTCATGCTGTGATAAGAGTCTGAAGGTACAAAAGTAAGTAAGGTCCCCATCTTGCTTCTAGGGAGCTCACAGTCTTACAGCGGAAGCATCAGATCTGATGCCAACAGGAGGCCTGAAACAATAGCAGAAACCGTCTGGGGCAGGGCAGCCTGAGGAGGCGGGATTAACCTTCTGGGAAGGGAGGCTGAGAACCGGTAGCCTTCAACTCGGAAAAGGTCCACAGATAACTGTGAGGTCTCTGACCTGGAACATGGGAAAGAGGAAGTAAAGAGCCAAGCTGAAAAGGAATGGTTAGGCTCAGGGCACAATCCACAGTTCAGCAGGGTGTGTGTGGACACACGTCAAAGGTGTCAGTTTCCTGGCATTTGCGCATCGCCTAACGTTGGTATAAAAGGCCCACTGTGTTCACAACTTCCAGACCACACAACACTCTTTCTGAGACACTAAATGCAGGTTTCAGTTCTAAACACGTGTATGAGCACCAGCAAGAAATACATAAAAAATATTTGCTCACTGATTATTCTCATTTGAGCTACTATATGCCCTTCATGACTCGACACAACCTTCACAAGATTTCCAAGATCCTACAGACAAAAGTGTCACCATCTCTGACATCCAAAGAGTTCCTACAAATCAACAAAAAAATACGAAACCTGAAATCACAAGTCACAAAAGAATAGAAGCAGCCAACACACACTTTGAGAAGATGTTCAAACATACCAATAAAAGAAATGTAAAGCAAGTATAAGATGCCTTTCCATTTCAGGTTTGCTGAAGCTGAAAGGTGGACGGAACCTAGTTCTGGCACAGGTGTAGAAAATCGGGCATTTTCACACACAGCTGACAGCTGTTGTACTTTGATGCCATCTTTCCAGAAAGCAGAGTGGCAGTATGGAAAATAATATGAAATACGCTTACCATTCAACACAACAACGCCATTTCTAGGAATTCATGCCAAGGAGACAATAAAATAGAATATATATACAGTGGAAGTCATTACAACTTCCTTTTTTTCCTCTCTCTCTTTCTCATTTACTTTGGGTTTAGTTATGGCAAAGAAATAAAAAAGACACAACGTATACAACCTGAAAGTCCAACAAGAGGACACTGGCGAAACACATAAAGTATTTACGTGTCACAGCCATACAACAGAACCATCAACACTAGGGTACGGATGCAACTATATTAACATGGAGAACATTTCATTACGCATTGTAAGATTTTAAAAAAACGCAAAACAAGACCCCATTTATGGATATGTACAATCCATCCTAATATCAAAATGACAACAACACTAGGTAACTTTGGGTTTTGGAAGTATGTGGTGCTTAGGAATTTGTCCATTTCTTCCAGGTTGTCCAGTTTGTTGGCATATGATTTTTCATAGTATTCCCTGATAATTGCTTGTGTTTCTGAGGGACTGGTTGTAATAATTCCATTTTCATTCATGATTTTATCTATTTGGGTCATCTCCCTTTTCTTTTTGAGAAGCCTGGCCAGAGGTTTATCAATTTTGTTTATTTTTTCAAAAAACCAACTCTTGGTTTCATTGATCTGCTCTACTGTTTTTTTTAGATTCTACATTGTTTATTTCTGCTCTGATCTTTATTATTTCTCTTCTTCTGCTGGGTTTAGGGTGTCTTTGCTGTTCTGCTTCTATTTCGTTTAGGTATGCTGTTAGATTTTGTATTTGGGATTTTTCTTGTTCCTTGAGATAGGCCTGGATTGCAATGTATTTTCCTCTCAGGACTGCCTTCACTGCATCCCAAAGCATTTGAATTGTTGTATTTTGATTTTCATTCGTTTCCATATATTTTTTAATTTCTTCTCTAATTGCCTGGTTGACCCATTCATCCTTTAGCAGGGTGTTCTTTACAGACTTTTTCTTGTGATTGATTTCAAGCTTCATAGCATTGTGGTCTGAAAGTGTGCATGGTACGATCTCAATTCTTTTATACTCATGAAGGGCTCTTTTGTGACCCAGTATGTGATCTATCTTGGAGAATGTTCCACGTGCACTCGAGAAGAAAGTATATTCTGTTGCTTAGGGATGCAGAGTTCTAATATCTGTCAAGTCCATCTGATCCAATGTACCATTCAGGGCCCTTGTTTCTTTATTGATCCTGTGTCTAGATGATCTATCCAATGCTGTAAGTGAAGTATTAAAGTCCCCTGCAATTACCACATTCTTATCAATAAGGTTGCTTATGTTTGTGATGAATTGTTTTATATATATTTGGGGGCTCCCATATTCGGCCCATAGACATTTATAATTGTTAGCTCTTCCTGATGGATAGACCCTGTAATTATTATATAATTCCCTTCTTCATGTCTTGTCACAGCCTTTAATTTAAAGTCTAGTTTGTCTGATATAAGTATGGCTACTCCAGCTTTCTTTTGACTTCCAGTAGCATGATAGATACTTCTCCATCCCCTCACTTTCAACTTGAAGGTGTCCTCAGGTCTAAAAGAGTCTCTTGTAGACAGCAAATAGATGGGTCTTGTTTTTTTATCCATTCTGATACCCTATGTCTTCTGGTTGAAGCATTTAGTCCATTTACATTCATTGTTATTATTGAAAGATATGGATTTAGAGTCATTGTGATGTCTGTAGGTTTCATGCTTGTAGTGATGTCTCTGGTACTTTGTGGTCCTTGCAACATTTCACTCACAGAATCCCCCTTAGGATCTCTTGTAGGGATTGTTTAGTGGTGATGAATTCCTTCAGTTTTTGTTTGTTTGGGAAGACCTTTCTCTCTCCTTCTATTCTGAATGACAGACTTCCTGGATAAAGGATTCTCGGCTGCATATTTTTTTCTGTTCGTCACATTGAAGATTTCCTGCCATTCCTTTCTGGCCTGCCAAGTTTCAGTAGATAGATCCGTCACTAGTCTTATTGGTCTCCCTTTGTATGTTAGAGTGTGTTTATCCCTAGCTGCTTTCAAAATTTTCTCTTTATCCTTGTATTTTGCCAGTTTCACTATGATATGTCACACAGAAGATCGTTTCAAGTTACGTCTGAAGGGAGTTCTCTGTGCCTCTTGGATTTCAATGTCTTTTTCCTTCTCCAGATCAGGGAAGTTCTCAGGTATGATTTGTTCAAGTACACCTTCAGCCCCTTTCTCTCTCTCTCTTCCTCCTCTGGAATTCCTATTATACAGATATTGCTCCGTTTCATTGCATCACTTAGTTCTCTAATTCTCCCCTCATACTCCTGGATTTTTTTCTCTCTCTTTTTCTCAGCTTCCTCTTTTTCCATAATTTTATCTTCTAATTCACTTATTCTCTGCCTCTGCAATCCGAGCTGTGGTCGCCTCCATTTTATTTTGCACCTCATTTATAGCATTATTTAGCTCCTCATGACTATTTCTTAGTCCCTTGATCTCTGTAGTAATAGATTCTCTGCTGTCCTCTATGCTTTTTTCAAGCCCAGCGATCAATTTTATGACTATTTTTCTAAATTCTTGTTCCGTTATATTGCTTAAATCGTTTTTGATCAATTCGTTACTGTCGCTACTTCCTGGAGTTTCTTTTGAGAAGAATTCTTCCGTTTCGTCATTTTGGACAGTCCCTGGAGTGGCGCGGAACTGCAGGGCACTTCCCCTGTGCTGTCTGGAGTAACTTGTTTTGGTGGGCGGGCTGCAGCCAGACCTGATGTCTGTCCCCAGCCCACCGCTGGGGCCACAGTCAGACTGGTGTGTACCTTATCTTCTCCTCTCCCAGGGGCAGGACTCACTGTCGAGTGGGGTGCCCCTGTCTGGGCTACTTGCACACTGCCAGGCTTGTGGTGCTGCTTCGATGGGATCTGGCGTATTGGCCAGGGTGGATCCGCAAGGTGCACAGGGGCAGGAGGGGCAGGCTCAGATCGCTTTGCCGTCGGTGGTCCTCTGCAGGAGGGGCCCTGCAGCGACCGGGAGGGAGGCAGACCCGTCGGAGGGATGGATCCACAGAAGCACAGCGCTGGGTGCTTGCACGGTGCAAGCAAGTTCGGTGAACTGGTTCCCTTTGGGGTTTCGGCTGGGGGATGGGAGAGGGAGATGGCGCTGGCCAGAGCCTTTGTTCCCCACGAGCGGAGCTCTGTCTTCCGGGGCTCAACAACTCTCCCTCCCGTTGTCCTCTAGCCCTCTCACTCTCCGAGCAGAGCTGTTCACTTTTAACATTCCAGATGTTAAGTCCCACTGGCTGTCAGAACTCACGCAGTCCGGCCCCTCCGCTTTTGCAAGCCAGACTCGGGGGCTCCGCCTCGCCAGGCGGGCTGCCCCTCCACCAACCAGGCTCCCTCCCGCCAGTCCCTGGAGCGCGCACACCTCTCCGGCCTTCCTACCCTCTTCCGTGGGCCTCTTGTCTACGCTTGGCTTTGGAGAGTCCGTTCTGCTAGTCTTCTGGCGGTTTTCTGGGTTATTTAGGCAGATGTGGGTGGAATCTAAGCGATCAGCAGGACGCGGTGAGCCCAGCGCCCTCCTACGCCGCCATCTCAACACTAGCTAACTTTGGGGTCTTTACATGGGCTAATCCTTGAATTCTCACACCAACCCCATGAAAAAGAAACTCTTAACACTTTCATTTAGCAGATGAGAAAACTGAAGTCAAAGAGGTTAAGGAGTTTGTCCAATGTCACGTGGTAGCGAGCAGAAGAGCCTAACCTCAGGCACCCTGAGGCCAGAGTTCACACCCTTAACCACGTGTGGCTACACTCACGATTCACTCCATACTGTGTGCGTTTGAATAAATATCCCATCGATGATTAGGCAGATATATCTCTCCCAACTGTCATGTCTAGGTAGTAGGATTTCAGATGATTGTTATTTTCTTCTTTACGTTTCTCTTTTTGATTTGAACTTTAATAGGCAAGGTTTTTTTTCTTATAATTAGAAAAAAATGGCTTTTACACTTGTAACACAGTATAGAGGTCCGACATTTTAAAAGTAAGGGTAAAATGTACCCTTTAGGAAAGGCCAAACGATACTTTTTAAAACTGTATAATACAAGATAATTTGCTTTAGTCCCAGATTAAAAACACACCAACTTTGTAAAAAAGAAGTTGCCTAACTGTAAAGATTGTTTTGAATAAAGGCTCGATAACAACGAAAAGCCTTCCGTCCAACAGTATATAAAATGAAACAGCTCCGCACATAGGCACATCCCCTCCTATCCAGAAGGAGGCGGCCAAAAGCGCCAGTGGAGCTGGGCAACGATAGAATTTTTAGAGCAGAAGGAGCCTTAGGGGTCACTTAGTCCCATGACCTCACTGTATCATATTCACGAGGTCCGAAATCACACAACCAGCGTGGCAGATACAGACTGAAGTCCAGTGCTCTTTGAATGAAACCAGGCAGTATGAAAAAGACCTTTTCCTCTTTTTTTCCTTTTTGTGAACTTAGTCAACAAAGTCAGTTTTACAGTCTTGTCATTGGAAGAAACGCCGGCCCGGCCACGCTGGGCAGCTGCAAGCCTAGCTCCCTGAAAGTCTCACAGACTAAGTCCAGGGCCCGTGTTGGTTGGACTCCGCTCTGAACCATGCCAGGTGGGAAAAGAGTGTCCGTGAAGGCTTGTTGGTGGAGCTCGGGAAGCCTTGATCCCTCTGAGGCTCCAGCACATAAAATGCCCTCGAGGCTTCACACTGTTGGTGACAGTCCTCGAAGGACCACTCTGCTCTGTTCACGCTCGCTTTCAGCTGTTCTGCGCTCGGGCCGGCCACCGCGCCACAACGTACTTACCACCCTGGTGACCTAAGACGCCCCTCTCCCGACGCGCCACACCTTCTGTGCGGTCTTCTTCCTGTCCCTGTAACCCACCGAGGGGCACCCATCGCTCAGGGAATTTCTGTCTCTATATAGGAACACCTCTGGGATGCTCTCTCCTTGGGGGATCCCTGCCCCTGTGCTCTGCACGCAGCAGGGTGCAGGTATGGAGCACTCAGTGTTGTAATTCACTGGCCAGCGGAATCCGGGCCTGTGCTAAACCGCTTCTCCCCACCCGCGGGCTCAATGGCATGAAGAGCAAGTCTAAGGCAGTAAAAACAAGAAGCCTCAGGGCAGCCTTGGCCTAAGCTGAGTTCTGCAACCTGCTTTGACCAGAGGGTCTTCATGGGAGCTTGGTCTACCATCATCACCATGCACATGACTAATAAATACACGCGACCAAAATACCAGAGGGGGGCACGTGAGGGCGTTAAGTGTGGGTACAGAAAAGAGGCTCGTGGTCCCAGTGGGGGCCAATCTAAAAAAAAACGATCCAACATATGTAGTCTTCTTGGGCACTGGACGGTACAACGATTTCTGCAACCACAACCAATTTCCCCCTTTCACCCAAGCTGTCAACCAGGACAGCAGCCAGGAATGACTAAAAGGCACAGCATACAGGTTCCAGAGACACTCTGGGGCACAGGACAGCCGTCCCAAATTCTGTTCTTACCGTGTGTTGTACTGCACACAGCGCCAAAGAGAGGCCTAAAAACGAACTGGATTCAGGCGCTGTTACATTAGCTACTGCAATCACCTGCCTACAGGAAGAGGTGAATCCTGACCATAGTGGCTGAAATGCGCATATGAAGATAAACACACTGTGAGTTCAGCCATGGGGCCGGGAGTACATGCATCTTTCATCAAGGATCAAGAAAAGAATAGGAGACTCTGTATTCTCTTCCTGAGCTTGGGGGTGGGGGGAGCCAATGGAATTATAAATCCAAAGGCTAGTTACAAGGAAATGCACAGGTATCTTCAGAAATCACCGTATTTCAGACCCGAGGAGAAACATAAACCAAAATTACTCAGTCACGAAGCAGCACAGGAACAGATCATTGAGAGAAAGACGAAGGGCCACACTGATTGAGCTGGAAAATGAGAGGGATTTCCCGAGGAGAAAAGCTGCAATTTTAATGGCCGGGGCTAGATGGAAGGACAGGACCCTTCTGGAGGCCCTGAGGGTAAGAAAACAGAGCCGTCTTCTGAAATCTGCAACAGGCTGTTAATGACGAGGGCAACTGGGAGACACTCCTTCCTCGAGACCCAGGGCAGCTGCCTCTCCGAGTTACATAAGGTGTGCAAATCTGGGAGTGGTAAGTCAGCACACCGTACACACCCACCCGCACTAGAGTTTCTCGGCGACACTGATGAGGTAAGGAAGCTGGTGAGGCCCATGTGAGAAACACATCTGGGAACCTGATGGCATCAGGATCGCACCGGAAGATGCAGGAGAGGCGGGACAGACACTGGAAGGCAGCCTGGCCACAGCAGCCCAGGCCTAGGCCTAAAGAGATGCTGCACCAAGAAGGCCACCTCTGCACAGAAGCACCCAACTGGGCCTTGCCAGGACTGACCGCCTCTCACTCACACTTCCCGTCTGCTCTGGAATCACGTCTGAAACCCTGGAGCAACACTGCATCTCACCTGCAAGCATAGCACTTGACTCAAAACTGAAGCTCTGATATGTGATAACAGCATGAATCCATACGATGATCACCCACCATATAAAAAGACGTTTACGGAGAATTCTTAACGATCGGGGGAAATGCCAAGCGGGGGTAAAAGCAGACAACAAAGTAATATAACAATGTGACCCCAATTATGTAACATGTACATTTAATACACAATAAAATACAAAAAGAATGAAGGAGTATTGCACCAAAATGTTAAGAGGGTTGGTTAAATTACATGGGATTTTCATTTTCATCCTTATACTCTTCTATCTTCTAAGGTTCTACAATGAAAAAAAGTTTCACTGGCTTTTTTTTTAAGCACACACACCGATTTACTAGGCCCTTTGTATTCCCTTGCATTACTTTAAATCTTTTAAATTTCATCCTTCACCGGTAATTCTGCAATTCTTTCAGCAAAAGCTGGTCAGAACACACATGATCTACTTCCCACGGTGAATTTAAAACTAGGTGTCCTCACAGAACCGGCCCTTAGAAAATATCTGGTTCTGTAAGTTAGTGGGAGACTTCAAATTGAAAGCAGGCAGAGAGTAAAGATGGGACTTTTGAAAAACGCCACAGGACTCGCGTTTTGGAAATTAAACTCCGCAGGATTTAAGGGCATGGGCCACAACTGTTTTGCAGTCCCAATAAACCTCCGCTGTACTTTTGAAGCCCGGAACCTCTGTACACTGTCTTGGCTGCTGGAACAGCCTTCTGCAGCAGACGGCGCGCACCGAGTCCGGCGCTGGGCAGGCACCAGGAAAACAGAAGCAGCCTATAGGAGGACAACTCGATTCCATCCACATTTCTCAGGTGTCCCAGGCACTGCCCCTGACTTGCACTTATTGCTTAAAAAGTACTACGTGTGCCAGTGGAGAGCCCGGAAACCCAATCACCCCGATGTGAAAGGGCGCATGACCCTGCAAGTTCGCTCCAGCCACGCTAGTTCGGACGTATCCCAAGCGTCCCTGCTCCCCAGGCGGCCCGAGAAACGTGAATCTTGGGCGCCGCTGGGCTGGTCCTTCCAAAAAACGTCCTTCCATAGGCTTGGCCGCCTTTCCCAACCCCACCCACGACCTCACTCCCCTGAGCTCCGAAGACCCCAAGGCCCCATCCTGACCAAAGTCCCAGCTTTCGGCTTCACCACGTTTCTTCCAATGCTCAGCCCTCCATCCCAGACTCCTATAGGCTCTCCCCAGCCCCCACCTGCGCCTGCCACCCCCCCCCCCATACTTTCAGTCCTCCCTCCCCAAGCCCCATCTGCGCCCATCCCGGTCCCACTTCCCCATTCCCGACACTGCCCCGGGAAGGAAGGGCTGTGGGAGGCGCCCCTGGAGGCGCGCCGCCGCCGCCGCCGCCAGGCAGCCGGGGCTCAGTCCCACACGGACCCCGGCTCCGCGCCGCCGACGGCGAGAGGGGCTGCGGGCCCCTCCCCCACTCACCGGCCGCAGCGGCGCTCCACGGCTTCGGAGGCGGGCCCGACGGCCGGCGCCACGGGGAGGCAGAGCCGCGGACGCGCGAGGCGGGGGGCGGGCCGAGGCCTGCAGGGAGGGCGCGCCGGGCGCTGGGTGTGGCGGGCCTGGCGGGGCCCAGACTCCAGGGTGCGCGGGCCGGGCCGGACCGCGTCGGGACAGGCGGGGCCCGGCACTGCGTCGCCCTAAGCGGGGCGGGGCCTAGTGGGGAGTCCCTCCGAGCCTGGGGCGGGAACGGCTCCGGAGAAAAGGTAGGAAGGGCCTGGCTGGCTTTTGGCCGGGAGTGGGAACGCGGCGGGGCACGGGAGAGGCGTGCCTTGTGGGCTGTCACTCCCGAGGAGGGGCGGGACCACGGTGGGAGAGGCGCGTCTTATGGGCTGTCCGCGGCCGGGGGGCGGGGCCTCGTCGGGCGGTCCCACCGCGAGGGGGCGGGGCCACAGCGAGCGGGGGCGTGTCCTATGGGCTGTCGCTCCGAGAGGAGGCGGGACCACGGTGGGAGAGGCGTGTCTCATGGGCTGCTTTTCCGATGAGGGGTGGGGCCTCGCTGGGCCTTCGCACCTAGCGGGGGTGGAGCCTAGTGGAGACGCGGAGAAAAAAATACCGGTATCCCTGCTCTTACCAAAGACCTCCATTACTACAGCAATAGCTTTTTTAGTAAAAGCGGTAATCCTCTTCAGATTTCTTTCCTTTAGCGAAAACAGGTACTAACGTAGGTCTTTCGTTAACGGGAACTTTCGGAAAGCAAGGTTGTGCGAGGATTATTCTTCGCCTTTCAATTTACAGAAATGCTCTGCTTTCTGAGAGCCAGGGAAACCTGTATGCCTCTTCGCATTTTCCTCTGGCCGGTCTCCTGCAGTCCAGACCCCAATTTTCTTGTCACTTTCAAAAATCAGAACAAGTCCCCCGCCACCTTTCATCTCTGACTTCTTACTTTTCCCCTTTTCTCTGCCCTAGCCACGTTGGCCCCCTGCTCTTCCTAGATCTCACTCACCCAGCTCCCACCCCAGGGTTTTCGTCCTGGCTGTTCCCTCTGCATTCCTTAATTACGAAGACTGTTTACTTCCTCTCCTCCCTCCAGGGAATAGAATCCCACCTTCTCACTGAGGCCCTTTCTGATCATCCTGTGTAATACTTGCTCTCCTCCACGTGCCACCATCTACCCTACCTGCTCTCCTATATCTTTTTTTCACAGCACGCATCACCTAACATTTTATATTATTATGTTTACTGTCAGTCTCTCCCAAATGTAAGCTTCACAAGGGCAGAGATTCTTGTCAGTTTTGTCCGCTGATACATTCCCGGTGTCTGGAACGGCCTTCGATCCACAACAGGCAAGCAATAACCCTCAGTGGAACGAAAGAAAGCCACGAATGAACCCTTTATAAGGGTTCCCTCCATACACCCAGGTCAGCCCAGAGGAATGCCTCCAAGTCCTGCCGAGCCAGAGAAGTGAGATCTGCTCCTCCACACCTCTGCCCCTTTTCTGGGTCTTCCAGGTTCAGGACAGGGAGGAGGGAGACTGGGGAATGGGAACAGAAGCTTGTCACTTGATAGGGGCTGTTTGTTATTCTTTCTAGAACCCCAGTGCTCTGTCACGGGAGTTCACAACCTTACTGGTCATTTCTCACATGGCTGTCTTTTTTAGTAAGCCCTGCATGGATATGTCCAGAAGTTCTCTCTCTTCTGCAGATGGGGCAAATTGTTTGCGAGTCACTAGGTTTAGACATGAATTACTTATTAGGCTTTTTAAAATTGCAGTCTTCCTGTCTTTGCAACCCCTGAACTTGAATGGCCCTCCCTCCGTATGACTTCATCTTCTGGCATTTATATGACCAGAAGGATTGGCGGGGGAGGGGGGACAAAATTGGAATGGAAATATAAAAAAACGCCTTTCGCATGGACAATCTCATTTCATCTCCACAATTAACAAATTAACATTCTGTGTTAAGTATGACAAATCAGTTGTTGGACAACACAAATGGCTGACCGGGGTGAGTTAATGACATGGGTCCCTGTATTAGTTACCTATTGCTGCATAACAAACCACTACACAGAATTAGGGATTCCCTTCCCTCTCCTTTTGGGGATTTCCTTCATATCTTCTGGCTCCCAGGACCTCCTCTTTCCAGTTCTGCTGGCCAGAAAGCTAAGGTTCTCTTGGAATTTCCTATGCTTTCTATCTCTCATGCACTTCTGTGCAATTGGGGCTGCTCTAAAGGCAGCCTTGAGGGAAGAGAGAGAAAAAAATAACAGGGATTCCCCTCGTGCTCTTTGCACAACAGGGGTCCCTTTTCCCACTTCCTCTGTCCAGGGGACAGGTGTTCTTTCAGGGTCTCATTTCCCCATGTCACTGTACTACCACAGTGCCGCACTGTGACTCTGACCGGCCTCAGGTCGGAGGAGGGAGAAGGAAAAACAGTTTTCACCACTTTCTCCAACTTGCAAAGCCTCTTTTGCATATTTTATCCAGAGGTTTTAGTAGTAGTCAGTGGGGGACACAGGCTGCAGTGGACTTACTCCATTCTGGCCAGATCTGGGATGGAACGTACCAATCTGACAGATGACAACAGGTTTCAATTTGCCTTTCTCTTATGAGGAGTGTGAAAAAGACATTTGTATTTACTTCCCGTGAATTATCGTTCATATATTTTGCCAAATTTTCTTTAAAAAAAAAAAGTTTGTTTTGAGAGAGAGATGGAGAGACAGAATCCCAAGCACACAGCACGCTGCCAGCACAGAGCCTGATGTGGGGCTCAAACTCACAAACCTTGACATCGTGACCTGAGCCGAAAGCAAGAACCAGATGCTTAACCGACTGAGTCACCCAGGTGCCCATATTTTGTCCAATTTTCTACTGGAAAGAGAAGGTTTACATAATGGTAAAAAGAGTCCTCTTCTTAAATATGAATGTCAAGACTTTTTCTCAGCTTGCCATATCTTTTGACTTTCTTTATGCTGTTTTATTTGCTTGTGTTTTTGTTTTGTCTTGTTTTGTTTGGCAATGCAGATCTTTTCCATTTCTAATTGGTGAATTTTACCAAGGCTTTTTTTTTTTTACTACTTAGTATTTCCAGGTTGTATCATACTTAGAAAGACCTTTACCATTCTTAGATTATTTTGAAAATGCTTCCATGGTTTCCTCTAAATGTTTCATGATTCACATTTTTCCTTTAAAAGGAAATTTTTTGGGGGGGCACCTGGGTGGTTCAGTCAGTTGAGTGTCCGACTTCAGCTCAGGGCATGATCTCACAGTTGGTGAGTTCAAGCCCCACTTTGGGCCCTGTGCTGACAGCTCAGAGTCTGGAGCCTGTTTCAGATTCTGTGTCTCCCTCCCCCTCTGCCTGTCCCCCCGCTCACGCTCTGTGGCTGTCTCTCAAAAATAAATAAACGTTAAAATAAATAAATAAAAGGAAATTTGTTTGGGTGTGAGTTAAGCAGAATGGATCCAGCTTTACCATATATCTTGTTAGCTACACATTTACCCAACTTGATTTACTTAATCATACATCTTTCCCTTACTGATTTAAATGTCATCATTATCATATCATTATCATATACTAAATTTCCTTCTGTATTTATGGACTTTGGCAATATATCATTTTCTTTCTTAAAGCTCTCCAATACAGGGGCGCCTGGGTGGCTCAGTCAGTTAAGCATCCGACTTCGGTTCAGGTCACGATCTCGCGGTCCGTGAGTTCGAGCCCTGCGTCGGGCTCTGTGCTGACAGCTCAGAGCCTGGAGCCTGTTTCAGATTCTGTGTCTCCCTCTCTCTCTGCCCCTCCCCCGTTCACACTCTGTCTCTCTCTGTCTCAAAAATAAATAAACGTTAAAAAAAACCAACAAAAACAACTCTCCAGTACAGTGAGAAAAGGCCAGCCCACCTTGACAGTTTTTGAATCCCTTATTCCCATCATAACTGTCCAATGCAGCAGCCGCTTAAAGCCTCACCTTCAGTAAACTGCTCATTCCAGGTGACCACAGGTGATATAACTTTTCCCACTGTGTGCCCCGGATTTGTAGTATCCGACTTTCCTCCAGTGACATCGTCTTCAAACCTAGCCGGGTCAGACCCAGTCCCAGAGTTCCATCTTGAGCGCCCGATGCCTGCGACCACCTCTAATACCAAATACAGCAAAACCTTGGGTTGCAGATAACTTATCTTGTGAGTGTTGCACAAGACAAGGAAGCATTTCTAATAAATTTGAACTTGATAAATGAGCAATGTCGTGTAATACGAGTAGGACGGGATGCCGACCGTCACATGATCACAACTGAGCCGATGGTTCTTGAGATTTGCTTTGATCCAGGAATGCTTTGGATTCTAAGCATGTTTCCGGAAGAAATTACGCTTGCAAACCCAGGTTTTACTGCATGTGCGCGCCGGGGTTAGATCCACCCACAGCCACTGCCTGAACGCGGAGAATAAACACCTTAAAATGGGACTCTGTGATCTCAGAGTTGGATCCAAAAGCTGCCACAACCGCTACTGCTTCTTGGCACCCAGGAAGCTCAAGGAGACACTGGGACTTGCGCAAAGAAACCCACAACCTTCCTCTCCAGTGGGAGGGCCAGGAGCCCTAGGAAGATGGTTTCCTAATTTCCACTACCTGACTTCAAGTGAGCGCATCTAACTAAAGAGCCTGGTGTTATCTCTAGGCTTCCAACCACTAGACCTAGAACATCTTCACGTAAATCTTGCCCATTTCTTATGGAGTTTCTTCCTAGACAGTTTACCTTTCTCATTACTTGTGTAAATGAGAACTTTTCTTCCCGTATAGCTTTGTTTGGCTGTTGCCTATCATACGAACGTTAGTTTTTGTATAATAGTTTTATGACCCAAATAAAATCTTTTAGAGTTTATAGTAGTTTGGTTCTTAAAGATTCCCAAGTTGACAGTCACATAATCTGGACATGACTACAATTTTCCTTCTTTCTTTTCTTGTTTCTGACTTTAAGGAAATGCTTCTGGTGTTTACTCAGCAAGTAGGAGGTTCACTTTGGGTTTGAGACAGAAAGAATCCATGGATTCTTACCTTATTGAAAGTGTTTTTACGTATCAAGGAAGAATGCTGGAAGTTTACCAAAAAATGCCTTTTCATCATCTGTGGAGATGTTCATGTGCCTTTTTTGTTAGCAATAATGAATTTTATGAATAGGTTTCCTTATTTAGCTTTTATTCTGAAGGAAATAGAGAGCCGCTGAGCAACTCTGAGCAGATGAGTGACGTTATGTGAACAGGATCACTCAGAGTCCCGTGTTGAGGACACACAGCAGGAACACAAGGCTGGAAGCAGACGATGGTAGTAATTGAGGCAAGAGAGGATTGCCCCTCAGTGGGAGCAGTACAGCGATGAGAGGCAGGTGGTTTCTAGAAATATTCTAAAGGAAGAGTTCTCAGGAACGGCAGACATGCCGGATGTGAAGGTTGAGAGAACAAAAAGTCAGGTGACAGCTCTGTCGTTGACCGAGGTAGGGAAGACTGTGGGAGGAACGGGTTTGGAGGAGACTCCGGACCCCCGTGTTGGACACATGAAGTTTAAGATGCTTTGTGGAAAGCTGAGTTGGAATACAGGCCAGCGGTCAGGAGAGAGGGCACGGCTGGAGGGATGCATTTGCAGATTATCAGCACAGACATGACGTCTGAAAATGCAGGCCTGAATGGGTCCACTAGAGGTGAGGAGCCACTAAGGAAGAGGACCAAGGACTGAGGCCCGGTCCTCAGCTCTAACAGTGAGAGTTCGGGACAAGAGGGAAAAAACAGCAAAGGATATTTGGAAGGACCGGTGAGTGAGATGGGGGGTAAGCTAGGAGAGTAGGAAAGGGGGTGTCTCAGAAGCAGGTGAAGAACAGGAATGAAGAAGGAGCTGTGCCACATTCTGAGAGCAGGTAAGGTAAGATGAGAAGTGGGAACGTGAAATAATATGACAGCACTAAGACGGACACATTTGGCCAATTATGGCAAATGTGCCTGAATCACTTGCGAATAAACAAAAAAGTGTCCACATTGGATGAATTAAAACTCGGCTCTATACTCTACGTTAGAGACACCCTAAAATAATTTTTAGAGTTTTAAAATGGAAGGATGGGCAAAGGCACACCGGGCAAATATAAACACAAATGAAGCCAACACCACGATTTTAATATGGTTGGATTCAGAGCAAAAAGCATCAAAAAAGACAAACAAGGGGAATTTGGAAGGCTTATGTGTAGAATTCCCAGTGAGATAACACACTTGTGAATATAGATGTGCCAAATAACACTATTGTCCCTGCCTTGGGCGGGGCTTTGCTCCTGCCGTTCCCTCTGCCTGGAACACTCTTCCCTGGCGCACGCCCACCCCTTCACTCCTCCAAGACTATTCACAATGTCATTTTCTCAGCGAGGCCCACTCTCGTCTCCCTATTCAGAATTGTAACCTAGTCTCTTTAGTCCCTTCAAACTCTTTTGCTGTTTTCCTTCCTGCTCCCCGCGGCTCCTGCTGACTTCGCTTTAGTGTCCGTTCTCCCTTGGACTATTGCCAGTTTTCCTTCAATTCTTTGATGCCTTTTTTTCCCTTTCACTTCTCTTCCAGGTGCCACCAGCTCATGTTTGGGCTCCTGCCTCTCTTTCTCTCCTGTGAGCCGCTGGCGGGAGGCGTTGTTGGTAGGGTCCAGGTCCCTGGATGGAAGCTTTTCTTACGGCTCAGCATCGAGCGGGTGAACTGGCTCGGCCTTTACTTTCCTTCAGCCCCAAAATAGGCCCCTGGAGAACCGCTCATGGTGCGGTCCTCCCCCGTTCACCGGCCGACTGCTTCCTACCCCCGCGTGGTGGGTCTGTGTGCGTCCTCGTGCAGCCCTGCCCCCTTGCTCCTACCTTCACCCTTCACCCCTGCCTGCGGCTCCTCTGGCGGGGACTGGGCTCCGGGCACCCCCTACCCTGAACCCTCTCCCGCGGAGCGCCCCCGGCCCTCTCTGAGACCCGCGGCCCACCCTGAGCGTGCTTGCTCCGCTTCGCCAGCGTCCCTAATTCCTGCCACCGCCCTGGGTGCACTCCCGTCTGTTTTGTGTGGTTTTGAATTTCAGGGGTCTCCTGGTTTTGTCAAACGTGAGCGTTTTCGCCAGTTTGGGCTGCTGTAACAAAAATACCACAGACGAGTGACTTAAACAAAATAACCATTTTTAAATTTTTTCCACGTTGTTGTTGTTGTTTTTTAATCTTTTCCACTTTGATATCTGGGAATGAAACACAGAAATTTATGTCCATATACGAAAACACCTATGTCACCCCCCTAGAAATATGTAAACTATTTCCATCCTCCATTTAACTATTGCATACAAACCCCTATTTGCTAGAGTAGACAAAATATCATAGAGATATTCTTAATATCCTGGGGAAAATGTTGTTTTATTTCCACTGTGTTTTTACTGGAAACCTGTAATACAGAGTAATGACCGTTTGACATCTGCCAGATAACCAAGGACATAATTTGGCTCCCAGAGTTATTTCAATTTCCTGTCTTAGCAGGGAACAGGCTAAATGGCTAATGGCTCTTTTCTGTGTCTTCTCTGTATTGAATACATTGCCGGAATAAAGCCATTGAAGCAATAGAATTCCTCTATGAAGTTGCTCACCTGAAGAGAACTGCTCATCCTACATACCAGATTTGGATTGAGATGGGTATCTTCACCTATCAAAATCTGTATCATTAGTGTCGAGAACTACGAAGGGTATGACATTTTACCATACTTGTGAGCCAATAAGTTAACCTGCCATGGTTTCACGGATGCCAACAGAAGACAAGAAACTCCCGGGTCAGATATGGAAGACTTTATCATTCATTGCACAGCAGGCAGTGTGAGCTCTTTGTGTCAGTTCCCCAGAGAGGCGGGGGTGGGGGTGGGGTATGTGGGACAGCTCAGGTGAATTCTGCACACTCACTGGGCTTGCATCATAGCTCAGGAACTCTGAGTTTAAGGAACCCTGGTCTGTTAACCCGGATTTAACAAGCCTACTTGACCTTTACCTCTGAGGGAAACATTATCTTTATAATCCTGGACACAAGACAAACCTGCCCTCCGCTCCACACAGAGACGCTAGCTCTAGCTTCAAGGCTGTTTCTTATACAAACATCTTTCAAATGACAATTTGGAACAAAGACTTTCAGTGCCTTTACTCAGAAGATGTGCAGATATACAAATGACCCATGTGGAAGTATTTCCCAACAACTAGGATCGGTCTCACTACCAACACAACTCATGAGTTTCTCAACCCAAGTACAGTTCACCCTTAAGCAACATGGAAGACAGGGGCACCAGCTCCCCAAGAAGTCAAAAACCTGTGTATAACTTTCGACTCCCCCCCAAACTTAGCCTACTACTGAACAGAAGCCTTACTGATAGCATAAACAGTCAATTAGCACATATTTTGTATGTTATATGGATTATATACTGTATTCTTACGATAAAGTAAGCTAGAGAAAATAAAATGTTAAGAGAATCATGAGAAAGAGAAAATACATTTACGGTACCGTACTGTAAAAAATCCACGTATAAGTGGAGCCTCACAGTTCAAACTTGTGTTGTTTAAGGGTCGGTTGTATATTCTACAGCCTACACAGGTAGCAGAACTTCAGAGTTAATAAGACTTTTTAAGAGGACAAAGGATTACTGGATTTCCTTTTCATACGTCTTTTATTTAAAAAAAAAAGGTTTTTTTAATGTTTATTTTATTTTTGAGAAAGATAGACACAGCATGATTGGGAAAGGGGCAGAGAGAGGAGACACAGAATCTGAAGCAAGCTCCAGGCTGCGAGCTGTCAGCACAGAGACCAACGTGGGGCTTGAACTCACGGAACTGTGAGATCATGACCTGAGCTGAAGTCGGATGCTTGACTGACTGAGCCACCCAGGTGCCCCCCGTATGTCTTTTAATTAAAAACAACAACAACAAAGGGGCGCCTGGGTGGCTCAGTCAGTTAAGCATCCAACTTCAGCTCGGGTCATGATCTCACAGCTCATGAGTTCAAGCCCTGCGTCCAGCTCTGTGCTGACAGCTCAGAGAGGCTGGAACCTGCTTCAGATTCTGTGTCTCCCTCTCTCTTTGACCCTCCCCCACTCACGCTTGGTCTCTCTCTCGCTCTCAAAAATAGATAAACTTTAAAAAAAATTTTAAAAAAAGTTAGATAACACAGATACTTAGTACAAAAGTAAAAACTGTAGGACAGTAGACAGAGAAAAGTAGGTCTCTCTCCCTAACCCCAATCACTCAGTTTCTCTCCCCAGAGGAAACCAACCTTCCTTGCCTCCTTCCTCCCTTCCTTCTTCCTTGCTTCTTTCCTTCCTTCATTCCTTTCTTCCTTCTTTCCTTCCTTCCTTCTTCCTTCTTTCCTTCCTTCCTATCCCCCCCACGCACATACATAAGAGTTAGGGTGCATCTGTGTGTGTGTGTGTGTGTTTGTGTGTGTGTGCGTGTACGCATGTGTACTCGTGCCTTTCCCCTACGTGGAATTCTTGTCTACTCCTCCACGTATCCCTACCCGCCAGAAACCATCAAAATTAAGGCAGATGAAAAAGGTTAATGGGCACTGAGGAGGGCACTTGTGGGGATGAGCACTGGGTGTTGTATGGAAACCAATTTGACAAATTATATTTAAAAAAAAAAGGCAGATGAAAAATTCTAAAACCAAAACCACTGCGATTTCATGCAGTGACTTTCAGATTCCTCCGTTCCTTTCTTCATGCACTCGCCACCGATGACCGCTCCCTGAGCTGACACACGCGTGGCGGAGCAAGGCATCCACACACCTAATTATAAGATAAAGAATAATGGGATTCGGAGAGATAAATGAACCATAGGAGGTCGGAGGAGGAACGGAATGCTTGGAGCTAGAAGGATCCGCGGGAGGGCTGGCAGCGGGCATGACGTTCAAGCTGGCCTTGAGGAAAGGAGCCGTGGTCCTGTGGATATGTGTGCACTGAGGGGGAGTGGGGAGTATAGAAGTGGGCAGGTATTCGGGAAGAAGGAAGCATGAACAGATGTGCAGAGGCAGGAGAGCAAAGCATGCGCTAGGGAAACAGGGAGCAGTCCGAGGAGCTGGGGAGAGGGGGGAGGAGTCATGACGAAGGACAGCAAAGGAGGAGGAACCGTCCACGGTGGGGGCCTCACAGACGATGCTGCTGACAATTACAGTCTCCTTGGGCAGGCGCGCAGCGACACGGCCCTTTCAGCCCCAGCACAAAACGAGAATGAAACTGAACCCACATGTCACAGCCCCCATGTCCTTTATGACACCTTGATGCTGGCATCTACTTCCCTCCTTCACAGCAAACAAAGCTTTGGGAGCCTAGCTCGAGCTTCCAAGCCCCCGGGTCTAACTGTTGCTCAGAACTCACGTCAGATGTTGCTGCTCAACACCCTGGAGGGCCCTGACTGTCACTTCAAGTCTCTTCGTGTATCCTGGACAGAAATAATCCCTCCATCTGACTTCTTCCAACATACCCTACAGATATAACTCTGCTGTTTAAGGGTTGTCCAGTAAACCTAAGACCATGGATGAAAACGAACTGGGACTTTTCAAAATATAGCCCTTTAATGTATACGATGAAATATAAAATGACGTTTTAATGGCCTTTGACTTGATCTGACATCGTAATTTTGCTTTATTTTGTCCCCACAGTTTGCTGAGCTCCGATAGCTTCTCTTTGAGTAGTCCAGTGTGTGAGAGGTAAGTATTTTTCTATAGTAAATCCTTAACGTATAGACAAAAAACCATAAGCAAGAAATAGGGTTGTCCTAGCGTGGGTGTCCCCGGAAGCCGGCCTTGAGACGAAGATTGGGAGGAGAGCCAAGGAGCACAGGTAGGGGAGAAGAGAAGAGAGACTGGGAGGGAGGGCGTGTCATCACACGGCTCACTCCTGTGGGTGGGTGGGGTGGACCCTACTGGGCAACTCCTGGGCCAGTGGAAAACACACCTCACAATCTCCTGCCTGAGGACTGCTGGCCGGAGAGGTTAGTTCTCTGGTACCGTGGCCTCCCTCTCTGTTGCACGCCAGCGTGCCGACCCCCAGAGATGCCCTCAGGCAGGGGATGCAGATGTCGGCCACCGGAAATCGGGGGAGATGGACGCTCCTGGGGGGACAGGGCTGGGCTTGCCTGCATCTACTACATGGGCCAGTACAGGACCAGGAGTGTCCATTGGCTCGTATTCCCCATTCACAAATGCCCCCAGATTTGAGCTAATAGTCTGCGAGAGTACAGAAGTAGGTATAGAGATACACACCCAGGATTGAAAGATGTCTATCAAGTAACTTTCAATTTGTGTCCCATTAACAGAACCCAACAGTAATGGTTATATATAATGAATTTCGTGTTTTTTCAAAAATCCTTTCTTTACCTTGTGATTAGTATAATTATATTGCCTTGTATTTTTGTGTTAAACACATATTTTATTAAATATGGGTACTTCAAGTGTTTACTTAACAATTAAGTCTATTTTAATCACCTGCTTTAACATTTCTTTTTCAGGGACGCCTGGGTGGCTCACTCAGTTAAGTGACCGACTTCAGCTCAGGTCATGATCTCACTGTCTGTGAGTTTGAGCCCCGCGGCGGGCTCTGTGCCGACAGCTCAGAGTCTGGAGCCTGCTTCCCATTCTGTCTCCCTCTCTCTCTGCCCCTCCCCTGTTCATGCTCTGTCTCTCTCTGTCTCAAAAATAAATAAACGTTAAAAAAAATTTTTTTAAATAAATAAATGTAATAAAAAAAACCACTTTTCTTTTTTAAAGCATTGCGAGCCTCAAAGACAAAAAACAACCCAAGCCTCTGTCACCATTGGAAAGTCTCCAGTTAAACACCATAGAACGTGGAGAAATTAGGGGCAAAATTTAGAAGAAAAATGAAGGACTCAAGAGATGAAATGTCAAGGCCCTTAGCTCTCACCTAATTAGGGGGCGGGGCCGCAGGGTTGTGTGCATTGCACCTGCCCTGGGTGGTGTCGTCTTGGGCTTCCAGGCACTCAGTGGCTCACAAGTGGAGAATGACTCTTGGAGTCTACTTTGTACACCCAACCTGACAGTTCCAACTGATCCAAGGGCCTCTCTTACGTCTTGCTTCTTATCTCTCATCTTAAAGAAAACAAATTGGAAGCAAACAAAAAAAAGGAACTCTTGTTGGATGATAAGTCAGAAAGTTGCCATTTGCCTCCTGGAGCTAGTGGGCCTTAGTACATGTTCTGAATACAGTATAAAAATATCACGGCCAAATGTCCATCGATGGATGAATGGAGAAAGATGTGATACACACACACACACACACACACACACACACACACACACACAATGGAGTATTACTCGGCAATAAAAAAGAATGAAATCTTGCCATTGGCAACTACATGGATGGAACTAGAAGGTATTATGCTAAGCAAAATTAGAGAAAGACAAATATCATATGACTTCACTCGTATGAGGACTTTAAGACACAGAACAGATGAACACAAGGGAAGGGAAACAAAAATAATATGAAAACAGGGAGGGGGACAAAACATAAGAGACTCTTAAATATGGAGAACAAACAGAGGGTTACTGGAGGCGTTGTGGGAGGGGGGATGGGCTCAATGGGTAAGGGGCATTAAGGAATCTACTCCTGAAATCATTGTTGCACTATATGCTAACTAACTTGGATGTAAATTTAAAAAATTAAATAAAATAAATAAAAATAAAAAAATATATCACAGGCAGCAATTAATGAATAATCATGAAATCCCCAGAGTAGAATCAATCAGGTTTTTCTGGAAGCCTGGAGAGGGCTTACATTTATCTTTGTGGTTTTTTCAAATACAAGCTGATTAAAATGAGGTATCTTATTTTTCTAATTAAATTACGGTTTAAAAATTATTAATGTGACCTTTGTGAACACAAGCTCTAAGTTATTCCCGGGAAAAATGTGCCTTCTCTAAAATCAAATGTTTCAATAATCATCGACTCACTAGACCATAAGCTCATTTATGGATAACATTCCAACTAGCACTACAATCAAGGAGATGAATAATTGAGAGATAAATACATTTTATCACAAGCAAGTAGTAGTAGATGACCTTTGTTGAAATTATGCAATTTGTATTAATTTTCTTTGACCAAAATTTACAAAAAATTAAGAGAAGCTTTTTTGAGATATGTTCATAGAATGTTAAAAATACCACCAATTGGATATTTATATTACCCATTAAAGCATTTGTCATTTTTACAGGGTTTTTAACTGTCAAAATCAAAACAATTTCATGTATTATTGGATATCCAGTCTGTTCAATGGGATCTGGATAGGATACAGTGACAAATCTCTTTTTGTACCTTAGAATTTCTGAAAAATTAAATGCTTATTAAACCTGAATTGTGTATTTAATTTTTTAACATTTCTTTTTGAGAGAGAGAGAGTGAGAACAGGGGAGGGGCAGAGAGAGAGGGAGACACAGAAACCAAAGCAGGCTCCAGGCTCCGAGCTGTCAGCACAGAGCCCGACGCGGGGCTCAAACTCACAGAACATGAGATCGTGACCTGAGCTGAAGTTGGATGCTTAACCAACAGAGCCACCCAGATGTCCCTTGAATTGTGTAGTTAAAGGATAAAAATATTTAGCTCACAGGTACCCAGAGAGCAGTTGCTTGGCACATAGTGTGAAACAGTGGTCAAAGACCTGCCTCCCAGGGTGCACTGGGCAGGAGTTGTAGGGCCTCTGCAGGGTGGGGTAGTTTTCTTCACAGGTGCACGCATGGGTGTGTGCATGCGCGCGTGCGTGAGGGTGGCCGCACGATGGCACCGTCGAGTGAAGGGGTAAGAAAGGTTACTCTCAACAACTATTTTAGGCATCTGCCTATAGGACCTGTTGCCTCTTTAACAAATTACTCCCAGACATAGCAACTTAAAACAGTAAAATATTTATTATCCACCAGTTTCTGAGAGCCAGCAATGTAGGAGTGGCTTAGCTGGGTGGTTCTGGCTCAAGATCCCTCCTGAGGCTGCAGTCAAGATGTCAGCTGGGGCTGCAGTCATCTGAAGGTGTGCCTAGGGCTGAAGGATCTGCCCCCCTAGGTGGCTCTCTCTCATGGCTGCTGGTAGGACATACCTCAGTTCCTCACACACGGACCTCATCACTGGACTCTGTATCTGTGCTGGTGACGTGGCAGCTGGCTCCCCGAAGAGGACAGGATCAGAGAGAGTAATCAGGAAGTTGTGATGCCCTTTAATAACCTAATCACCATAGTCACACCACCATTTCTGCATCCTTCTATTTATTAGAAGCAAGTCTCTAAGTCCAGCCCATTGTCAAGGGAGGGGAATTAGGTTCCGTCTTTGGAATGGCAGGGACAAAGAACTTGACATTTTATTTATTTATTTATGTTTAAGTTTATTTATTTGTTTTGAGAGAGACAGAGATGGTGTGAATGGGGGAGGGGGCAGAGTTAGAGGGAGAGAGAGAGAATCCCAAGCAGGCTCCGCGCCATCAGCATAGAGTCTGGGATGGGCCTCGAGCTCTCGAAACTGTGAGATTATGACCTGAGCTGAAACTGAGAGTCAGCCACTTAACCAACTGAGCCACCCAGGTGCCCCTGAACTTGGCATTTTAAATCAGCACAGTGCAGCAAGTCCAAGGATCAGAGGATTCAGCCACCTTACCCTCACATTCCAGAGCTTTCTCACATCTGTACCTTTCTGGGTGTTTGTGGTATATTCCCGGCGCTAACGTTTAATACATACATCCTAATGCCACACAGCTAAAATAAGTTGAGGAATCAGTTTGTGATGAAAATGCTGTATAGACAATCCTGTTTTTTTCCAGAAGGTACAATCTAACACGTCAGAACACTGTCAACTATGAGCCTGTTTGGATGGCGGCCCAGTTCATTCTGAGAACTTCTCCGGCATTATTTTGTCATATCAACATAACCAGTTGTTTTTGGAGGCATGTCCTCAGCCTAAACTTGCCCTAAGTTGGGGCCACAGAAGTGTTTGTTGTGCCAAAGAGAGGAGGACACTGAGGAGGCCTGAAAATGACGTTTCTGGACAGTCACCCCAAAATGAACCACTTCACAACGATTTGCTGGAAGAACAAATACTTAAATGCATCAGTCATTAGACGCATTTATATTCAATGGGCTTGAATTTCACAGTACCTCTTAGTAGCGGTGGTGAACTTTGAGGGGATGGGGGGAAACGGTGAGAAGTGTACCCTCAGCTAATTGTGTGGAAAGACTGGACTTGAAGCAGCTCCATTCAGCCTAGTCCACGTTGGTGCTGTTTCCAAGCCAGCGCAAAGCATGGTAAAGAGAAGACACCTGATCAACGCTGACTGCATGAACAAACCAGCTGGCTCGGGGGGAAGCATCACCCCCTGGTCATGGAGAACTTGCCATCCCTGCCTGGCACCGGTTCTTCTCTCTTTCCCCGACCACCGGATCAGCACGTACCCTCTCCCTCCAGGCCTCCGCGCGAGAGCTTACACAGAGTGGGTGACTATCCCAGGCGGCAAGAAGAGTCTGGAAGGTCTGCTTCCAAAACTCCCATTCTCTCACCATACAGCAACAGAGTAGATGCACGCACACCCAAATGGTGACTTCTTTCACTTGCAGAATTCTGCCAGACAGGACTCTTTTAAAACCGGCTTCTCCCCGGTCACATTACATTGATAATTAATGTTCATAATAATGACCTTGAAGGTCTGTCAGACGCTGAGGAACCTAATGAATAATTAAGAGAATGAAATGGTTTTCAAGAGGATTTCATGCTTCGTGCGTTTTGTATTCCAAGACTTTTAGATGGTCGCGGTTGATTGTCTAATTCCCCAGTCACACAAGGGAACAAGAGGATTTACTGTGTTTCAATGGTTCTGCCGTGATAAGTTATTTGGGAGTAGATCACCCCAAACCTGAGGCATATTACAACTCGTCGGCCAGCTCTAGCATAGCCATGTGAGCTGCAGCCACAGGGAGGTGTTGGATTGGAACCACTCACAAGCCATTGTTGTCCTTCTAGATTAAAAAAAAAAAAAATTGTTGGAGGGGCACCTGGCTGGCACAGTTAAGCATCCTACTCTTGATCTCGGCTCAGGTCATGATCTCACAGTTCGTGAGTTCAAGCCCCGCGTCGGGCTCTGCGCTGGGAGTGAAGCCTGCTTGGGAGTCTGTCCCTCCTTCCTCTCCCGCTTATGCACATGCGTGTGTGTTCTCTCCTCTCTCTCTCTCTCTCTCTGTCTCCCTCTCTCTCTCTCTCTGAAATAAATAAATAAACTTAAAAAATTTTTGGAATTAAGGATAATTATCAATAAAATCATATACCAAAATACTGTTCTTGTAACTAAGGAACCATCTGTTGCCCTTATCCATTTTTAACATGTTTAAAGAATCTGATACAGGATTGATATAAAAAAAATTAGCTGGAAAAATTAAACTACTCCAGGTGGCCCCTCATATCTCAGTGAAGCCTTACTCTTTTACTGCTCCTGATATCTGCAGGTACACTGCCCTACTTGGAGAGAATTCAAAATCACAAAAATTTACTGCGGAAAAAAAAAAATCAAGTCCGACCCTCATCTTTGGCCGTTGAAAACAAAGATCCCAAAGGTGATCTGACTTGCCCCAAATTACATAGCAAGTCATCGAGGCCCAGGAAGAACCCACATTTCTCAATTCCTGAGGAAAGATCAGAGCCACATCGAAGCCAGCGGCTACGAATGCGAACGCTCAGCTATCACAGCCAAAGACACCAAAAAAGCACTGGGAAATGGTACTTCAATCAGCGCTTTTGGCCACTAAGACTGAAGCCCCAGGGTGCTTGGGTGGCTCAGTGGGCTAAGTGTCTGACTCCCGATTTCGGCTCAGGTCATGACCTCGCGGTTCGTTGAGTCCGAGCCCTGTGTCTGCCCACTACGCACTGTCAGTGTGGAGCCTGCTTGGGATCCTCTCTCTGTCCCTCTCTCTGCCCCTCTTCGGCTCTCTCTTACTCTCAAGATAAATAAACATTTAAAAAGAAAGATTGAACTCAGGTGTGATCTATTTTAAATATCTCAAATCGAAAGGACTTAAGTACTTTTAAGCAGAAAATTAGAGCACGTGTGGTATTTCTCCTCTTTGGAGTCTCTGAGCCTCAGAGACATGCACTTTAGTAATCTGCATCTTTTCAGGCTCTGGTTCATCTTCGGAACGGAGGCCACGACCAGAAGAGAGTGTGGGCAGCTGGAGCTAATTCTGCAGAGCTATGCCAAGTGCGGGAAAAGGGATTACTTGGTGCAATCATTAGATCCTTACCACACACACACACACAGCTGAAGCATCGAGAATAAACTGTATTCATGCCATTCAATTCCTAAAGATTTCGACATGCATCTCCCAAGAATAAGGACATTCTTCGTGTTGGTGAGAAATGATATTTAGAAACCAAGATCTCCAGGGTGGCTCAGTTGGTTAAGCGTCTGACTTTCGCTCAGATCATGATCTCCCGGTTCGTGGGTTCCAGCCCCGCATCAGGCTCTGCACTGTCAGCTTGGGATCCTCTGTCTCCCTCTCTCTCTCTGCCCCTCTCCTGCTCACATGCTCTCTCTCTCTCTCTCTCAAAAATAAATAAACCATTAAAAAAAAAAAAAGAAACCAAGATCTGGGGGCAAGATGTGTTCACTGACACTAGGGTGTTATTACATCTTGGCCTTTTCAGTGGACAGATCTAGGAAAGACATACACTTTTGAAGGTGAGTTCATATGGACATTCTCAATTCAAATTTAAACTTACAGTGTTTTATTTTAACTTCTTTGATTTAATATTTGCTTTGCATCTTTTTTCTTACACTGAAAGTCTTGGTGGGCATAATATTTATTTCCCCCTAATTCAGAGTTATATGTTTTCTCCTAGTTCAGAATTGTCATACTATAACAACAAATTTTTTTAATTTAAATTTTCGTTAGTTAATATACACTGCAATATTGGTTTCAGGAGTAGAATTCAGTGATTCATCACTTACGTTCAACACCTGGTGCTCATCACAAGTGCCCTCCTCAATACCCAGCACCCACCTAGCCTGTCTCCCACCCACCTCCTTCTATCAAGCCTCAGTTTGTTCTGTATCATTAAGAGTCTCTTGCGGTTTGTTTCCTTCCCTTCTCTTCCCCACTTCCAATATGTTCATCCACTTTGTTTCTTAAATTCCACATATGAGTAAAATCACATGGTATTTGTCTTTCTCTGATTGACTCACTTTGCTTGACATAATACATTCTAGCTCCATCCATGTCATTGCATCTTTTTGATGGCTGAGTAATATTCCATTGTATATATATCTTCTTTATCCATGCATCAGTCAGTGGACCTTTGGGCTCCTTCCACAGTTTGGCTATTGTTGATAATGCTGCTATAAACATTGGGGCACACGTACCCTTTCAAGTCTGTATTTTTGTATCCTTTGGGTAAATACCTAGTGGTGCAATTGCCGGGTTGTAGGGTAGTTCTATTTTTGGTTTCTTGAGGAACCTCCATATTGTTCTCCCGAGTGGCTGCACCAGTTTTCATTCCCACCAACAGTGCAGGAAGCTTTCTCCAAATCCTCACCAACACCTGTTGTTTCTTATGTTATTAATTTTAGCCTTTTTAACAACAAATTTCTGACTGAAGTTTAAGATCTGTTTCTAGTCACCTATCTTTGGATCATATCCCACAAAGGGTGTATAATCAGAGCACTGAAGTGATTCTGTTCTTTGTGTAGCTATGTTGCCACATTGAAAATAAAGTTAGGTTCATTTGTTCCAATTTGTTTTCTGGTTTAGGAATTTATTCTAGTCTTTTTTATTCCAAAAATGTTTAAGTCTATTTATTTTTGAGAGAGGGGGGAGAGAGAGAGAGAGAGAGAGAGAGAGAGAGAAGAGAGCAAGGCCAGAGAGAGAGAGAGAGAGTCCCAAGCAGGCTCCGTGCTGTCAGTGCAGAACTGGATGCAGGTCTCGATCCCACCAACTGTGAGATCGTGACCTGAGCCCAAATCAAGAGTCCAATGATACTTAACCGACTGAGCCACCCAGGTACCCCCATTTTAATTTTTTAAATTCGCAAAACATTTACATGATCCCAAAGTACAAACTGTGTGAACGGGTAACCAAACTCGCTGAAGTTTCACTTCCAACCTTCCCCCTTCCTTCGTCTCTCCACCTCCTAGAGCAAACAGTTTTATTGCTTCTTTTTGAAAATAGAAGCACATATGTAAGTATATTCTTATTCCGCCTTTTATTCTCAAACACAAAGTATACAGTACATGCTCTGTGTACTGCTGTGGGCTAAAGCTAAAAATATATTCTGGAAATTATCTCAGTTCATAGACATTTGCCTTCGTATTTTTATGACTGCCTCAGCTCTAATTTGTGTATGGATTGCCGTTTATTTGCCCACTGCCCCATGGGTGAACGTTTAGGTTATTTCTAGTATTTTGCTACTGCAGACAATGTTGTATTGCACAACCTTGTGCAAATTTATGGACGTGTACTTTCAGGATAGCTTCCTAAAAGTGGGGCTGCTGGGTCAAAGGTTAATATGTATGTGATTTTGCTAAACTTTGTCAAATCCCCTTGCATAAGGTCTGTTCTGTTTCGTGCTTTCCTCTCAGTAGAAAATGTCATCAAACTTTTAGATTCAGGAAAGTTTTAATGTGCCTTTCCTTTTTATAAGGGAACATGAGCATCATTTCATACGTGTAAGGGACGACTCACATTTCTTTTTCTCTCTTTTCTCACATTTCTCTCTGTCCATGACTCTTGTCTATACTTCTGTCCAATGGGGGGTTTCTCCATGTTTAAGGGTTCTCTGTATACTTGCCCTCATCTGTGAGATAACTTGCAAATGCTCTCTCCTGGTTTGTCATTTGCCTTTTGACTTGGCTTACTAGGGTGCTTTGTTTTGTTTGTTTTGGTAGTAAATGTTATCAATCTCTTCCCCATTTTGTTCCTGGATTTTGAAAGGCCTTTTTCACTTCCAGGTTATAAAGTAATTCACCGTGGGATACTTCTTTGGTTTCACAGTTGCACTAGGATCTCCGATCCATTTGGAGTTTATTTCAATGTGAGGATTAGATGCGCTTTTAAACTTTTCCAAGGGGCTATTTGTCCCAACATCATTTATCAAAAAGCCTATCTTCTCCTCAGAGAGAAATAGCTTGATTGATTATTTGTCACTGGAACAAACACCTGGGCAGCAATGAGGTCCACAAAAAGACACTTTTACTCTACTGTGGAACAGATCTGCTCCCTCGCTGTTTGGAACAGAGAGGAACAATGCTCACAACAGGCTCTGTCCTACCAATGCCACTGTAAAAAAACCCTCCTAAGCCCTCTTCACTTATGCCCTTTTGCCCTTTGAATAAGCCACGTGTGCCCGGCCAGAGCCTGGCTGATGCCAACAGCATCAGAAATAAATACCAACCTACCAGCAAAAAGGTAGGCAGCGTGGCTCTACTCTAACATCCCCATTTAGAGAGTTTACAGAGTAAGGCCGAAAACAATGCCATCACACCTCAGTTAGAAATCCAGAGGAATATGATCTATCTTGATTATCTTCCTTAGTCACTATGCAAAGCTCTGGTCTAATTTGTGATTCGTTTCACCAATTAAGCCCATCCTCAAACACCTAAGGTTGAACTGCTCCTAGGATGTTAAAGAAAGTGCTCCCTGCCTCTGAAGACAGTTCCACTGAAAGCATTCCTAAATGTTTTGAGACGGTATTCTCTCTGGGGTGGTTGCTTTCAAGTCAGACAGGAGCATGTGCAGGCTTTGGTATGTTTGCCTAAAAACCAAAACCCTACCCCCATTACTTAACAGCCAGGCCCCAAGTGCTACTTCCTGGGTACATTTCTTTACTCTGCTATTTCTGTACTTAATTTCTTCACATTTAAAAAGGCTCCAGCAAAAACTTTTAAGTGTCTCCGACTATTATAAGTTGCTTAGTTGACCAGTGGAAAACTTCCATAGGAAGTCTATTAGTCTACTGCCGAGCCATGTTCCAAGTTTGACTTAGCTGTGTTTCAGTGAATACTGACCTTGGGAATAAACGCTAACTGTCTCACTATGACATGATGTAAAAACAAAAGGTTCCAGGAGTTCTATTTCTCATGTTTGTATGAGGGGCACTTCCTAATCTTTTATTTTGAGCAGAAGTGACAGAGAGGGGGAGAGAGCAAACAGAGAGTGCGCTCCTGCCTGGTGCTCTCCCGCTCTTTCCATACTCTCACTTTACAGCAGGTGTCACTTTGATTCTCAGTTAGACTTTGAGTTAAAGGATTAATATAATACTGTTATGGTAGAAGGGACCTTAGAAGTCATCTAATCCAGCCCCATATTTTACAGGGAGGAAACTGCAGCCCCAAGGGAATGTTGTTCAGAGAGCCATGGTTGTGCCGGTCACAGGTATCCACTTTCTTTACATCTGAAAGGGTAAATAGGTGTTGGTCACCTGTGGGGGTACAAGTCTGGAAGGCAAAGACTATTTGTTATAAAAGGTGGGAAAGAGGGAAAGCATTTTTGCTTCCCAAAGGACAAAATTCTCTTCCACCTTCCAACTGGTGTTGAGGTATCACCACAGGTGTCCTTACAATGGGTGTAAGAATTCTACCATCAGAACATCATTCTCTCAACTACTGGGTCCAGTTCAGGAGACTGAACTACACAGTATTCAAAGCATTCAAACCCCCCAGTGTCTAATTCCAAACTACTTTTCAGCCATATCCCCTTGGGCTTTGGAAGGAGACAGTCTGAAGAGTTTTGGATGCTGATGCAATCACTGACCAGCAGTGTGACGACATGTGTATAGACTTAACTTTTCTGGGTCTGAAAATGAGGATAATACTAGTTCAGAAATCAGAGGTTTAGAAAGGTATTAAAATATCTTAACTCACAAAGAGTGGTAGGTAATACACAAACATTAAAGCTGCCTGAGGTCACTTGCAGCTAACAGACTGACCGAAAAACTTACAAGGAAAAACTGGGGAATGAGATGTCCACGAGGGGTTTTGCAAAGATCCAACACGTTCTTGGGAATACACAGGTCACAGGCACGCACAGGGCAGTGTGCAACTCTCACCTCTCCCCGAGCTTGAGGTTCTATACAAACAGGAAGTGAAGACTAAGACCAGCATAGAAAATGTCTGCCCTGACACATGCACGAAGGCCCTCACGAAAAGCTGGGAGACTTACTGGATCCAGGAATACAAGGAAATCTGCAATTATTGCTTATTACTAAGCTACTTTGGGAGCAGGTGCTTTGGAAGCCACATATCACAATCCAGATTTTGCAGAATTCGATCAGGAAAGTCATGAAACCGAACAAACAGCAGCAGTGACAACAGTGAACAGCAGGAACTATCGCAAACCCTGGGAAGGGAGAGAAGAATCTGATTTCCAGAGCTCCCGTGTTATTATTACATAAAGTGTCCAGTTTTCAACAAAAAATTATGTCATCCAAACACACACACACACACACACACACACACACACACAGGAAAAACGGTCAATAGAAACTGTGCCTGAGGAAGGTGAGATGTTCAACTTACTAGATAGACTTTAAACCAACTATTATAAATATATTCAAAGAAGTAAAGGAAACTAAAGATGTTTCACCAAATATAAAATATCAGTAAAGAAATAGAAATTATAAAAAAGAATCAAATAGAACTTCTGGAGTTGTAAAGTACAACTGAAATGAAAAAATCACCAGATAGACTCAAAATGAGTAAAGATGAACAGAGTGTCAGAGATCTGAGGGAAAATACCAATATTATCTAAATATACATAACTGAAGTCTCAGAAGGAGAGAACAGAAAGGGGCAGAAAGAATATTTTTTAAAATATGGCAAAAACATCACAAATTCGATGAAAACACTAATCTGCACAAAATAATGCAACAAACTTCAATTACAACAAACTCAAAAAGGTTCACATACAGACACATCAACTAAACTGTCAAAAGCCAAAGAGAGAATCTCAAAAACAGCAAGAGAGAAGAAACTCATATACAAGAGGTCTTCAGTAATATTAGCAGTTGACTTCTCATCAGAAACCATGGAAGCCAAAAGGCAGTAGGATAATATATTCAAAATGCTAAAAGAAAGATTATCTACCAATTCTTTTTTTCTAAGTTTATTTATTTATTCTGAGAGAGAGAGAGAGAGAGAGAGAGAGAGAATGCAAGTGGGAGAGGGGCAGAGAGAGAAGGCAAGGGAGAATCCCAAGCAGGATCAGCATCGTCGGCGCAGACCCCGACATGGGGCTGGAACTCACAAACCATGGTCATGTCCTGAGCCAAAATCAAGAGTCAGATGCTTAACTGACTGAGCCACCCAGGCGCCCCATCTACCAATTCTATATCCAGCAAAACTACCCTTTAAGGATGAAGGAGAAATTAGGGGTGCCTGCATGGCTTAGTTGGTTAAGCGTCCAACTTCGGCTCAGGTCATGATGTCACGGTTTGTGAGTTCAAGCCCTGTGTCGGGCTTTGTGCTGACAGCTCAGAGCCTGGAGCCTGCTTCAGATTCTGTGTCTCCCTCTCTCTCTGCTTGTGCCCTGTCTCTCCAAAATGAATAAATGTTAAAAAAAAATTTTTTTTTAAAGAATGAAGGAGAAATTAAGACTTTCCTAGATAAACAAAAACAGAGAGAATTAACCATTAGCAAACCTACCTTATAAGAAATGTTAAAGAGAACCCTCAGGCTGAAATGAAAAGACACTAAGCAGAAACTTGAATCCATATGAAGAAATAAAGCATACCAGTAAAGGTAAACACATATGTAAACATAAAAGATAATATAAATGTACTTTTGTTTGTAACTCCTTTATTTTCCTATCTGATTTAAAAGACAATTGCCGAAGCACTAATTATAAAGCTGTTGATAGAATTATAATATGTAAGGAAGTAATGTGTTTGACAATAATAGTGCAATGAAGGAAGAGTGAATGGAGCTATTTTGGAGCAAAGTTTTGTATACTATTGAAATCAAGTTAGTATTAATCCATACAAGATAGTTTTAACTTTAGTTTTAATTCCCAGGCAATCTCTAAGAAAAACAGCCCCAAAATACAGTAAAAGAAACAAGGGAATTAAAATGATATACTATAAAATACCTATTTAACACAAAAGGCGGCCATAATGGAGAACAAAAACCATGTCACTTATGCAGGGGACAAACAATGAATAAAGTGGTAGATGCAAATCCTACCTTATCAATAATTGCACCAAGTGCAAATGGAATACACATCCTAATCAAAAGGCATAAACCGGGAGAATGGATACAAAAACAAGACTCAACTAGATTGAAAGATACAAAAGGGGGAAAGTAAAAGGATGCAAAAATACATACTGTGCCAACAATACCCAAAAGAGAGCTGTTGTGGCTATACTAATATCAGGCAAACTGGATTTTAAGCCAAAAGTTGTTACTAGTGAAAAAGAATGAAACTTTATAATGATAAAGGGTTCAATCCCTCAGGAAGATATAATACTTATAAACATATATGTAGTTAACAACAGAACCACGGAATGCAGAATTGAAGGGAAAAATAGAAAATTTAACAATTATAATTGGAGACTTCAATATCTCACTTTCAATGATAAATAGAGTAACGAGGCAGAAGATTAACAAGGAAATAGAAGACTTGAGCAGCGCTACAAATCAATGAGACCGGACAGAAATCTATAGAACACTCCACCCAACGAAAGCTTTCTTCTCAAGTGCACATGAAACATTCCTCAAGGATTATCATATGTCAGGCCATAAAATAAGCCTCAATACATTTAAAAGAATTTAAAACATATGAGTAATGTTTTCTGATAACAAGTAATAAAACTGGAAATCAATAGGGGCACCTGGGGGGCTCAGTCAGTTGAGCGTCCGACTTTGGCTCAGGTCATGATTTCGCAGTTCGTGATTTCGAGCCCCACGTTGGGCTCTGTGCTGACAGCTCAGAGCCTGGAGCCTGCTTCAGATTCTGTGTGTGTGTCTCTCTCTCTGCCCCTTCCCCACTCATGCTCTGTCTCTCTCTGTCTCCCAAAAATGAATAAATGTTAACAAAAATTAAAAAAAAAAAACCCTGGGGGGCGCCTGGGTGGCTCAGTCGGTTAAGCGTCCGACTTCAGCTCAGGTCATGATCTCACGGTCCGTGAGTTCGAGCCCCGCGTTGGGCTCTGTGCTGACAGCTCAGAGCCTGGAGCCTGCTTCAGATTCTGTGTCTCCCTCTCTCTCTGACCCTCCCCTGTTCATGCTCTGTCTCTCTCTGTCTCAAAAATAAATAAACGTTAAAAAAATTAAAAAAAAAAAAAAAACCCTGGAAATCAATAATAAAAGAAAAATTGGTAAATTCTCAAATATGTGGAAAGTAAGCAACTCACTCCTAAATAAACAACAGGCAAAAGAAAAAAATCACAAGAGCAATTAGAAAATAATCTGATTTTAATGAAAATGAAAAAACGAGACAGTAAAATTTATGGAATAAATTTTCCACTTTAATAAAGTAAAAAAATAATAATAATAAAGGCAAACTAAACCAAAAGCAAACAGAATGAAGGAAATAATAAATGTTGGAGAGGAAACAAATAGATAATAGAAAAATAATAGAAACTATAAAAGAAACCAAAAGTTGGCTCTTTGAAAAGATCAGCAAAACTGACAAACCATTACCAAGACTGTACAAGAAAAAAGAAAGACTCAAATTACTCATATCAAGAATAAAAGAGGAGTTATCATTGCTTACCATTCAAAAATAAAAAAGAGAATATGAGAATACTATAAACATTTACATGATGACAAGTTAGATAACTTAGATGAAACGAACGAATTACTAAAAAGACAAAAATTCAAGAAGATATTAAAAAAATTTTACTATACCAATAACAAGAGATTAAATTATTAATTTTTTAAAATTTCCTTAAAAAAAGCCCAAGCTCAGATGGCTTCACAAGCGAATTTTACCAAGCCTTTAAAGAAGTTTTAATACCAATCCTTTACCCTCCAAAAAATATGAGCAAGAATAACTCAAATATATGCTTACCATGATACCAGAATCAGACAAAAATAATTACAAGAAAACTAGAATGTAAATGTAAAAATCTCCAACAGAATAGTAGTATGCCAAATGCAGTGACACACAAAAAGGAATATGCACCATGAGCAAATGGGATTTACCCCAGGATGAAAAGTTGGTTTAACAAATATAAAGTCAATCAATGTAATATACAATATTAATAGATTAAAGTTAAAACTCACATAATAATCTCAATAGATGCAGGAAAAACACTGGGCAAAAGCCAACACCCTTTTCAAATAAAAACACTTCACAAACTAGGAATACAAAAGGATTTCCTTGACCTGATAAAGAACATCTAAGACCTGATAAAGAACATCTAAGACCTGAGTAGCTCAGTTGGTTGAGTGTCTGACTTCAGCTCAGGTCATGATTTCATGGTTCATGGGTTTGAGTTCCACATCAGGTTTGCTGCTGTCAGCCAGGAGCCTGCTTTGGATCCTCTGTCCGCCTCTCTCTCTGCCCATCCCCCATTAGAGTGCACATGCTCTCTCTCTCTCTCTCTCTCTCTCAAAAATAAATAAACATTAAAAAAAAAGAACATCTAAGAAACATTCACAGCTAATATCTAATATTACACTCAATGGTGACACACTGAATTATTTCATCCTTAGATCAGGAAAAGACAAGGAAGTCTACTCTTACAATTTTTAGTCAAAATTGTATAGGAAGTTCTTTTTGTTTTTTAAATTTTACTTATTTTTTAGAGAGAGAGTTTGATGCAGGGCTGGAGCTCACGAATCATGAGATCATGACCTGAGCTGAGGTCAGATGCTCAACTGACTGAGCCACCCAGGTGCCCCAAAATTGTATAAAGTTCTAACCAAGGCAATTAGGCAACCAAAAGAAATAAGAGACATCCATATTGAAATTGAGGAAGTAAAAGTATCTATAGTCACAGATAACATGACCTTGTATATTGAAAATCTTGCAAAATCTACAGTAAACCTATTAGGATTATACTAGGGGTGCTTGGGTGGCTCATTTTATTGAGTGTCTGACTTCAGCTCAGGTCATGGTCTCAGTGTTCATGAGTTTGAGCCCATGTAGGGCTTTGCACTGAGAGCACGGAGCTTGCTTCGGATTCTCTGTCTCCCTCTTTCTCTCTGCCCCTCCCCCACTAGGTCTTTTTCACTCTCTCTCTCTCTCTCTCTTTCTCTCTCTCTCAAAAATAAAGAAACTTTAAAAAAAATTAATACTAGTTAGTAGGATGCAACGTTGCAGGATACAAGACTAATATACAAAAATCAATTGTATTTCTATACTTCGCCAATGAACAATCTGAAAAGGAAAACAAGAAAACAATTTCATAAACAACTTAATTAAAAAACAAAATACTTAAAATTTACTTAATAAAAGAAACTCAGTACTTGAACACTACAAATTACAAAATATCCTTGAAGAAAATTAAAGATCTAAATAAATAGAAACATCTCACTTTTACACTTTACTCCCTAAATTGATCTCAGATTCAAATAATTCCTCTTAAAATTCCAGCTGCTCTTTTCACTTGTATTTGACAAGTGATTCTAAAATTCATATAGAAATGCAATGAACCCTAATTAGTCAAAACTATCTTGAAAAAGAACAAGGTTGGAGGACTCATATTTCCAGATTTCCAAATTTATTACAAAGCTACAGTATTCAAGTCAATGTGGCACTGGCATAAGGATAGACAAGTCAACAAAATAGGCTTGAGAGTTACCCTTACATGCCTTTATTCTTATGGTTAATTGACTTTTGGCAAGGGAGCTAATAAGAAAAGAACAGGTCAATAAATGGTGTACAGACAATTGGATACCTACCTGCAAAAGAATGAAGTTGGATCCCTACCTCATACCATATACAAAAATTAACTAAACATGGGTCAAAGACATAAATGTAAGAGCTAAAAATACAAAGCTTTTAGGATAAAATTTCATGACCTTGGATTTGACAATAGTTTCTTAAATATGACATCAAAATCACAAGCAACCAAGGGAAAAATAGGTAAATTTGTATTTATAAAAATTCAAAACATTTTTGCTGAAAATGATACCATCAATGATACGATCTCAGAAGAAAAGAGAAAATATTTGTGAGTCATTTCTGATAAGAGACTTATATCTAGAATTTTATAAAGAATTCTTGCAACCCAATGTAAAAGGACTAATAACTCAATTAAAAAATAGACAAAAGATTTGAGCAGATATTTCTTCATAGAAGATATACAAATAGCTAACGAGCACATGAAATGATGCTCAACATCATTACTACTTAGGGAAATGCTAATCTCACATCCAGTAGGGTAGCTACAATCAAAAAGGACAGTAACAAGTGTTTTCAAGGATGTAGAGCAATTGGAACCCTCCTACATGGCTGGTAGGAATGTAAAATGTTGTATCTACCTTGGAAAATGTTTTTGTTATTCTTCAAAGTGTCCAATGCAGAGTTACTATGTGACCCAAAAATTCTACTTCTAGGTATATACCCAAGAGGACTGAAAGAATATGTCCACACAAAAATGTGTATGTAAATGTTTGAAGCAACATAATTCATAATAGACAAAAATTAGAAAACAACCCAAATGTCCATCAACTGATAAATGGATAAGTAAAACGTGGTATTTCCATACAGTGGAATATTATTTGGTCATAAAAAGGAATCAAGTATTGATACATGACAAAACATTGATATTCTAAGTTAACGAAGCCAGACACACAAGGTCAAATATTTTGAGATCAAATTTTTGTGGACTATCTGGAGTAGGTACTTCTACAGAGACAGAAAATAGATGAGTAATTGCCTAAAGCTGGCAGGAGGGAGAGATGCTAATGTTGTCTTTGGGGGATGATGAAAATGTTCTGAAATTAGATAGTAGTGATAAACTCACGACACTATGAATATACTAAATGGTATTGAAGTGGACAATTTTAAAGGGTGAACTTTATGGCATGTGGATTATACGTCAGTAAATCTACTTTAAAAATTCATTCCCTATATTAAAGGATCCAATGCTGATGTCTGCCTATGAGACTAGTCCCTTGTCCATCCCACTTTGAGTTAATCATGAACCCTGTTTTCTGTTGTACACACACATACCCTTACAAGGACCCTCTAATCCGTATAGATTATCCTCACTTGAAGATAGAGAATTTCACGAGACCAGTGGGGTTCAGAGGTGAGAAAGAAAATGTAGAATTCATCCACTATGATAAAACCTGCATAGGAGGCAGGGAGGTGTTAGGAAGGTCTTCGGTCGGTAAAAGGTTAATTATGGGTACAAGATAAGACAAATAACAGGTAGTTGAAAGAAAACTGCATTGAAAATTAAGGAAAGACATGGAATTACTAAGTAAAACCATCAAGGATATGAAGTCTGGTGTCCTTCTGGAAAAGAAGTAACAGGAAATTAAGCTTAAAAAAACAAGTGGCAGTTACTTTAACTTTTTTAATGTAAATCATAGAGAATCACAGAAAAGAATGCAATCAGAAATTATTTTGCAGAAGTTTAAAAAAACTTCAGTGAAAAGCCTGTCATCAAAGAATTTCTGGGTAGGTATTAGAGCAGAGCTTAGGGAAGAGTACACATGCAAGAATTAAAGTCTTGGATCATTGTTTTCTAAGTTTTAAGCTGTTTTGAGCATTTCCCCACAGCCCTAAATAATTATCTTAAGCCAGCTGTGTTCCGTTTGTGTTAATTCAGCTTCTTTTATTTCCCATTAGACAAATTGTGTACATTAAGTTGTGTATATTAACATTAGTGTAATAAACGAGCAATTTACCATCTCTGAAAGAAGTCAACAGCCTGAAAGGCACTCATGGAAGTATATTTATAACAAACACCTGTGTTAATTTCCTTTCACAAGGAGCACAATAGCGCCCTCCTTGAGGCAGCACCTTTTGATAAAGTGAATAAGAAAGTGCTCATCACATCATTCATTTCTTGTTCTTCTCATGTGCCAGAAAGCATGTGTTCCTTTCAATTAATATTCTGTTCCTTGTACAAAAGTTGTTTGGCAGTAAATGTATTTTTGGAGGGCAGTAAATTAGGTGAAATAATGAATGTGAAATTTGGATGAGGTTTAGGGTAAAAACACTATTCATGACACCTTTCAAAAGATTTTATTCTGTAAAAGGGGCAGCCTTGGCAAAGATGATGTAGGCGAGATGATGAATTCCTTGAGAGCAGAGTGTTTCTTTTGTTCAGCTTTGTGCAAACAGGTTTATTGGAGTCTTAACCCATTGAGTTAGAAACATGAAAAACACGTTTTTTTCACTTTTTCTCATCATACTTCATCCATTCTATGTCTAATCTTCCTTGCCTGAGTTTAATAACATCAGGGGCAGATGATATCTTGTTCCAGTCCCTTTTGGTGATTCATACTACTCCAATCCAGTTCAAAACTTAATGTCAGATCTGACTCAAATCACTTCTTCCCTCTCACAGCACAGTCTAGAGCTGGTTGCTGTAAGACTGCTTCATATCTCTCTTCTGGTACTACTCCTCTGGAGTTGAAAGGGAGGCAGGAGGGATGAGGAAGGTGGCATTTCTTAGAAAATAAGCTTTTTTTTTTTTTTTTTTTTGTTTAAAGAAGATCTTTATTTATGGAAAGACATCCCATGTCTTTGGGTCAGAAGATTTAATATTGTTAAGATAGCAGTATCCCCAAATTGATCTATAGATTCAGTGTAATCTCAGTCAGAATCCCAGCTGCTGGGTTTTTTTTTTTGTTTGTTTTGTTTTTTTTTTTGCAGAAACTGATAAGCTGATGCTAAAAGGTGTATGGAAATGCAAGGGGTCCATAATAGCCAACAGTCTTGAGAAGGAAGAGCAAAGTTGGAAGGCTCACACTTCCTGATTTCCAAACTTTCTGCAAACATGCAATCATCAGGAGGGTGTGGTACTGACATACAGACAGACATCTAGATTAACAGAATAGAATTGGGAGCCCAGAAATAATCCATTACATTTATACTCAATTGATTTTCAACAAGAATGCCAAGACAATTCAATGGGGAAAGAACAGTCTTTTCAATGAACGGTGCTCAGGCAACTGGAAATGTAATCGTTTCAGGGTGATGAAAACTTTCTATAAGTAGGCAATGGTGATGGTTGTACAACTCCATGAATATACTAAAAACCAATGAATACTACACTTTAAATGGGAGAATTTTCTGGCTTGTGACTTATACCTCAACAAAACTACTTAAGAAGGATTAAATAGTTGGAAAAAATAGTTGGGTATTTATATAATGCAGAGTCAAATAAGGCCTTTCTAAGCATGTTACCAAGGTAAAAAGTATAACAAGAAAGGATTTATATACTTGATTATAAATTACTTTTATAATTTCTCTATAAAAATGCTATTAATAAACTTTGTTTCACCAGACACAGTATTAATAATATCCTTAATATATAGGGCACCTGGGTGCCTCAGTCAGTGAAGCATCTGACTCCTGATCATGATCATGGCCAGATCACGATCTCACAGTTCGTGGGTTTGAGCCCCACATTGGGCTCTGCGCTGACAATGCAGAGCTTGCTTGGGATTCTCTCTTTCCCTCTCTCTCTCGGCCCCTCCATTATTCTCTCTCTCTCTCTCTCTCTCTCTCTCTCTCTCCCAAAAAATAAATAAATAAACTTAAAAAAAGATTTAAAAAATAAAATTAAAAAAATTTTTAAATGTATAAAAATGGTTAAAATCAGTAAGAAAATTATCAATACTTTAACAGAAATGCAGATAAAGAAAATGAGCAATTTACAAGATAAGAAATAGAACTGGCCAATAAACACATATAAAAATATTAATATTTACTGCTAGTTCAAGAAATGCTGATTAAAGCACAACAAAATGCCTCTCTCACCCAATGCACTGGTGAAGAGTTTTAAAAAGTATAATACCCATGGCTGGTGAATATATGGCAAACTAGGATTCTCATACCCTTGTGCTGGGAGTATAACTTGGAATAATGGGGTTGAAGGCAATGTGGCAATATAAATCAAATGCTCAGAGACGTTAATATTTTCAGCAATTCCCTTTCTAGAATTACATTCCAAGAAATAATGCAAGAGGTATTCAAAAGACTATGTACAGGGTTATGTGTCCCTGTGAATTTTTGTGAAACACTAGAAACAATCCAAGTGCCTAACAATAAGAGATGAGACCTAGTCATTACAATTGTTTGGGGAGGACACTAGAGTGAACATTGGTACCCAGCATCTGCTCTCTCTTCATTCCTAGAATCCCGTGAAGCCCCACTACTCAGGAAAAGCTGATCTACCAACCCCTCGGACAGAACTTGGCCGAATGCATGATACCTAGGTAATCATGACAATACAGGTCAGTGAGATGCAAAGAACAGTTTACCAGGGTCTTTGGTGCAGCTTCTAGAAGCATCAACTCTTTCCCCGGCCTTTCGCACGTTTGGATAGGAGCCCAGACCTTTGCAGTCATCTCCAACGTCTCTGAAGACGCAGCTGACACCAGGAAAGGGCAGAGAAGAGAGGATTACAGGGAAATGGAGCCGGAGCCACCAGATTCAGTCAGCCCTGAAGCCCCTCTTCTGGGCTTAAAGCTATGACTCTATAACTTTGATTATCGTTTGAGCTGGAATGAGAGGGTTTTTTGGAATTTGCCACCGTAGGTCACACGTGTAGGTTTACTCTGCCTCTTATTCACACCCCAAAGCGGGGGGGGGGGGGGGGGGGTACAAATAACAACTGACTTTCACTTTATTCCTGTCTTTAGAATACTCAGTGTGGGTCTCCTTTCTCCAACCCTGAACAACATCTCAGGCAAGCGCTATAGATTTTTGGTTGGGGATAGAATTCACAGGGTGTGTGGGTTTACCGGGATGAATCTCTAACTGAAAGCTAACATTATCTACATCAGGAAATGTTGGAATGGAGATCGCTTGGGTTGAGGTCTCCAACAAACTACCAGTGCCTCTCAGGAGAGAGCCGACAGTGTCGTGGAAGCCAGGACACCCGGCCAACGTCAGTCAAGTGAGAACTGGTAACACAAATGCTGCCGGCCAGGTGAACACTCTCTGCCATTTTCCTTACATTCTTCTGTTCCCCTGCTCTGAGTGTGGAAGAGCCGAAAGATGGACTGGAGAGGACGGATGACCATGCTCACCGAAATCCCGCTGCCAGAACAGGCAGGGACTACTCAGAATGGGTGCCTGCCTTAAGCAACCAGTGCACAGGACTGATGGGAAAAAAACCGGCCTGGCCTCTGACTTCACTCCCTGGGCGTAGCGCTTGGATTTTTCTTCCTGATGTCTACAAATTCACAAATGGCAGTTTGCTCTAAGCAAAACAATTCAGTGAATTGCAGCCCGAGGCACCAGGGATGATGGATGTTACTTTGGCCACACTGACTTTTATATTTTTTTCAGATTAACTCCATGAGGCACAGTGATCACAGACTCTGTGATGCCTGTTTGAATTAGAAAAATCTTCCAACAATCATTTTCTTTTTACCAGTCAGTATACAGCGATCAGAGACACATTTTTTTTTTTTAAATCTCATGCAACGATTCCGATAAAAGGAAAGGGCTTTCGGTCTCTACGGGTAACAGTTAAAGCCTGAAGGGCAAGGCCTTCCTTTCCATCTTTTTATCAGCATTTTTGTAAACAAAAGCTTAGATGGGAATATACTCATCCAAAAATAAATGAAACTTTCCATTCTGAGAATGATTAGGTGCAACTCACAGAAGCGTGACAATCCTTAGGATTCCTTCTCCTCCTGCTCTTCTCCAAGGAGTTCCACTGACTTTTTGCAACTTCCGGTTTTTATTTTATTTTAATTATTTTTCTTTTTTAAAAATGTGTATTTTATTTTTGAGAGAGAACGCGCGCGCGCGTGTGCGTGCAGGGGAGGGGCAGAGACAGAGGGACAGAGGATCCTCGACCGGCTCTGCGGACTCGGCATCGAGCCCGGTGTGCGGCTGCATCTCACAAACCGCAAGATCACAACCTGAGCCAAAGTCAGACGCTTAACTGAGGGGGCCACCCAGGCGCCCGTATTTTAATTTTTAAAACTCAGGACAGAGATGCCCAGAAATAAAGTCTAGAAATAGAAATAATCCCAACGATCCACAAGCCTGAAGACGGTGGGGGCAATAATGCCGTAAACTGTGCATTTCCCAAACTGTGTCCATAAAGCAGAGGATCCGATTGCCATTGGCCCATGTTGGATCCAAAATGGGAGTTGTTTTGTAGGAGCATGCAGTAGGTTTTAGTGGTTTGAGCTTCTCTGTGTCCATTTCTCTTTCTTATCCACCCCTTCGTTACCTTCACTATGATTACCCTTCAGCCACTGCATAAGGTCTCGTGGGACTATCGCTGAAGTTCTCCTCCTTCCACTACCCCCTCTGCCCAGCTAAAGGGAAAGTAGGCGACCCAAGTCAAAGCAATTTCCTTGCTCCCTCCTTAAATCCGAATCTGAGCTGAGGAATAAAGACACTGAAAACTAGTTTCATTCCATCCAACTGGTAGGACTGGTAGATTCTGCTTGCTACAAGCTGGCTGCTGAGGATGTCTTTCCAGGCTCTGACCTCATTAGAGGCTGACCTCATTACCCAGTCTCCCTTGAACCCTATTGCCCTTGGGTTCCTTTAGGTCCATTTTTCTTCCTGCTTAAGATGGCTCAAGGGAGTTACTGTGATTGAAGCCAAAGAACCGAACTGATACAGAGAGTGTCAGTGCCTCACAAATCCCATCTTTGAAAGCAGCTATGTTTTTATTTACTGTGTGGAAACATTGAAAGCTTTCAACACATTACATAGCCCTTAGTTCTTTCCTGTAAAATGTGTATTCAATCTGAGTAGTCTGATGTTTCTTCCTAGGGTTATAAATAAGTATTTTGTATTTGTATTTTGAGTTTTCTTCCTTCTCCTTTGCCTACCACTCCCCTTTTCATCCAGGCAAAAGCATACAACTGTTGCTATGTAAACAGTCCTTGGAAATAATAGGAAAAAATTAACAATAGTACAACTTATTTTGGAAATATTAGTTTTAAAACTTCCCTTTTGAGAATTTGAACAATCAAGGCTAATATATCTTAAATAAAGGTGTATTTTTAAAGCCCATGGGAAAGGATAGGTCATCAAGGCACACGAAGCTAATACACAAGCTAATAAACTATTCAAACAGCTCTAAGGTCACAAAGTCAGTCATCGAAGAAAGGGCAATAGCACAGATCAATACATTGTGATGTCTTTTGACAATGGACATGAACATCTATAGGAAATTGCAATCACATGGATGAATGTTGTATGAAAGAAGCCAGATACCAAAGCTCACATTCTTTATGAAGCTGTTTATGTAAAGTTAAGACCAGGCACAACGAAACTATGGTGTTAAAACTTAAGAGAGGAGTTAACTTTAGAGATTTGGAGCAATGATTGAGTGGCATACAAGGGAGGTTTTGGGAACGTGGAAACGTTCCATTTCTTGACCCTTGTGATAATAACATGAATGTTCACTGTATAATAAAGCTTTGGGCTAGTTGTTTGTTTTGTGTACTTTTCTATATGTATATTTTGCTGGAAAAAGGATTTTAAAATGAAAAGGCAATGTCCTTTTTGGTTTTTGTGGGTTGTTTTTTTTTTTTTTTTTGGTTTTAAAGAAAAATCTTGGCCTTCTAGCATGGTGATTCTTAGGGCAGTTTATTACAGAAAAGGCAAGACACTTCTCTTTATTTACTTCTCTTCTGCCTCCCTTTTCATTTACCTTTCCTTCTATCAACACCTTCTAAACACATATTGCTTCTGCTCAAGGACAGAGTATGAGTCACTAGTAAAATCCATAGGATCTACTGTTGGACCATAGCTCCAACTCTGAGAATTCAATTTACTAGCTTAACGTTTATTATTTTGTTCAAATCGTTATAGGTAAAGTTGGGTAATGGTCTCTTTGTGAGCAACATAGGGAACTGATTGCTATGAGAAATTTTTACTTTTCTATTTCCCAACTCAGGGATATTTAATTATACAAGTATAAAGAGATTCTAGTATGTGCTTTTAGTGTTCCATATTTAACTGTTTTTTTTTTGTTTTTCGATACATTTAAAAATTTATATCAATGTAATTTTAAGTCATTTATATTTTAAAGAAGCCGTGATTTAAAACAACACTCTATTTCTTTCATAGACTCAATGTTTTTTAACTCAAATCCTGATATGTTATTCACAGTGCAAACACTGGTTTTGAATTAAACCTGTATTTTGAGCACTGGCGAATAATTCAAAAGGAAATATTTAACATCTCTTTGTTTTCTTTCTTTCAAGAGAAAAAAAAGTCTTACACTTGAGTAAAGGCTAAATTGCAGTGATAATTCAAACTATTAAAGGAAAAGTTTAAGAACTGAAGTTGCATGGAGGCTGAAATATCTTATTTGGGGTTCAGGAGATCAAACTGGTAACTAAACGTGGCAATCAATATTCTGTAAGTTGTAAAAATGGCTAAACATTTATGCAAGATACCTAAATTCTCTTTTGCTTTGGAATTCAACTGAAATCCTGTATATTTTACCTAGAGTGATAATTGCTTTGTTTTCATTTTTTTTTGACGAAATAAATTACCGTTAAGCTGACGAGATAGGAGGAGAAAAAAAAAAGAAAGAGGTTATAGCTGCATATCTTTATATCTATTTATATATCCATCTGTCATGGATATTAGTCTGTTTATCTATCTATCTATCTATCTATCTATCTATCATAATCAAAGCATATTTTTAGCTTATTTTTAAATGAAATTCTGGGGCCTAACTCTGGAGATTTAGATTGGGAGATTTGTAGTTAAGAGCCTAAACTTTCTAGCCTAAACTTTGGTGGTATTTTTCATAATGCTTCTATGACTGGACCAACTTGATTTCCAAGTTTCCAATTAGGGTGAAAAATAATCCATTTGATCCAGTCCTCAGAAGTGGAACTGGATAAAAAGAGTGGATTCAGCATTCTTATAATTAAATGGCCCAAGTGAATAGCTGATTTACAAATTTGGTTGATAACTGAGGTCTCAGCTGTTCTAATTTACTGATTAGAGCATTACTTGGATGGGTTGACTGGCAATGGGAACAGAGCCCCTGCTGGTGACAGTTGCCTTATGGCTTTAAATTACACTTTTGGCTGGTAGCTCGGTGGTTATTACCCTACACTAAGAAGGCCAACAAAGCTAGTCTTGTCAATTTCATAACAGCTACATTACTCTTTTCAACTGGAAGCAAATCTACACCATTGCTAGAAACACAACCCCGAGATCGCCTTAGCTATGGGAGGAGGGGGCATATGGTGGGATAGCCATTTACCAACCCATCACCACCTCATGGGACAGTCACCACCAACATAGGGCATATGATACAAAGAGAGAAAAGTACTCTCGGCTCTTGCTACCAGTTCTCTGTAGAGTTGTGGTAGGTAACAGAACCTCTCTATTCCCTGATTTCCCATATGTTTCATGGAAATAATACTAACTGTTAAGAATGATGGAAAGATCAATTGGCTTAATCAGGTAGCATTTTTAATTCCTTGCAGGTGGTACTTACACCTGAGCTGTAACTCCGTCAACAAGCAGGGTTTATTTGGTCCTCACAGTATATAGATTACAGCATAGTTCTAAGTACTTCTGGGAATTATAAAGGAAGTGGAGAACATATCTCTATTCTCCAGGAACTATTATACTTCAGGTGAGATAGGATCACCCCCAGTGAAAACTGGCAAGCACATTAACAGAAACATAGCCAACTGCAGCTGCTGACAAGTACCCTGATGTTCCTGCAATGGTCTGTGACCAGATTTCTACGTGGAGAACTGGACACTCTGCTGGATGCCAGGAAGGAAAACAAGGCTTATAGGATGGGTTCGCTAAGAGGGTATAATCGTTTTGGTAGATCATTTCAGCATAATCACATGCTACGCTGTAATTTTTGTTTGAAAGGTTTTATTGCACAGAAAAACTGTTTATGATAAAAAATGATAGACTCAATCTGGTAAAACTACATGTGTTGATTATCATTAAAATGATCACTTTTAATATACAACTCCCCCCCCCCCCCCAACAAGAATTGCACATATGCACGTAAACGATGGTTTAGATGTCTAGTTTTGGGAGACTGGTGAGTTAATGCAAAAGTAGCAGATAGCAATATACATACTGGATATGCTACTGAACTTGAAAGATATTTCATAATAATCCATTTCCCTTGCGGCAAGTGAAGAAATTAGTTGACCCTTGAACAGGTGGGGGTTAGGGGTACTGACCCCCTGCACAGTTAAAATTCATGTACAACTTTTGGCTCCCCCCCAAATTCAACTACAAATAACCTATTGTTGGTCAGAAGCCTTACTGATAACATAAACAGTTATTTACATAACACGTATTTTGTACATCACATGGATTATATACTTTGTTCCTAGAAAAAGTAAGCTAGAGAAAAGAAAATGTTAAGAAAATCATAAGGAAAACATGTTTATAGCACTCTACTGTATTTATTGAAAAAAATCTGCATATAAGTGGGCCCACTCAGTTCAAGCCTATATTGTTTAAGGGTCAAAGGTACATTAAGTCCGAGGCTATACTTAGAGGGGAGGATAGCTAAGCAATACCTTCAAATCTCAAAGGAGAAGAGTTATGCGAAGAAATGCCCTAAATTTGGCTATTAAGTGTATATTCATCGGCACAGCTAAAAAAAGTCTTCATAAATTGATCTGTAGTATCTTGATATTAAAACAAAATAAAAATCCAGAGCCGGTTATATTATCTAACTGAAATTCTTAAAGCTCAAATATCTGTCATGGAGCTACAGGTGTTTTTTTCTGTTGCATGCCTACCTGGATTGCCTATTCCATTACTTTTTCCTAGAGTGTCCCTTTTTCTCCTGCAAAATCTCCTCGATCATCTGGATTGTGCTTACGTGGGGGTGTTCACTTTGTGGTAATTATTATGACTTGTGCTATATACCTCAACTTAAAAGAAAACAAGCCTTATTTGAGACTCACTTCCATGAATCATTACTATACCTGCTTGATTTAATAATCAGATCTCTACCTTTTAAGTGTTTAAATATGCTTATGTATACCTTGACCATTACACAAAGTTGTTATAATTTTGTCATCTGTTTCTTGTGTAGTTTTAGTTTACTTGGGTTTATTCAATTTCTTGGGAAACCTCAATTTCTTCACCTGCCACCTCCTTTGTAACTCGCCTACGTTACGGTATAGTAGGCAATGGTGTGTTGATAAACCGGATTTTAAACAAACAAAAAAACAAAAAGCCCTGATTTCAAATGATTGCCAATTTCTGTGGCATAAATAGTCCCCAATTTCAAAGTTCCAAGGTTTCGCATCCAGCTCAAAATTCCTGAATATTTAACAATAGACTCTCACGAACTGATAAGAGCCGGCTGGCTCCAGCCATGTACATAAGCAATAAGGTTACTGCTGGTTTTGCAATGACTTAGAACAGCATTTCCACTAACTGCTCATTCACTCATACCACCACAAAATTCTTCCAGCTGTGGGCATAGACAATCAACGTATTTCAGTGTAGAATCAATGATGGGTAAAAATTGTTCCCTCTGTGCATCCCCGCAGAGCTGAAGCTAAATAAGCCAATTTGCTGAATTACTTAGAACCAAGTATTTATTGCATCACAAACAGATATTTTCCACTTGTCAGAAAATGTAATAGAGCCAAGATACCAGTTGCTGTTTGTTTTCTGCCACAAGTGCCGACTAAATGGAATGGATATTCAATAAGCTGTATTAAACTGAAGGATGCATTTGCAAAATGGTGAGGGGGTGAATAAAGAGGCAACATTAACGTCAGAGGGAATTATGGGTATGAACACTTCTTGCTACCGTATAAGCCTGCCCCTGCTACACATGCTCAGGGGCATAAATAAAGACTACGTAGAAGGGTTTTGCTCTCAGAAGTTCAAACACAGAAAGGCAACTGACATTTTCAATGTCAACATTTTGGAGGGCATTCTCCTGATTTATGAGGATGCTTAATATTTCAGCATGCGCCGATAAGAAAAAAACAACCAGAAGGAAAATAAAGGTTAAAGGATCTGAAATACGGTAGGAAAAAATGTTGTAAGAAACACTGATTCTACTGAAAATAAAAACCTAGGTTTCTTCTATTATAATCAAGTGACACGGAAGGTGGAGGAAAGAAACACCGTTAAACTTCGCTCCCCAAATCACATGACTTCAAATTTCCTGGGGCCAGGGGAAGCCATGACTGGAAATTGAATGCTAGCCCCTGTGGCATTTTCCTTTCCCCTCTTTTCCCTGTCTCCACCTTCACTGGCACTGGAATCTGAAACTGGACAATCATGCCCAATGACTTCTTTTCTCTGAGTCTGGGCTTTCTAAGGAGTCATAAAAATATGAGAAGGACATCAGAATCGGAGGCGGTACTAGTTTGGGGATTATGTTCCGGCTCATAACTCTCTGATTTTTGATCAAATGTTGATGGGGAGATTTGGCCCTGCTGCACTTCTGGATACTGACCTACACATCTCCTTCCTAGTGCTGGAACCACTATGAACCATGGTGACAGAGGAGACAGCATCTTGCAGGTCTCACTCTATCTCACTCGTGATCTTTCTCAATCATGCATGCATGTGCTAATCTTACCACGCACATCTGTCCTCTCCCTACCTTTCAGATTCCTTTCCTCATTTGTAGTGCTGCATGCTGAGAGTAGATTTCCTAAGGAAAGCTTTCCCATCGTGACTTGGCTTCTATAATCATAGTGTAAAACCCACCAAGTTCTAACCTTTTCACTTGTCAACACCTAAGCCAAATGCCATGCTTATCATTAAATACAAATGAAAACAAGTGTCACAATTTGGCTTCTGCAGGAAGCAGTCTCTGAGACAGGGTTTAATGTTCCAGGAGTGCCCTGGTGATCAACATCCATGGAAAGGAGGAGGTCAGTGAGACTGGGAAGAAGTTGAGCTATGATGCGGGCTTGACCACAGCCACAAGGAGTTCTGGAGTTTAACAGGCTCAGCTGAATCATCCCATTTTGGGTAGAAATGGTTGGTCCTTTGTAGTCCTACCTCCAGCCATCATTAGATGGGACTTTTGCTTAGAGTGGCATGACCTTGGTGAGGTGGCTCTTTGTAGGTAAAGTGTTCCCTGAAAGGACTGAAAGCTGTTCCATTGAAACTCTCACAGCAGCTGGGATAAGAAGCCCTTCCTTGAAGGGGGGTTTAAGCACCACACCTTCATATCCACCCCTGCAAGTCTCCTTACCCTGAAAAATGTCTACCATTGTTCACCCATCATATGTCCTTCGTAAGAGCACAAGAGACTACTGAGCAGTATGTCAAAAACTATTTGTGGTACCATCTGTCCCGGAGCCATTAGATAGCCATCAGGAATAAACAAACAGCACCCCTGACCCAAACCTCTTTCCTTATACAAATATTAACTCAAAATGAATCATGGACTTAATGTAACATGAAAACCATGAAACTTTTAGAAAAGGACAAAGGAGAAAATCTTGGGGAGCTCAGGTTAGGCAAAGAGTTCTTAGACAACATCAAAGCATAAGCCCTCAAAACAACCAATACATTGGATTTCATTAAATTATAATCTCTGTTCTGAAAAAGCCCAAGTGAGGAGGATGAGAAGACAAACTGCATACGAGAGAAAATATTTGCAGACCATATATCTGACAAAGGACCAGCATCTAGAGAACATAGTAAGTTCTTAAAACTCAACATTTAGAAAATGGGCAAGACACATGAACAGACATTTCATTGAAAAGGATACATGGATGGCAGATAAGCACGGGAAAAGTTGCTCAGCATCACTAGTCATCAGGGAAATGCACATTAAAACCACAATGGGACATCACTATACACCTATCAGAATGGCTAAAATAAAAACAGAGATACCACCAAATGCTGGTGAAGGTGTGCAGAAACTAGATCAGTTACGTTTTGCTGGTGGGAACAAAAAATGGTACAGACACTCTGGAAGAGTCTGGCAGCTTCTTAAAAAACTAAACATGCAACTGTGACTTGGCAATTGCATTGTCATTTATCCCAGAAAAATGAAACCTTCAGTTCACACAAAAACCTGTGCATGAATTTTTATGGTAGATTTATTTGTAAGGTTCAAACTGGAAATAACCCAGATGTCCTTCAATAGGTGAATGGTTAAACAAGCGGTGGTATATCCAACCATGGAATAGTATTCAGCTATAAAAAGGAGCAAGCTACTAACACATCTGACCACTTCAATAAATCTCCAGGGAGTTATGCTGAGAGAAACAAGTCAATCTCAAAAGGCTACCTATTGTATGACTCCATTTACAGAAGTTCCTTGAAGTGACAAAACCATAGAGGCAAGTTAGTCGTTAACCAGAGGTTAAGGATGGAGGGGTGTGGTGTGTGTGCAGGAGGGAAGTGGGTGTGGCTACAAAACAGCAACACAAGGGACCCTTGTGATGATGGAAATGTCCTATGTCTTTTTTACGTCACTGTTAATATCCTGGTTGTGACGCTGAACTGCAGTTTTGCATCATGTTACCGCAAGGGAAAACTGTTTGTAAAGGATGCATGGGATCGCGCCATATTCTTTCCACTGCATGTAAACCTGCAATTACCTCAAAACAAAAAGTGAAAAAAACGGTGAAAAAAGTCTTGAACTCAATAAATCAACTACTTAATTTCCTCTATGAAATAGCAGCGTCACACATTGGTGAGGTAAAGCGTTATCCCTATGGGATGCAAAGGTGATTCAATTGCCTATTGCTATATAACAAACGACCTCAAAATATAGTGGCTTGAAACGACCATTATTTTGTTTTTACCGTTCTCTGTCAGGAACTTAAGCTCATCTGGGCAGGTATTTTAATCCACGTGTTGTCGGTTGGTGTCCTTCACTTGGGGGCATTCAGTAGCAGAGGCTGGGCCAGAAATCTTAAGTCTGGTGCCGCATGGTCAGCAGAGTTTCCTCACAGCGTGGTGGTCACGGGGTAGTCGGACTTTCGAGAGGAATTAACACGAATTGGTAAACACTGAAGCCACAGATCTCTTAAGTCCCAGACTCGGAAATTACGAGCATCATTTCTGAAACATTTTATTGGTCCCAACAAATCTCAGCTCAGACCGAAGGGGAGAGAAAATAGCCTCCAACTTTCAGTGTGAGAAGGAGTAAAGAATTTACGACCATCTTACTCCACCCTTGGGGGAGATTGTTTAATTCTTCAAAAAAAAAAAAAATGTTTCTATGTAGGCAGTTTTTAAGAATTATATATTCACGTTAAAAAATTTTTTTTAACGTTTATTCATTTTCGACAGACAGAGAGAGGCAGAGTATGAGCGGGGAAGGGGCAGAGAGAGAGGGAGACACAGAATCTGAAGCAGGCTCCAGCCTCTCAGCTGCCAGCACAAAGTGCAACGTGGGGTTCGAACTCATGAACTGCGAGATCATGATCTGAGCCGAAGTCGGACGCTCAACTGACTGAGCCACCCAGGCACCCCTATTCACGTCTTTAAAAATAAATATTGAGTTGTTCAAGTTTCTTTTTTTCTTAAAGGGTTTTGACACCATTATTTTAATTTAATTTAATTTTATTCAAGTTTCTTATTTTATCCTGTCAGTTTTTGGTAAGTTATTTTCTCTAACTTAAGATAAAATCTTGTCTATTTTATCTAAGTTGTCAAATTCATTCGCATAAAGCTGTTTGTACTACTGCCTCATTATCATCCTAATGTTGGTAGAATCTGTAGTCACATCCTCTTTCCCAAATCTGTAGCCTTCAATTCTATTTTTTTTTTCTTGATTAGTTAGCTAGGAGTTTATCAATTTTATTAATCTCAAAGAACCAACTTTTGGCTCATATTTCATGGATTTTGCTTTTTTTTACATATCGGTATGTTCTGGAGAGCTTTCCAAATTAGTGAATACAGATTTACCTCATTTTTATTAATTGCTGTCAAGGCATTTCATATTATGGGGGTATCAGAATTTATTTAATCATGGGCATCTTTATTTCGTTTTCTTTTTCTTCTCTTTTCTTTCTTTTCTTCTTCTTCTCCTTCTTCTTACTATTAAAATACTGAAACATCCTTTTATGTATCTCTATATGCACATGAGAGGGGCTGGGCTTCTAGAAATTATATTGCTTGGTCAGAAGGTATATTAATTTTACATTTTTTAAACGGGTCACTTCCAAACTGTTTTCCAAATGGTTGTATCAGTTGGCACTCCCATGGACTGGGTGGAAGTATTCCCCATCAACCCACGTTCTTGCCAATATTTAGTACCATGAACCTTTTTTAGTTATGTCATCATGGTTTGAATTTCCATTCTCTTGATCCCAGATGAGTATAGGCATCTTGTGTCTGTTCATGACTTGAGAGTTTTTTGAGAAGGATTTTAAAAATCTATTTTATATTTTTTTATCATTTAATTTTTCTTTATATATTGAAGACATTAAACCCAGGTCTGTTTCAAATTTTTGCATTGTGTTTCATTGTGTATCTTTTTTTTTTTCCACACAGAAACTTTAAATTTTGATGTGGTTATATTACTTGCTCTTTTCCTTTATGGCCTGGCATTTGTATCTTGCTAAAGAAGGCCTTTTATCTGCTTTTGAAGAGTTCAACCGACATTCATTGGCTACTCAGAGTCTCTTGTCTCTGGAGGGCAATTCTACCGCTGAGTTCTAGAATCCCTCCCTTAGGTGATCATGGCCCGCTTCCGCTACCCCACCATGGTAGAGCTCTTGATCCCTCGTCCTTCATACCAAATTTTAACATCTGTAACATCTTGCTCCCTCATCCATCCCCTCCCTCCATACACACCTTGAAAACAACTTGGGACCAGAGGACACCAGAAGGAATATAGAAAATCATCCAGTTTCAAACTCTCATTTTCATAGATAAGGAGTATACAATCTAGACCTTGCTGTCCAACATGGTAGCCATTGGCTACATGTGGGTTTTTAAGTTTAAGTTAAAGTAAAAAACTCGGTCACACAAACCAAATTTTAAATGCTCGATAGCTACATGTGCCTCATGGCTACTTTACTGGACAGTAGGATTTAGACTGTTTCCATCACTGCAGAAAGTTCTAGTGGCTGCTCTAGAGCTTTGTTATTTAAAGGGTCGTGTGCTGACCCATATAGCAAGACCAGAGGCATCACTGGGAGCTGATTAGAAATACAGAATCGCGGGGTGCCTGGGTGGCTCAGTCGGTTAAGCTTCTGACTTCAGCTCAGGTGATGATCTCACAGCTTGTGAGTTCAAGCCCTGCATCAGGCTCTGTGCTTACAGCTCAGAGCCTCCAGCCTGCTTCAGATTCTGTGTCTCCCTCTCTCTCTGTTCCTCCCCCACTTGCGCTCTCTCTCTCAAAAATAAATAAACATTAAAAAAAAAAAAAGAGAGAGAATCTCAATTAATAATCAGGCCACATACCAGACCTACAGAATTGGAATCTGCAATTAAAAAATATCCCCCAGGAAGTTTGCATGCAGGTTAGAGTCTAAGAAGCCCTAACCATGTGATTTTTTTTTCCCCTAAGGTCAAACAGCTGATGTCCAGGCCCTTCCCTTGACCCAGGCACCATTTCCCTTACTATCCTATGTCCTTCTTATTATCTCCCTACCATACTCACTTTCTCACTTTGTTTAATTACAGCACTTTATAAACATTTATAAGTCAGCAAGGCCATTGGGGCCCTCGGAAAACCCTCCATGCCTCAGCCTCATTCTGGTTTGCTAGTGCCTGCCTGGCAGACTTTGGAGAAAGATCCAGGTTCCTGTGATAGCATTTTCCCTAAAGAAAAAAAAAAAAAAATCCCTGCTAGGGGGTGGGGTGGGCTAGAAATTAAAGCCCACCTTGGAACCAGTGGGGCACCAGTCATCAACCTGTATGGTACATTTAGTCGTGGTGATATAACGGCTGCATTTAGTTTTTCAGATGCCACAGCTGGGGAACAGCATTCAGAACAGGACACGTACTCGCCTTAAAAATGTCACACCTGACTATCTGATTGGACAAAGCAGGGGCTGGTGATCTAACATAAACATGCTTGCTCAAGGTTAAGTGGATAGTGGGTCACCAAAAGGAAGTGGATTTGGAAATAGGGCACCAGGTTGTCCTGGAACGTTGGGAGATCTGCTCTCAGACATTTTAATACATTGTTTCTCAGGTCCTAAAACAGAGTGGACACACAGCAGGCACACAGTAGATAAGGATGGATGAAAAATTCTCCTCTACCTACAGGTCTTCCAACTGGACTAAGAATTAAATTTACATGAGACAGACTGGCAGGAGAAAAAAAATCCAACATTTTATTACAGAGGCCAAATCATGAAATTGAGGCCTGAAGAAATGACCAAAGCAGGAAGGCTTTATACTTTCCAGACGGAGACAATAGATCTGTGAAGAATTGACAGGATATAGAAAACCTAACTTTGGAAGCTTCAATTAGTAAGGAATTCTAAACAGAATGTGGGCTGGGGTAGTAAATTAGTAAAAAGTAGCAAGGGTTGTTTATAAAGCCTTCTTGGCTCTACATTTCTGGTGATAAGGATGGCTCCTTATCTCCTGATACAAAGAGGGTACCTTTCCCGTGGCGATTGATTTCCTGTTTTCAGGGGACAGAGGAGGGTCTGAGTGTCCTTCCTACACAGGTGGTCTCTTAAGTAACGTGTTTGAAATAATCAATACGCCAAAGTAGCACATTTGGGGCAGCCTGCCGTCGGCCCCTGCAATACGGAGAGGTGTAATCACAATCCCAGACAGTGTCTGATGGCTACAAGGCTTGAAAACAGCTCAAGCATGTTTACATCTACGTTAGTGACTCCCCCGCAAGAGCTCTACTGACTCTACACCCCTCCAGCGTGTCCAGAGCGCGGGGCTAAGCGGAGTTGCTGGTTCTGGCAGCGCCTAGACCGGTCCCTGCACGGCAGTGATTCCCGACGGAGGGTCCCGAGTCACCCCTTCCCCTTACCTACCCACCTGGAGGGAAGGGCTGGCGGAAGGCCAGAGTCCCCTCCATTTCTGCAGTTCCATGCGCCTTTGCAGCATCTATCGGATACTATCTTGGCTCTTCCAGGGAAGGTGACGCGCCTCAGTCCCAAGGCACTGACAGAATGCCTGCCCAGTGCCCAGCACGGACAGTTAATACCAGCGTTTGATGCATTCACAAAGTCATTACTGAAAGCAGTTACCGCCAGACACTGCCAGGCGAGCCTCACCAGCGCTTCTGTTGACAGCCCCGCCCAGCGCCCATCCCGGGTCACACCGGCCCGGGGGACGCATGCGCAGCCGGTGGGTGTAGGCGGGGATGGCCGGGCGCGCGCTCGCGCGCGGCCGCGTCGCGCGAGTGGGAGGGCGACGCATGCGCGGGCGGCGGCGGCCTTAAGGGCGGCGGCAGCGCCGGGTGTCTCAGTCGGCCAGTCAGCCGGCTGGGAGGCGCGGTCCGGCGCTCGCGCGGCGACGACGGCTATGGCGGCGGAGGAGGAGGAGGTGGGCTCGGCGGACACCTGCGAGAGGTGAGCGCGGCGGGGACTTCGTGGGGTTCGGGCACGCGCCCCCCACGAGGGCCGGGACCGGGCCGGGCGGCATCGCAGAGGACTCGCACCCCGCCTGGTCTCTCCGTCGTCCGGCCCGGCGTGAGACCGCGCTGCGCCCCGAGGAGACGCCCCGGCCTAGCTCTGCCCCTGGAGGGCGCCCGTCGGCGCCGACCCGGCTGCGCCGGAGGCCGCTGGACCCCCCGCACGGAGAGGCGGCCGCGATGCGGCGTAAGCGTCCCTGCGGGGCCGGCGGCGGGGTGGCCCGGCACCCACACAACCGGGCCCGCCGGCCTGGGTGTCTCCTCTGACCCCGCCTGCCCGAGGGCGGCCGGCGGGCGGTGACCGGCCGTCCCCGCACCTGCCTCGCGCCGCGGGAAACGACTGCGGCTCTCCGCTCGCTTGGGAAAGCCGTTCCGCCTGGAGGTGCGGTCGGGACTGAGCCCCGGGAGCCGGGAGGAAGGGGCGGTGCTTCCCTGCGGCCGTCTCCCGAGGAGCCGCGGGAGGTTGCGGGGGTCGGGGGGGGGTCGAGGGGAGGAGCCCAGCGAGGGAGAGCGGCTCGGGGGCGTGGCTACGTGGCTGGGTTTCCGGAAGCGTGTAATTCGTAGATCCTTAGGAGAAAGTTAACAGGTAGCGAGGTCAAAGTTAACAACCTTTCTTTTTTTTTTTTTAAGTTTATTTATTTTTGAGACAGAGAGAGACAGAGCATGAACGGGGGAGGGGCAGAGAGAGGGAGACACAGAATCTGAAACAGGCTCCAGGCTCCGAGCTGTCAGCACGGAGCCCGGCGCGGGGCTCGAACTCGCAAAGCCACAAGATCGTGACCTGAGCCGAAGTCGGACGCCCAACCGACCGAGCCACCCGGGCGCCCCCAAAATTAACAACCTTTCCAGCAGGGGTCTTTGCTTCTGAGTGTTGTGGCGTTGCCGGAGGCGTGCGTGTGCGCGTCAGAGGACGTGCGTCTGTAGAAAACTTCGTGGAAGTGGAGGGAGGGCAGATGTCCAGCGTGAAACCCGATCGATGAGCATACTAAGTTTTCCACCTGTAACGAACTTCATGCCCTTGACGGCAACTAATTCGTGGAAAAATTAAATGACGAATATTATTGCCGTCTATTTCAAGGGTAGTACTTTCTTTTGGAAAATAAACGTTTTTGCTTTTATATATATATATACATATATATATATATATATATATATATATGTATTTTTTTTTTTTTAAAGTTTTCTTATTTGGGGAGAATGAGAGAGAGCGCGGGGGAGGGGCAAAGGCGGGGGGTGGAGAGAGAGAACCCCGGGCAGGCCCTGACTGTCAGCACAGAGCTGGACACAGGGCTGGAGCCCACGAACCCTGAGATCCCGACCTGAGCCAGGAGTCCGAGGCTTAACCAACTGAGCCCCCCGGGGCCCCATCCGTATATATATTTACTATTTTGATAGCAGTTCTGCTTCAGATGTCTACACAAAGTTGCATGCGACACGTAACCTAAAAGAAGATCACGTGGAGTACCGTGAAGGCAGGTGTATTTGGAAAGATGCGGGGTGGGAGGCAGTTTTGAATATTAGAAACTGGGTCCTTCCCACGAAGGTTGTTTACAGTATCAGTGGGCCGATTGTTTTGGTTTGTTGATGAACTTCCTGGTGAGGTAAGATGCGGAATGCCCTCAGGTGGACACGAGTAGGAGCCTGATTGGTAGCTTGATCCCCTCTAGTTTGTTGCAACATTTCTTGCTCCTCCTGAAACTGTGTTTAGGTGGACTTTCTGGTCTCCGTGTTGTGGTGGGGCCTGAGACTCTAGGACACGACTGTGAAAGGAATTGGTGGCTGGGGCGATGTCTGCAGATCAGTGGGCACAGACTCTCAAGAATCGTAGGGAGCTGACCAGCCGCAGTCCCACACAGAGGCGGGCCTCCTGGGTACTCCTGGCCCTGTACTTGAGCAGGGTCCAGTGTCCAGACTAGTGTGGCCTTCTGAACTTTACCAAGCAGGCGATCAACCACCCGCTCCTGCTAGGCGTTGCCTGAACGTGCTCGTGTTCAAGCCAAGGTCAACCCTGTGTGCGCAGTATTACTGTTCGTTTTTCATTTGGAACTGCACCTGAGAGGGGGACCGGCACCCCATTAGCAAGCGGCAGAGCTGGGTTGGAGCCCAGGTGTCTTGACTTAGTTTAAACCACGTCTCTGCTGCCTCTCAGTGGGACTGGGACTCACGCAGGAGCTTGGTTCTTGTTTCTTTTACTCTACTGACACTTTGTTGTTTATTCCTTGCATCGACGCCTAGAACTGTCCCAAGAGCCAGTGTTGGTTGCCGGGAAAACACAAATCTTGGATCGTGTTTTCTAAGACATTTCAGGTTTAGATGGAGAATGGACAGTAACAAAGGAAACAATCATAAAATGGTTTAGGAAGGCTTTCTTGGTGCTTACGCTTCTTGGTTTTTTTCTGTGACTTACATAGATAGCCATGCCTGGACACCCTTTGGCTTTCAACATCTAGCCCCTTTCCTTGCAATGTAGTTGAGAAAGCTAAACGTAAGAGGAGCGGGGTGGACTTCTGCGAATTGCTGCACGGGTCTCGCACAGAATGATTACGTGTCAGTGGAGTTGAGGGGAAAACCGCCCCGGAGTGGCTCGGCTGCAGGGTGCACAGAACAGGTGGTTTGCAGGGGTGTGTTGGAGCTGCCCTGTGCCGGCAGCTTTTGGCAGCTTGAAATCAGCCACGGTGGCAGTATTCACACCACGGAAACCATCACATGCTATAAATACAGGATTGTTGTTTCTCCCTCTCTCCTCCAGTGGGTTTACCAGCCTCCTGTTGGATTTGCATTAGAATTTGACTGTAGTTCTTTGCCGTGAGATAGGATATGGATTTCTCTATCTTTTAAAACGCTGCTAAGATCAGTGACTTCTCTCCGTTGCCATCTCCCTTTCCCACATCCTTGCCACCCAGCTTCTTAAAAATCATAACATTTCTGCATGACACATCCCAGTGGGTTTTTATTTTTCTGGGTACTTAATCTTTCTGGGGTCTTGAGTTTTCAGTGTTTGAAATTCTTACCAGACCTTGTAGCTCTTAAGACATTTTGCTTTGTGCCTTACCTCAGACCAGTGGTCACTTTTGTTAGGTTCTTTTCTTTTCCCCGTTCTTTATTTAAAAAAAATTTTTTTTTACTGTTTATTTATTTTTGAGAGACACAGAGGCAGCGCATGAGCGGGGGAGGGGCGGAGAGAAAGGGAGACAGGGAATCTGAGCTGTCAGCACAGAGCCCGACGTGGGGCTCGAACTCACAAACCACGAGATCGTGACCTGAGCCGAAGTCGGATGCTCAGCGAACTGAGTCAGCCAGGCGCCCCTTTCCCGTTCTTTCAATGTCGTACTTCTCCAAGACCGTCTCTTCATCTTTCATCTTTTGTCTTGTAGTTCCACTCATCCTTGAAGTGTCTCTTTTGTGGAGGGAACCGAAATGTCATCCTCATGCCGGTGCCGTCTTCCGTGTTCTACTGATGTTTCTAATTGTGTGCCAGACGCTTGCAACTCATTCCTTAGATGTAACGTGTCCAGACTAGGATCTCATTTTCACCTTTCTTCCCCCGAACTAAACAATACCGAAAGTCCGGTTCTTCTCCTTGACTTCCTCATTTTCCTTAGGGCACTTCCGTGCTCCTGGTCATCCGGATTCAGAACTGTGGCCTGGTCTTTGCCCCCTTCCGTCCATCTTCTTTGCCCTGAATACCAGGTCTACCAAGCCCAGCTGATCCCAGGTACATCCGCTTTCCGTTTCCAGTGTCGCTGGGGAACCACCTGGCTCAAACCCTTCTTACTCCCTTTCCCGGATCATAGCAGGCTTTAGCGACACGTTTTGTTCCTGTGCTTTCAACATCGCTTATTTCATTAGTTACTTTTATCTCTCCAACAGACACCGTCTAGTTTGCAGTGTAGCCACACAGAGTGGCTTTATTGTAACTACTCAGCCTGACTTCAAGCCCTTTGCACACAGTGTGGCTCTTTCTTATCTGTCTTTGGAGTCTTATTTCCTCCTGTTGCGCTGGGCTCTCGTCTTTCGTTGTTTCCTAAACGTGTTCCTTACCTCTCTTTCCTCCCTTGGCTTGGTTCACACTGTTGTCTGTGACCCAAAACAGATTGTAGTCTCCCTTCCCTAAAGGTCTGTGGTGTTTTCCTTGATGGTGCTTCTACCCTGTTTTCTAGTATAGTTATTTGTATATTTGTTTTGTCAGCTCATTGAGGACAAACCTTTGTCACACTCAGATGTCTGGTGGAGCCTGATGGGGTTTTGTAAATAGTAAGCTTCAATTAATGTTTATTGAATTAAACACTTCAATATTATGAACTTATGCCGACACAAACATTAAGAAAAAAACCCTAGTAATTGATTTTATATTTTGCAGCTTTGTAACTTGATGTTTTTACATCCTAAGATATTCAAAGAACATCAAAAGATACATTCATAAGAATTCAAAGTTTGAATTTGACTAGGATAACAATAAGATCCTGAACTTAAGTTACATTGAGGAGGTTGGGAATATGGTTCTATTTCTTGACCTTGGATGAACCAACTCATACTTCATTGTTTTGCCTGTTCTCCAAAATGCCAGTCACAGACCAGCAAATGGAGATTTTAGTGCTGGGACAAAGAATTTAACAAAAGATTGTAAAGTCCCAGGATGGTCCACTTAATAAAAACAACACTGGATAGTACGTTTGAGAATTACAGATGACTCTGAATGGAGTCACCTGTAATTCCCCACCCCTGATTGTGAATCATAAAGAATTGTGTGGAAAGATGATTTTATTAAAGTTATTATTGGGGCGCCTGGGTGGCTCAGTCGGCTGAGCAGCTGATTTGGGCTCAGGCCATGATCTTGCAGTTCACGAGTTTAAGCCCTGAGTCAGGCTCTTTGCTGACAGCTCAGAGCCTGGAGCCTGCTTCAGATTCTGTGTCTCCCTCTCTCTCTGCCCTTCCCCCACTGGCACTCTATCTCTCAAAAATAAATAAACACTAAAAAAAATTGTCTAAATTATTATTCAGTTTGGTCTAGGATTTTTAGTTTATTTATCTAGTAGATAAACTTATTTTAAAGCTTTTTAAAAAAACTTTTAAATGTTTTTTATTTATTTTTGAGAGAGAGAGACAGACAGACAGAACATGAGTGAGGGAGGGGCAGAGAGAGGGAGATGTAGCCTCTGAAGCAGGCTCCAGGCCCTGAGCCCTCAGCCCAGAGCCCAGCGCGGGGCTCCAGTTTGTGAACTCCAAGATCAAGACTTGAGCTGAAGTCAGTCACTCAGCCAACTGAGCCACCCAGGTGCCCCTAGATAAACTTATTTTAGAACTAACATGAAATGTCCCTTAGATTTGTTAAGCAGCATAAATCTAAAAGTACACCTGTAGTTCTATTTAAGTATGTTTGGTGCTGTGTCTGACTCCAGAATGGTGTTTACTGTGTGAAAAAAGGTAGGAAACAATTGGGGGAAAGTATCACCAGCACATGACTCTGTCTAAAATACTGATTGTCCAGCTCTAGGTCGGTCTTTAAAAGTTAGATGTTAAAAATATAGGGGGTAAAAAGTTAAAGAATGTGAATTAATATGTTAAAATATGTCAGAGGGGCTTGGATGGTCATTGATCTAATGGTTAGTGATAATTTGAATTATGTAAGTATTATTTATTTAAAATGAAAGGGCGTGTTAGTTGCCTAAGTTACGGTTATATGAGACATAATTCTTTTTGTTTCCTCTTTTCCAAGAATAGGATTTAGGAAACCATTACCCAGGAAAGAAGGCCTTTATTTACAGAAGGGTCGTAATGTCCAACTTGAAAGTTTTTAATCATTCACTGGGTGAGGAATTATTTTAGAGGAATATATATATTCACACCTCAAATTTGGATATTTGCAAAAGAAGCAAAACCTCATAGTTTCTAAATGAGGTAGAACACTGTGCTTTAGAGTAGGATAGAGAGCGGTAATAAACAGCTTTTCTCTCTGGACAGCACCAGTATAGAGATGGAAAGTCATATTAACCAAAATCGTAATATAATGAAATCCTCTTTACTTATAACCTAATTAGAACTGTTATTTAAGTGGCCAACAGTGTGTGGAAATTGGCCAGCCTTCTGTATGTTTTCTTCAGAAAGCGTTGAAACCTGTTTCACAATATTTATAGATTGTGCAATTCAGGTTTGGTAATACTATAGATAGATGTTTTAGAGAACAAAACAGGGATTACCAGGAAACTTAAATGTTGATGGCAATAGGGTATAAATACTTTGTTAAAGATATTTGAAAAATTAGGTAGAAAGTTAAGGTAAAAAATGTAGTGTTTTATCTCTCAAACTCAGGATACTTAAAATCAGATTCTTAAGTTTATTAACTTAAGAACTCTATTGATATGTTAAGTATATCTTTGTCTTAGAGTTGCCACCTCTCCTGCAGTCTTTCAAATTCTTTTTTACTTTTCCTTCCTTCCTTCCTTCCTTCCTTCCTTCCTTCCTTCCTTCCTTCCTTTTTTAACTCCGAAGTCTGCTCATTAAAAAGATTCTCTGTGTTTATTACAGAGATTATAAAGCAAGATTTGTTTTATTTGGCTTTTGATTTGATGTTTAGGGCTGGGATCTCCAGTCTTGCTAATAGGCGTGTAGAAAATGTTTTGGTGCACATTGGTAAGTCTTCTGTTGTGCTAGATAGGTGTTAGTCCCCATCGTGAATGACTGTTTCTTTGTATCGTGACTGACCTTTGGGTTGCTTCTGAAGTTAGGGCCTCAGCCAGTGGATGAATGGTGTTTATCAATGGTCTGCTTAAATAAAACAGGGAAGTTTTGCTTTTCTGTTTGTTTTCTGAAGCTATGAGAAGGCAGCCTGTATCTTGGTTACCTTTTTGTTTGTTTTCTTGTTTACGGTTTATATCTGGGCCACGTGAGTTTCATATTTACTTTGGATTTTGTGACCTCAGAAGAATTGCTGGGGATCTGACAGGCTCCGGCCTTGTGTCCTTAGTGCCAGTTTCGCGCACCAAGCCCAGGATGCAGAACAACGCTGGAGGACACAGGAGATCTTGTGGAAGGGGCAGAGGGTCTCTTGGAAGATGAGGTTTATACCCGGAAGGCAGGAGGCGAAGCCGGATGAGCGTCTTGGAGGGCTGAAGCAATAGAGGCGGCCAGCTCCAGACGGGGAACTGGGAATGAGCAGCGATCAAGAAAAGGACGGAAAAGAAGGCCCCAGCTTTGCACTCTTTAGAAACGTTCCTTTGAGCCTATTATGTGGCTTGGAGTCAGTCATGTGGAGTATCTCTAAGAAAGAAGACAGTTTCTATAAAACATATTATCATCTGGTTAGGGAAAACTGATTGGACAGAAATACTATCAAGGCTTAGGAGAGGAGAGGTATCTTTACAGTTCCAACGAGTAAAAATAAAATATTTTACTATGCTTTGTTAAATATAGATTTTTCAGTTTAAATGTACTTCAGAAAAATTCACTTAAAAACAATTAGCTGCTTTGATGAAAAGGTTGCCTTGAAAGCCTGAAGAGGATTGGTGGCTCCTGTGGTTGAAAAGCCCTGAGTTTTAGTGTGATGCACTAGGCTTGCAAACATAAAAATGCTGTTTTGCCTTTTCTCTGAGTTAAGCCCATCGTCAGGAGGCAAAGATGAGTGGACCGGATCTGTCCTTTGAAAGCTGGTGTAGGCATAATTCCTATATTGCAGGCTGCTGTATAACATTTTATTATTATTATTTTTTTTAACATTTATTTATTTTGAGACAGAGAGAGACAGAGCATGAGCGGGGGAGGGTCAGAGAGAGAGGGAGACACAGAATCTGAAACAGGCTCCAGGCTCTGAGCAGTCAGCACAGAGCCTGACGTGGGGCTCGAACTCACGGACCGCGAGATCGTGACCTGAGCCGAAGTCGGACGCTTAACCGACTGAGCTACCCAGGCGCCCCTGCTGTATAACATTTTAAACTCGAGGACCTGTACGTAGCAGGTATTCAGAGAATGTAAATTTTTCAAAAAGACTGTAACATGGGGCACCTGGGTAGCGCAGTAGGTTGAACATCCAACTCTTGATTTCAGCTCGGTTCATGGGATCAAGCCCTGCGTCAGGGTCTGTGCTGGGGGTGGAGCCTGCTTGGCATTCTCTGTCTTCCTCTCTGCCCTTCCCCCCACTCCTGCGTGCACGTCTGTGCGCTCTCTCTCTCTCTCTCAAAATAAATAAACTTACCAAAAAAAAAAGACAGAAACAAAGACTGAATTTGTGTTTTCTTTGCCCCAACGTGTCTGTGATGTCTTTTGGAGCACTAGTAGATTATAGTTCATTTCACTTTATTTGTTTGTTTGTTTGTTTAGTACCAACCTCTGATTCTGGCAAAGAACCGTGCTATAGTTTGAGGGATATATAAGAACAATGATGAGATTGAGTTATAAGTGGCTTCCTTTTGGTACTAGGTCATATTTTTGCGGCCTAACAGACTTTGATGACCATTCCTGGTCAAGGACAAAAGAGCTTCAGCTTAATAATGGTTTACTTTTTAAATTTTAAGCTCTAAATATCAGGAGATTCTTTTAATTGCCCGTTAACTGCTTTTTTTGCCAACAGTTGACAAATTGTTGAATGATTGAAAAACTCATTGCTAAAACTTTGAATTGTCTTTCCTGGATAATTTGTACATAGCCTTATATATTTATAGACTAATAATGATGTTTTCTATTATGTTTATACCTTGTTAATAAGTTCTATGTACCATTTGTGGGAGATGCCTAGGGGTCATATCATCTTACCCTGTTAATGTAGAAGGTTTGAAACTAGCACAGAGAACATTTGGAGTGGAGCCTGGTTAGAACGTAGGCTACTGTGTGTCTTCTTTGCCTTGCAGGTCTAAGGAATGTGCCTTTGTCCTGTGACTTTATCCTGTAGGTCATGACAATTCCTCACGCATTTTAAGGAAGATAGTCACCTGAGAAAAAAGAGCTTTTGAAGCCAGACAGAATTGAATTTAAATTTCTACTTGTGTCACTTCCTTACTACCTTAATACCCTTGGATGTCGTGCTTAACATTTCTGAACCTTACTTTGAACATCTGCAAAATGGGGATAACTTGGACCGAAAATACCCTGATTCTGAGTGACTTAATCATTATGCAGACGTTTATTGAGCGGCTATTATACATAATGCCCAGAGAGATCCTATAGGACAGGGAAATGTAGGATGGACCTACAAAGCTTAGAAAAAGCTGGATTTCTCTACTCACACCTATTCCTGGTTGTGCGTTCTGTGTGGTTATTAGTGGTACCTGAGTCAGAAACCTAGAAATCCTCTGTTACACCTTCTTTTTTTTTTTTTTTTATTTTTTTATTTTTTTTATTTTTTAATATATAAAATTTACTGTCAAATTATTACACCTTCTTTATATGCAACCAGTTATCAAATCCAGCCTGTTTTCCTTTTCTCAGTGTAAAATTTTATTACGATGAAATGCTTACATCTTAAGTGTTTATTTGCTGGATTGTGACATGTGCCTACATCTGTGTAGTTCAACCTCCTGTTTAGAGAATGTCACTGCCATCTCAGAAACTTCTCTTGTATTCAAGTGATCCACTTGCAGTTCACTGTAGCTAATACATTTCGGGGGAGGCGATAACTTCATTTATGACAGCAATGTATGGTAATGGACATCGGTGAACACAGAGTCCTTGCCTTCAAGGATCTTACAGCTGGGCGAGTATATCGATGAGTAAATATGAACGTTATAACACAACTTGAGGAGGAAGAGAGTAGAGTTTGTGTATTGGGCGTTAATCCTGCCATCTTGGTCTAGTCCTGTTTGGGTATGTGGGCAAAGGGGAAATGAAATCGAATCAGAGGGTGGTGAGAGGTATAATGGATCATGACAAGAAGGGGAGATACATGTTCTAAGGCTATTCAGGCCCAGGAAGCAAGAGAACAGGGGATATTGTGTGGCCAGAAACAGAATAAGAAATGGCAAAAATGACACTAGAATGTCAAGTAAAAGGCTGGAGCAGGGCTGAGCTTCCCCTTGTAGGTAGCTAGAAGTAGCCTTACCTTGGAGGTAAGGAGTGATGCAATGTGACCGTTCTTTGTCAATTTCCATCTTCAAAGTTCTTCTGAACCTTATTTAAAATTCTCACTTTAGGAATTACTAATTAACATCACATGATTTTAGTGAATTGTTCTGTTGTCATCAGTATAATGTCAACTACCATTTATTGAATGTTTCAGTATTTTATCTTGGGGGCGCCTGGATGGCTCAGTCGGTTAAATGTCCGACTTTGACTCAGGTCATTATTTCGCAGTTGGCGAGTTCAGGCCCCGTGTCAGACTGTGCTAATAGCTTAGAGCCTGGAGCCTGCTTCCGATTCTGTGTCTCTCGCTCTCTCTCTCTCTCTGCCCCTCCCCCACTCATGTTGTCTCTCTCTCTCTCTCTCAAAATAAACAAACATTAAAAATAAGTAAGTAATGGGGCGCCTGGGTGGCTCAGTCGGTTGGGCGGCCGACTTCGGCTCAGGTCATGATCTCGCGGTTTGTGAGTTCAAGCCCCGCGTCGGGCTCTGGGCTGATGGCTCGGAGCCTGGAGCCTGCTTCGAATTCTGTGTCTCCCTCTCTCTCTGCCCCTCCCCCATTCATGCTTTGTCTCTCTCTGTCTCAAAAATAAATAAACGTTAAAAAAAATTTTTTTTAATAAAAAATAAATAAATAAATAAAATAAGTAAGTAAGTAAATAAATAAATAAATAAATAAATATTTTATCTTGGAATATACTCCATGCTTTACATCTGTGGTCGTGGTCCCCAAAGGTGATGGTCTCAAAAGACGTGTCCATTTTCTAATCCTTGGCACCTGTGAATGTTACTTTATATGGGAAAGATTCTGCAGACTTTTAATTTAACTAATTACAATTACTTTGAACACTGCGATGATCCTGGGATGTCTGGGTGGGCCCTGAATGCAATCACTAGTGATTCTATAAGTGAAAGGCAGAGGGAGATTGATTACAGACGGGGAGAAGGACGTCACACAGAAGGCAGTGTGGTAATGGATGGGGACAACTGGAGTGACCCTGCCTTAGGATAAAGAATACCGGCAGTCACCAGAACCCAGAAGAGGCAAGGATTTTCTGATAGAGCCTCTATTGGGAGTGTGGCCCTGAATAAATTTCTGTTGTTTTAGGCTATGAAGTTTGTAATTTGTTATAGCAGCCGTTGGAAACAATGCCCTTGTTACTTGAGAACACACATCATGCACTTCCTTCTGTGCTTGTGCTCATGCCCTCCATGGGGGATGCCTAAATTACCACTCTAAATCCTGTTTACCTAGAAGATGTAGCTCAAAAGTAACTCTCTGATGCCCTCAAGGAGAACTAATCACTCTTACCTCTGTTTGATAATTGGTATGTCCCAAGCGATTAAAATAGTTCCTCACAGATAGTTAAGTGCTCAGTAAGTACTTGTGGAATGAATTCATTCCGTCATGTATTATAGTTGCCGGGTCACCTGTTTCCTCCATTAGATTCCACCCTCCCCCTTTGATACAACATTGTATAAGTTTATCAACAAATCAACTGTGTTGATTTGACACTATTTATATGCCATTATATACTGCAGTCTGGTTACACTTTAGCTGACACCTCTTACAACATTACGTAAGTGCCATTTCTTTTGAGGTGGCGACACTTAGGATTTGGTCTCTTAGTTTTGAAGCGCGCATGTTACAGACCATATCGGTGCGCTCTGCTTTAGATCTCCGGAACTTAGGCCTCTTCTAGTTGTATCTTCTAGTTTGTATCCTTCAGCCTGTTTTATTTTTAAATATTCCTTGGCCTCATCTTCTTGGTGCCACAGCCTTGGTTTAGGCCCATACCTCTCATCTGGAAGCTGCAGTGGTTTGTCTCTCTTCCTTCTCGGACTCATTTTCTCTTTAATCGGGAAGCTCTTCACTTTGGATATTCCTGGTCAGGAGCTAGCTCTCACTGACTGTCACAGAACTGCTGGCGCCTTGTGCTTTCCCAGATTGTTAGGATGAGCTTCTGGTCTGCTGCTGCCAGGCCGGGAGTTAAAGGTTCGTCCTCTCCTTCATTAGCTACTAGCAAAGCCTGTCTTTTCTCGCGTCCCCACACCTTGCCTTACTGGTCGCCTCAGGCTTGCTTCTGTCCCCCCTGCCAGATACCTGGGTCATTCTTTTCATCTGCTGTTTATTGGAGCCTGAAGCTTTTTCATCGACAGTTAACCAGGTCACTCTAGGCCAGCCATGTCTACCTGTAGGTTCACAGGCTGAAGTTGAATGTCTGCCGCCCAGTACTTTACCACAATGCTTTGTATGTATTAGGCGGGTTGTGCCACAGGTAGACAGCTTCACCGTCGTATGGACAATGAGTTTCCTGTTCTGCTTTTCTTTAGATGTGACAGCTGGGAGTTGAGAAGGGCATTAACATCTCTCTTTGTATTTTGTTTTTGATGCTCTAGGTCAGGATGGCTAACTGGTTGGCTTCCCGCCTGGTGCCCTACATCTACATCACACCTTAAAGAAGCTGAAGAGAAAATTTTAAAATGTAAGGTTTTCTTCCTGTAAGTTAACTGAGCTATTTGCTGAACTAGATCTCATAGGTCACACTGCCCAGAAACTGGAGATAAGGTTCTGTGTGTGGTCTGTTTTTCCCTTTACCATGTTCTTAACAAGTGCAGAAACGCTGGGAAGCAGGGGTTCTCAAACTTTTTGGTCTTGGGTCCCTATTATACTCTTTAAGAAAAAATAATTTTTTAATGTTTATTTTTAAGAGAGACAGCGTGCAAGCAGGGGAGGGGCAGAGGGAGAGGGAGACACAGAATCCGAAGCAGGCTCCAGGCTCTGAGCTGTCAGCACAGAGCCCGACGTGGGGCTTGAACCCACGAATGGTGAGATCATGACCTGAACCGAAGTTGGACGCTGAACCAACTGAGTCACCCAGGCGCCCCCCCTGCTATACTCTTAAATTAATTAAAGGACTTAAATTAGTAAGGACCTTAAGGAGCTTTGTTTATCAGTTATAGCTATCAATGTTTACCAACTAGAAATTAAAATGGAATTATTTGAAATATGTTAATTTATTCATTTTAAAGTAATAGTAAGAAACCTATTACAGATTCATGTTTTCTAAAAATAACTACTTCCCAAGCAGAAATGTAGCGAGAAAAGTAGCATTGTGTGCAAATCTCTTTAACGTTTGGCTTAATATAAGGTTAACTGGATTGTCGGATCTGCTTCTGCATTAAGACTGTTGGTAATCACATCCATGTGATCGCTGGAAACTCCACTGCATACCCATCAAAGAATGAGAGTAAAAAATTAGTTTTGTCATGAAAACAGTTTTGACCTCCTAGATCTCCTGGAAGGATCTCAGGGACTCCCCAGAGATCCTGACTGTGCCTGATCACATGCTCTAGGTGTTCCAGAACACATGGCCTTGTGTGGTGAAGCACTTACTGGACTGGAACAAGGTAACCTGGTCCAGGCCCAGACCTGCAGTCTGGTGGTGTCAGGACCTTGGATGAGCCACCGTCAGTTTCCCATTTGCTACCTGTAAAATGAAGGGGCAGGATGATCCTTAGAGTTCCTTCTGGTGCTAGTTTCGTAGGATTCCTTAATTCTGCGTTTCAGTGGTGTGGAAACCTGTTTTTAAAATTTCTTACGAGTGCTGAAATTTGCCCAAACCTGCACTGTTGGGGCAGGGCAGTCCTGGTGTCTCTGGGTATATACTTCCTGGCAGTGGTGCTTACTGGCTCCCTACTGATTCCCTACCGAGAGAGTCTGGGGGTGCAAAAAGGAATGAGAATCGGGCCCTGGTTCAGTGTCAGATGTGAAAACAAGTGGGGTGAGCTGCCCGGTAGAGGTTACAGCTGGTGTTGACGGGAATACGCAGACATCTGTGTTCAAAATGCTGCCGGGCTTTGCTTTGGTACCGATGCTGGATCGTGTCCTTTTCTAAACCGACGGCATTTCCCCCCATTTGGAGGCCTGGGCTCCATTACTATTCTGAATGAATGCTGAGTTTCCTCTTTACTGCTACTGTGTGGTACAAAACCTGAGATTATTTGTTTGGTTAAAGGGCAGAAACTCCCAGTTCTCTGGTGTTTGTCCACTACGGGTGAATACGGGCAAGTAAGTGGTATATCTAAAGTGTCAATGATTCAGGTGATAATTTAACATAAAGGAATTTCAAATTGGTTTTGTCTTTAGTCAATTTGGGGGAGATTTAAAGTGTTGAGTCCCACAGCACTGAAGGCAAGTAAAAGTTTTTATCTACAAAACTGTGATTCTCTGCATTATTGTTGGACTTGAACCAAAACTTCGTGCCAAGCCTTCCTGCCATACCCTGTCACCTCTTTTCTACTAAACTTTGAAATGACTTAAGATTCCAGTTATGTGTTTAATACAGATACTGTTAGTCCTTCCCTAAATTCCTGGTCACTTTTTAGGGAAAAATGTTCCTTTTGAGTCTGACTTCAATCTTCAGTGATTAATCTTCCAGTGTTAGACAAATTCAAGGTATTCTTTTGCTATAGTCTGCACAGTTAGAGGCCTCCAAACAGTGGGTCCGTGAGCACTAAGTTCCTCTTCAATTCTAGAAGCCTCAGACCCTCATTTGGTAGATGTGAAAAGAAGTCCAAAGAACTAACACGACTTGCCAAAAGACCTCGGCGGCAGGTACTTGAGACTTCCCTGGGATAGATCTTCCCACTTAGATGAGAATTACTTGCTTCAAGAAGATGTGTGCTTTTTTTTTTTTTTTTTTGGAATGACCTAATAAAGGCTAAAATCCTATGAATTGATACCAGTCTAGAAGATTATTAATTTCTGATTGCCCTGAGAATACTCCTCTTCTCAGGAGAAGTAGGGAAACTAAGCAGAATTTCTTTTTTATGTTTTCATTAGGTGTCCCCTGCACATACAAGAAAGAACCCGTTTGTATATCGAATGGGAATAAGATATGGACGCTGAAGTTCTCTCACAATATTTCAAACAAGACTCCGCTTGTCCTCCTCCATGGTTTTGGAGGAGGTCTTGGACTCTGGGCACTGAATTATGGAGATCTTTGCAACGATAGACCCATCTATGCCTTTGACCTGTTGGGCTTTGGACGAAGTAGCAGGCCCAGGTTTGACAGTGATGCGGAAGAAGTGGAGAATCAGTTTGTGGAATCCATTGAAGAGTGGAGATGTGCCCTGGGATTGGACAAAATGATCTTGCTTGGACACAACCTGGGTGGGTTCTTGGCTGCTGCTTACTCTCTGAAGTACCCCTCAAGGTAAGTGATGGTGACAGAAGAGAGACAGCCAGCTGCTGGTCTCTGCTAGCCTGCCTGTCTTTGGTGGCTGTTGGTGTTTGAGCCTTTCAAGACAGATTCTCTTACAGGATCCTTGAGACCAAATAGGCACAACCAGTGGCCAGTTTAGTGACTGAAATATTGATGTCAGTGTTTTCTTGTTACACTTGCTAAACATTGGTAGAAGGCTTGAGGAAAGGACTTTCTGTTTGCCAAACTTGAGAGTGTCTACAATTTAAACCACAAGTAAGAATTGTTTCAGGGGTGGGGTGCCTGGGTGGCTCAGTTGGTTAAGTGTCCAACTCTTGATTTTGGCTCAGGTCATGATTGCATGGTTTGTGAGTTCAAAGTCCCACATCAGGCTGTGCACTGTAGTGCAGAGCCTGCTTGGGATTCTTTGTTTCCCTCTCTCTCTGCCCCTCCCCTGCTCATGATCTCATGATGTGTCTCTCTCTCTCTCTCTCTCTCTCTCTCTCTCTCTCTCTCTCTCTCTCTCAAAAATAAATAAATAAACATTAAAAAAAAAAAAAGAATTCTTTTAGTGGTATTGTTTATTGTTATTGTTATCATTAGATCTCTGGGCCCAACAGGCTTTTACTAACCTTTTTCAGGTTATAATAAAGTGTAACAGGAACCCAAAGGTGAGAAATTAGAAGTCCTGGGGGCCAATGTTATTTTTTGGTTTAGAGCAAATCCTTCAGCCTGGAAGCTTCAGTTTTCTCACCTGTAAACTACAGAAAATGTATCTGCATAGTGTATCTGACAGGGTTTTTATTATCTGTGCCCTACCTTTATTGTTACAGATTCATTTTTCAGAGTCATTTTGAATTAATGACTTGAATTTTGCTTCAGAATCTTTGTACTTCTGCTTTCTTTGTTTACCTTATTTTCTTGTGCTATTTCCTATTTGTTTCAGCTCTGAGTGAAGGTCACATTTGAGTGCTGAGAAAATAGAAGAAAAGCTTTTTTTTCCTTATCATTCGGAAAGAGACAAAAAAAAATCAACATTCTTATGTTGCCAGTGCATTTTCTCATTGGACTAATTTTTAAATCCAGAATTGCAGCCAACTTTGACAGTAGGTCTGTGAAGGAAACCTCGGATGATGGTCGTTTGTTTTCAGATGGCATGCACGCACCTGTGAGGCCGCCCCGTCACGTGACCTCAGGTGTGCCGTCGACACTTGGAAGCGTGGGGCAGCAGCCCTGCGTCCCTGAGGTTTTCTTCCCTCAGGCAGTGGCTTTTTCTGTACACGTTCTTTGTCTCAACTTCAGCTTTAACACTTTCTGCCCTTTGGAGAGTTTGTAGTCCTGGGTGTGCTGGCCGGTTGTAGTCTTGTCAGATGACAGACCCCTTCTTCCAAAAAAAGCCAGCAAATTTTCTGTTTCTAGTTGGCTTTTGGAATTTACTATCTTCTCCTGTGTCCTACTCGTAGTGGAAAGTAAGAGAAGGAAGTGGATACTTTTCAGGCGTAAGATAACAGGGGACTCTCTGCAGCGGGGCTGGGCTTCCTTTGTTTCTCATCAGGGGTTTATTATGTTTCTCTTGTGGTATTTATTCTTTGGCGCCGTGATACAGGACTATGTGGGCTAGACCCTGGCCGTGAATCCTGGCCCTTCATGGCTATTTACCATTTAGGTCAGTTGGTGAGAGTTTCATTTGCAGTTACGAAGTACTCCGAAGAAATCAGTGATTCAAAAGAGAATGAGCACTTTGTTTTTATTTGTTTATTTATTTATTTAAATTTTAATTAGTTAACATACAGTGAAATACTGGTTTCAGGGATAGACTTCAGTGATTCTTCACTTACATGCAACACCCAGTGAAGAATGAGCACCTTCAAACTTTCTATGAAAGAGAAAGAACAGCAACATACTTTGAATGGCATGGTGGGCAGCACAAGCCTCTGAAAGCAAGCCAGTGGTTCCTGCAGTGGGCCGCAGTTTAGAAAATGCGTTTTGAATGCTTGTGCCTAATGCTAGAAAGAAAACTAAAGAAAAGTGTCGGGACCGAGAACCACCAAGAGAATGCTTGAAATAATTAGCATGTTTAAATCGAGAGATTGCTACCCAGTATTTGAGAAGAAGTCTATAGACCATGTTGGCTATTCAAGCCTATATTCTTACCTGTATTACTTACATTATTAAACAGAAGTTAATTTCGAAATAGTGAGGTCCTCTGGATTTTCAGATATCCCAAATCATGCATGACATTCAGTCGGACCACTGTGGTTGGGCACATGGTGGTGCCCAGTGTTACGTTCATGAAACAAGGAGGCCGTCAGACTGAGGTGGCTGTGATGCTCTCGTGGCCTACGTAAGCAGATTACAGTCCAAGCCTGTAATTGCCTCAAGGTTATGAAATTGAAACCTAAAAACAACCAATCACAAATAGCCAACTTGGTTTTAACCTACAGCCAGTCAGATAATTTCTTAGCTTCCACGCATTCTCTACATAAGTCTTTGCCCCGCTCCTTTTGCTGGAGCGCATCTAACCACTCACTGCCACATTCACATTTTTGCTCAAATAAACTCTGGACGTTTTCAATATGCCTGCTTTATCTTTTAACAGTATTAACTGAGTATGGGACTACCTACTCTCAATGTCTCTTACCCAGCTTTCACTTGATCCAGCTCTTTGAAAAGATTTTCATTTTTTTTTAGAGCAGTTTTAGGTTTACCACCACATTGAGAGGGAGGTACAGACATTTCCTGTATAATTCCTGCCTCTACACTACACATAGCCCTTCCCACAGGTACCATTTTTTATTGTGCTGTCATGAAATTAAATCTTTGAGGGCCACCCTGGTGCCTCAGTCGGTTGAGCATCCAACTTTGGCTCAAGTCATGATCTTACGATGTGAGCCAATGATTTGAGCCCCATATTGGCTCACTACCGTCCCCGCACAGCCCGGTCTGGCTATTCTGTCCCCCTCTCTCTCGGCCCCTCCCCCGTGTTCTCATGTTCTCTCTCTCTCTTCGCTCGCTGTCTCTCAAAAATGAATAAACATTAAAATATATAAATCTTTGCTTTTCAGGAAGATTTTGCAGGGAGGGGGTTGAGAAGAAGGAAAAAATGATCTAGTTGAGATCAGATGAGATGCACATAATTTCCTTCACTCACTGTGCATCTTTTCTTGTGTCTCTGTTTTTTCTCCTAATGGACTCTGAGTTACCTTTTTCTTTGTTTCCTCCAGTATAACAAATACAATCTTTCTTTTTCTTTCTGAAGTAAAACAATTTTTTTCTACACGTGCAGGAACAAACCCAAAGACAACAGTCCATACCTATTTCTGTTCTCATCTTTTATGGGTAGCCCCATTCTTCCTTTTTTATTTTTATAGGGCAGTTTGAGGTACAGAATGAAAGTGCATAGTTTACTAGTTTAATGTACTTGTTTAGGAAGCGTTCTTTTGCTAGAGAACAGATAAAACCCGATCCATTTTTTTCCCTAATTTTTGCTTCATTCAGTCAACATAAGATGCTTCATGTCGATGAGCAGCAGAGTGTCTCTGTCCATAAAAGTTGTTTTGTGGCCTAACTTGTGGCGGCAGTCACGTATTTTCCCAATTCTTAATAAAATGGTTGAAAACTGAGCGTTCAGCGGTTGTGATGCTTTATGTAGAAAAGCACCTGGATGATTCCTCCATTGAAATACTGGTAATGAATGAAATACTTTAACATTACATTCCAGCAGGTTGGTTGTGTTTAAAGAATGTTTCTTATATAAGTTTTTTTATGTTTATTTTTGAAAGAGAGAGACAGAGCATGAGCTGGCGAGGGGCAGAGAGAGAGGGAGACTAAAGCAGGCTCCAGGCTCTGAGCCGTCAGCACAGAGCCCGACGCGGGGCTTGAACTCAAATACCGTGAGATCACGACCTGAGCTGAAGTCGGATGCTTAGCCGACTGAGCCACCCAGGCGCCCCTAACGAATGTTGAGAGACTGTATGTTTTTAGAAGGCTTAAGATGTGCTGGAGAAGAGATACAACTTAACCTGCTGAGGGGTGTGAAGGGGGTGGGCAGGTCCGTGGGAGCTCTCGAGGAGAACCTGGCCCAGTATGACACCTGAAGAAGTGCAGTGTAAGCTGAGGTTGAGTCTCAAGGGGAGAGCATTGTAGGCAGTGGGGAAAGAAATTGCTAGGTGGACAGCTTGGGCCCTTCTGGAAAGGCCACGTGGCTGGTGAGCAGCGGGGTTACAAACTGGTGTGTAGGTTTCTTTAAATGGGGCCACAATCACTATGTCCCATCCCCCAAATGAGCTTCGTTCATCTCGGTTCACTTACCACGATGTGTATGAGAGATGCCATCGTCGTTCCATTTGTAGGTTGATGTGCTGTGTCGCAAACAGTAGGGCCACTCGCGGTGTGAGGCGTCACGGGCTGCCATCCCACTACCTTCCTCTTCAGGCTGTGTGATCCCCCGTAAGGTGGGCGTGGGAGAGTGTTGAGTGAGCCAAGCGCACTACGCCATAAACACCTTGTCATAAACTACGGAAAAGGCCCGTGTGGAAACTTACTGATTTGGGAAGTGTTTGGCCAAGAGAATAGATACAGTAGAACAGGTTACGACGGGTCCTTTCTTCTGCACGGAATGACCTTCAGGTCTTCTGACCTGCAGCCTTGCCTGGCTTTGTCTCCTGACGGTACAGAGACGGGCTGAGCATTTTCCTGCCAGCCCCACTTGAGAAGAGAGGCTCCTCTACTTGGCCTGAAGTCGGGGGTCTTTCGTGCCTTGTTCTCGGAGCTGCTGCCTTGTCCCTCAGAGGCGGGAGCCGGCGGGAAGTGCCTTGGGGCCAGCCTTGGGGCCGAGGGTTCTTCCTCTGGCTTTCCCTGCTCCTTTCCTTCTTCTGTAAGTAGGTCCTTTGGTTCCCTTGTGCTCTTTGGTTCTAGGCCTGATTGTCTTCTTGTATCATTTCTGGCTGGTGGCTGACCTTAAAGCCCATGAGAGTCAGGTTTATATAAAATACCCTTGTTGGCATTCAGACTCCCTCCTCCCCGCCTGTCGGAGCAGAGGTCATCCCCTGCTCTGCCCTTGGGCTGTAATGTGCTCACCATCTTCAAATTCGAGACCTACTCCGGTGGCCGATTTGAAGAATGCCTCTTCAAGCGTTTCGACACGGATAGGCTCTTCTCTCCTTCCTGCTCTGCCAGTTCTTTTCCTGTCGTTTGAATCAGTCTCTCTTTCTTGGCGAAGGAGTCTGATAGCGTGACTCACGTATGCCATCTTGCCAGACTCATTCCTTAATCCTGGATGTGAACCAGCAATCCCGTCAGGCTGTCCTCTGTGGACTATCAGAGGGTTGGGTCGACATTACTGTAAGTTTAGAGACACATTTAAACCAAGTAACTTCTGTCAGGCAAGGAGGTAATCTTGTCACCAGCAGAGCTGGTGAGAAGGTAGCCTCGGAACTCGGACTGGTGCGAGGTTATAGTAACCTGTGGTCAGGCTTTCTTGAAGACTCAAAGTTCAGTGCCTCACTGCGCACGTGGTTCTGGCCACCGTCTTCTCACGCCCCCTACAAAAAGTCTTCTCTACTAGCCTTCCCAGTTTTGCTGCTATAACTGGATAACTTTCCTGGACATTTATTAACAGCCACAACCTAAGTGCTCTGGTGGTCTGTCTCATTTAGAAGTCTTCTAACCAGAAATAAGCAAGTTCTTTTCTGAGGCATTTTACATCGAGTGGAGGCAGATGATCTATAACTCCAGGTTAGACGTTTTGGCAGTGCTTTTAAAAAGTTGTTTTCAAGCTTTTTTGACAATACTCTCTCACTAAGAATCGTATGTGTGTCTGAGATAAAAGTTCCATGGAATGGTACTCACACTTGTTAAATATTTTGCTGTTCCAAACCGTGCAATTAAAAAGACCAGCTGGCTGACTCCCACTAATGGGTAGTGGCCTGCAAGGCTAATATAAGAAATAATAGTGACCAAAACAATCCAGACTTGCACTAAGTGCTGTGCTTACTTTATGGGTATAGTTAGTAAAATTTCTATATACTTACATGCTTTCCTTTCTGAGTGGAAACATGGAACAACCTAATATTCCAGATGTTTACTGAGCGTCTGCTGTGTGCTAAGCACCATGCTAGGCTGAAGACACAAGACTGAACAATTGTTGGGTCAATTCACTCCCTTCAAAAAAAAAAGAAAGTTAGCCTTCTCTAGTGTGTGTACTTTGCATAATTTGTTAAACTGGCATTTTTATCTACGGATGCTGTTTTGAAGATCTGTATGAAACCAGGCAAGCCAAAACTAAGGCAGAAACAAGGCAGTCACTTAGCTAGAGATAGACCGGACCTGACCTCCCTCACAGTTTCCTTTGTCCTCCCCCTTCTTGGCTCAGCAGGTCAGTACGAGCCTAGAATAGACGGGGCAGGACCCCCAAAGAAATTCATAACAAAGTTTAATTTACCTTAAAGTTTTTAAGGTAAAATATGTGTTAACAAAGAGTTCATTTTTCTCTTCAGGAGCCGAGTCATAGTGAGTACTACGAGCTGTTTCCTAATGGGAATCTCTGCTGCTTTCGACTGGGTGACTGTGTCATTAATTCCACTGAAACCTCTGGCATGCCTGCCTCTCCCCGCCCCTCAGGTCTCACTGTGGGCTGTAATAAGGAATTTAGGAGGAAGTCCATTATCAGTTAGCCTCTGCCGTTAAAAAAAAAAGCAAACAAACTCCTTTTCATCCCCTTCCCATACACCAGTAGAAAATAGTCTCATGAAGTATATGGAAATCTCACGTATTACACATCTCCACACAAGATTGGTAGCTACACTCTACAAATCTTTTCAGTGCTCGAAATCTGGGATTTCAGGGTTAGGACTGGCCTAGAGTTGATACAAGTTAAGCTTTACCTTTACCTATATGTCATCTTATGTTGCTTGGCCTGTTCTTGGGGGAGAGAGAGAACCTTCTGCTCTCTGGCCTGTTGGCACGGTTTAGTTTACTGCAGTCGGGAAATGGGGGTTTATCCCTGCTTCCGCATTAAGTAGCCGTATGTCCTGGCGCAGGTCACACAGTGCGCCTCAGTTTCCTTCTCATCTGTGAGATGAAACATTGGGCCGCGTGTTCTCAAGGGCCCTTGGAGCTCTGTGCTCTGGGTCCGTCCTCTAAAGCTTTGTATTTGAGAAAATGCAGTCAAAGCAAAGGACTCCTTATCAACTCATCTTTCTCTGTGGTGGCAAAAACGATAAAACATTTTACATTGGGAATAGTAGCCATCTGTGCCCATGTTCTGGCTTCTTTACCTTTCTGTTTCAGTCATGACTTAGGGAAGGGACGTAGGAATCATTGTCCATTTGTCCTTGGGATGTTTTTGCTGGCATTTGTTGGCTGTTTTGGTTATCGCTGAATATCACGTGAGTCATGAGGACCTTTGTGCCCTGTTCAGGATCTTTATGGCCTATGACACCGGATGCGGGCACGTGGGAGTACTGCTGGTAATTCTGGTCCTCCCTCGTCAGGAGGAGGTTTCATAAGATGGAACAATTAGAGCTGTTAGTGATAGGAAAGGATTTTATGTGAGATTGGGCTGAGAATTTTCTATGTCTTTGGTCATTAAAGAAGAAAATTAGGAAAGGGTTAGGAACAGAATCTGTTCTCAGTGTATTGTGATCTCATGGGTAGGGCAGATGTGCTCATGCTTACCAGACTAGGGGAAATTTCAGCCCATTGTCTGTGTTTATGGAAAGTTTATTTAAAAGTCCTTTTGAACCCACCTTAAGTGCTAATTAATGCCTCTTAAATTTTTAGAATGACTGCTTCACAGGAGATCGCTGTTGTTGGTATCTGAAGCTATTTGACGAGGGTAATATTGATCTTCAGTCATTTCCACAGTGTCAGCCACTGTTGTGACGCTACTCTTGTTGTAGCCTTTATTATCCACGTTTACCTCCAGGAAAAAGGAAGCCCTCTTCCTCCCGTAAACCTCTCAGCTCCTATCACATCTGAAAGTTTACACGCAATAAGATCATGATGTGACTGGTCAGCCATTAGTCTTGTCTTTAGTATGAAAGTTTTTGAGGTGGTTGATTCTACCTTTGCTTTATAAACCATGTTAATTCTTTAGAGTCCTGGGGTGAGATTGCCAAATGAAATTGTTTCTGTTCTTCCTCCCTACAGGGTTAATCATCTCATTTTAGTGGAGCCTTGGGGTTTTCCTGAGCGGCCGGACCTTGCCGATCAAGACAGGCCAATCCCAGTGTGGATCAGAGCCTTGGGAGCAGCACTGACTCCCTTTAACCCTTTGGCTGGCCTCAGGATTGCAGGCCCCTTTGGTGAGTGCTTACATCCGTATCTTAGGAAAGCTATGTGTTTATACATTGGTAGTAGAGGAGTATTTACTGATCGCCACTGTTGGTCAGAACCTTAAAAACAGACTGAATCTTTTTCTCCTCCTCTGAATTACTAATTTACTAAATTACTTTTTTTCCTCCTTCTCTAAAAAGTACCAGTCCTTTCATAAAGATAATGAAACTGGATCTTCTCAAAGAGGAGATTTATAGATAGATAGGTAGGTAGATAGATTTATATATATAAAACATACTGTAAACATTACCGGTAATTAGCAGAACTGAGAAGGCAGGAAATGCTGCAGGTGAGCTAGCCCAGGGCACGAGGAGAAGAAGTGAACCTTGTTGACCTGTTGGGGATATTAGAGAGGCTTTGGCTAGTTGGCAATACGTAGCTGGCAGATCACAAAGCCTGACTTGATTGACCATGGGGCAACTGGGTATGGCCAGATTCCCTAATTGCCCCATAATGTCAGAGTGTTAAGAAGATAAAATCACCCTTTTCCACCCGAGGTTCTGGGGACTCGTGATCTGTGTTTCTGGTCATATTTTGAAATACAGGGGTTAGTCTCTGATTTAGAGCTGATTCCACCCTCAGCTCCTCTGTCTCCACCCCAAAGCCAAGGGAATTAATTGCCTTTCCTCTTTGACCCGATGGCGATGGTCTGGACCTCTGCTCCCCTCTCATCGCTTGTATCCGTGAGGAGTGCTGGTAGCCGCAAGTAGCTGAACACCGAAGTGGTCTGAACCACAGGGCCTTTCGTTGTTCCCGTAGCAAGCAGGCTGGAGGCAGGTGGTCCGAATTTGTTGTACTAGCTGGCTCGTTGACGTTGGCCTTGGGGCCTGCAGCTGTGATTCCTGACCTTTTTTCCTCACGTTGTTTGGCTGCTATGGCGGGAAGCCTCATCTCACGAAGCAGCGCTCTGAGCAAGAAGAAAGGAAAGAGTGGAAAATGGCCTTCTCCCCATGATGCTCTTGGTCAGGGAAGAAAGTTTCCTTGGAAGGCCCCAGCAGGCCTCCCCATACGGCTCTGCCCACCCCTGGTTCTTGCACTGGCAAGGAACAATACGTATCTGTGGCTGATCGATCATGATTTGCTGCCAGGGGCTGGAGTGAGGGGCCCACTTACCTGGGCATGTTGCTGCCTAACTCATAGACAAGAGTCAGCTTCTGTCAGCAAGACGAGAGGAGAGGGATGGGGGAGGGTGTGGAAATAACTGCTGCAGAGGCGGCTGTAGATTCTGCTCCCCTCTTCCTAAGTATTAGGCCCTTCTTTGCCCTATGCCCCTTTGGGATAGGGAGAACCACGGGACTGCACAGGGTTTGGGTTGGTGACCACAGCACTCTTCCTCAGCGCTCTGACAGATAGCCTTTGTGCCCCACCCACAACCCTTTCACCGTCCCCGCCCCCCCCCCCAGTAGTACAGAGCCACTCCTCTTAGGTGTCCGGTCCTCCTTTGATGGACTATTCAAAACTGCATTTAGTCTGTACAGTCCTGAAATACAAGTGGATTTTGCTTGATCACAGTTCCACATGTAGCGAGTGTGGGAAGAGTAAAGTATGAAAAGAAACTAGGAGACAGTAGTTGGGGAGGGAGGGGGGCTCCTTAGGAGTGGCCCCTCCCGCCATGCCCTCTGTCTGCCACTGTTGCTGCACATGGTCGGGGTGGGGGGGTCATGTAGAATATCAACCACATCATCAGAATTCTCCACCGAGCTGTAGAATTCCTTCAGAGGTGGGAAGGAGGGCTGGTGAAGAAGACCTTGCTAGAATGATGGGCGGTGACAGCAGAAAGGGAACCTGGCTAGCCCCTGGGGCCCCAGTAGGGGCAATAGGGACCAGATGGAAGCTTCTGCCCTTCATCCTTTTTCCTCTGGGGGCCTTGGCCCTACTTCTCACCTCAGGAGTGGATGGCCTTAGCCGGGAGGATTGGAAGTGTCCAAAATCCCGCAGAGACTCGGCTCATTTTTCCACAGAAAGACTTGTATATCCCAGTTTGTTTATTTAGAGGCTAATGTGTTACAATTGCGGGAGAACTAAAGATTAATAAATTAACTTAAGCCATGTTTAATGGAATTTATTTTCCTATGAAGACAAGTCTTAGAAAGTTAACTTGTACGTTTTGAGCTCCTGAAACACACCTGTAAGTCAATGTAGAATACTCTTTACTCCTTATTTTAATGCTTAGGGAACCTGAGGAGAGCAGCTACTAGGCCCTGGGCTCTTTTCCACCTAAAATATACACTTTAACACATGTGGCTGTGTCTGCGTGTAACGCCCGTTCTGGGAGCAAACACAAAGCCTCTCTCTGTTAGTCGGCCAGTTGACTGTAACTCAAAACGTTCACTTCCCGTTACATAGGCTTAAGTCTCGTGCAGCGTTTAAGGCCTGACTTCAAGCGGAAGTATTCTTCAATGTTTGACGATGACACGGTGACAGAGTACATCTACCACTGCAACGTGCAGACTCCAAGGTACGGGTTAGGGTTCCAGTTTACCGTGTCGGCGTTTGACACATTCCTTCTTTGAAAGCATGCGAGTAGTCGAGACTTTTATCAGTACTTAAATGACGGATGCTTGTTAACGTACCCCCTGCTCGTGGGGTGTCTGCTACGCAAAACTGTCCCGGGTTCCGCTGGGAGATGCGGCAGCAGTGTGTGCTGTCTCCCCGCACAGTGTCCTGGGTAAGCCGAGGGGGCCGTGGTCCTGGGCACCTGCAGGAGGGGGTCGGAGGTGGGAGGTAAAGCAGCAATGCAGATAAAACCGCGTTTCCGAACCGAGTCTGCATGTTCTGCGAGAAAAGGGCTGCCAGATTAAACAAAAGGAAATAGTTGGCGACACCAGGGATCTTTTTAGAGACTTTTGCTCTGCCAAAGGGCATTCGGTCTCACAAACTTCACAAACGCCCGGGAGATGCCCTGCAGCGTGGTTCCAGGTCACGTGATGACAACGCTCCTCTTTTGCTGAGCACTTTTTTAATGACCCTGGGCCGGCGGGAGAAGCTCTGCTCCAGTGGGTGAGGAATACCTGGGGGCTGGGAGACAGGGAGGGAGTTGTGCAGGCGTTTTGTCAGTGAGTAGAAGAGGGGAGACACCACAGGGAGCAAGAGGGCCAAACAAAGGTGTTTCTTTCTTGTTTTTAAATATGACTTAGAGATGTTAGGTGCAAGGCACCAGTGGACAGAACAGCCTGAAGATAGTGGGGAGCTACGAGGAGCCTGGAAGACAGGGCCGCGGAGTTGTAGGGAGAGGGTCAAGCACACGGCAGGCCGAGGACAGCCCCGGTTCTCCTGCCTCATGGCATGCCAGACTTGCTGGGGGCAGGGCGGGGGGGCAGGGGGGGACTGTCAAAAGTGTGACCCCTGAACTCTCTGTTTCTAAGACTGATTCGGTGGGCGGGGCTGCATGTTAAATCCTTCAGATGACTCCAGTGTGGGTGGGTCACGGGCCACACTTCGGACCCTGCAGGTGGTACCCCAGCCTTCCAAGGTTCCGACTTGGGTGACACGCCGAGAAGCCAGGTGCAGAGGCAGCCTCCCTCGCTTTTGGCTGAGAACGCGCACGCCTGCTTAGTTAAGGGGCGAGGCCATGGCCACTGTTGTGCTGAAGTCTGAGTCTTGTTAGTAAAGTGGGTTAGAGCTCCTCTGCCAGGAGTGAGGGAGGCTGGGAGGTTTGGGGTCCCGAAGAGATTGACGACTTTGTGACTCACTGGGCCGTGGGGTCTGGCAGATTAGGACGGCACCCTGTACGGAGTCGTCCAGCAGTTTTTAGCGGCCAGTCCCAGGTACCTCACCTGTTTTCCCGCGTGGTCTCCCTGCTTTCCTGTCCCCCTACGTTTCGTGACTGCGTGTGCCGGCACGGTGCCGGTTCGCTGTCTTTCTTACGGTGGAACTTGGATTCTTCACAACAGGCAGTTCAGAGTTCTGCCTAGTACTGCAAGGAAACCGAAGTGACAGCTGAGCGGATCCGTCCTGGGAGTTTGCAGAGTGTGCTGTGTTCTTTTGTGTGACGGGCGGTCAGGTGTGGCCACAAGAGAAGACACAGGCTCAAGAAAGCGAAGTTTGTTATACTCACAGGACCTAGAAAGGGGTCACTGAATGCCACGAGGCGGGACAGGGAAGCACGAGACTTTGGTCACGTGGCAGAAAACAAGCGTGAAGGGAAAGTGAGGCCAGAACTTTTATTGGGTCTTTCAGGAGAGGCAAGGCCGGGCGCGGCAGACGGTTTAGGACCGGCTAGTGGACCGGCTTCGGTAGGCTCTGAGATCCGTGGCTGGTCACTCGTTGCCTGGTGCCCGGCCCTGGACGACTGAGGCAGAGGGACGCTGCCTCCTGGGTGGTGGGCAGGACGGAAGAGGCGTGGCACTGCTGGACTGCTAGCTGGCAGGTGACCGGCGTGGTCCCGGGTGAGCGCTTCGCCGTCTCTGAGAATGGGCCGCTCCAGGAGGCGGCCTCTCCCTTGCCAGAAAGGGCTTTTTAAGCAGCAAATGTCATGATATGCAGGAAAGAAAAAATGTAAACGCACAAGGAATACTCAATCTGCATTTCTTCTCATCTTGGTATCTTTACTATTGCAGGTAAAAAGTTGGTGCCGTGCACGTGTTGGAAAGCTATGTTCTACATTTCAAAATGAGTTACAGTGAAGAAAACATGTTAACTCTCCCCATAGGGAATTGAATAATTTAATGATCGGGAACTAGGGTTGCATGTTTGATTTAGAAGAGGGTGACTATTAATCAGCTGGAGTTGAGAAAATCTTGTTTATCTAACAAAAGCGTGTACCTTCTGTGGGGTTTGTTTCTTACGCTTTCTAGTGCGCCATTTTCTGTTTAAACTGAGGTTTTTCTTCGGGAGAAGTTAAATATGAGCGTTTTGATAGAGACGGTGGGAGTGCGATGCATGCTCCTCCCCCGAAGTCACATGTGTGTTGTTTTCCTTTTCCTTAAGTGGTGAGACAGCGTTCAAAAATATGACCATTCCCTACGGATGGGCAAAAAGGCCGATGCTCCAGCGAATTGGCAAAATGCACCCTGACATTCCGGTTTCGGTGATCTATGGCGCCCGATCCTGCATAGATGGCAATTCCGGCACCAGCATCCAGTCCTTGCGACCACATTCGTACGTGAAGACGATAGTAAGTGTGGGGTCAGTCTGGGCTTCCAGTTGCAGGTGCAGCCTGCTCCGTCGTGTCGGCCTGCGGGCAGATTCCGCGTCATCCCCGAGCGTTCAGAGCCTCCGTCAGGACCTGATGCCACGTGTGACGACGGACAGGGCTTGACTCGCACACCTGTCCAGGCCAGCCTTGCCTGTCCCTAGAGCTGTGGCATCTCCCACGCGGGAGAAGGACACTCCAGTGGCCCCTGAGCAGCTCCCCCCTCACAAGGCAGCATGTTCTCCCTCGGTTCACTTGATCTGCTGGCGCGGGTCAATTTAGAATGGCTCTCTGCATGTAAACTTGTAGTAAGGTCCAATAGATCTTTCCCTTGGTTCTCAGATTCTTTAGTTGATGGAGATACATAAAAGGTACTGCAGATCAGTGTTGCTCATCCCCTTACGTTTTATTTCTGTGTAGCTTTGTCACTTTCATCGCTAGGTGCCTTGTTTATGTCCTCGTGTTTTTTTAAATGCCTTTGCTCACCGACCTCCTGACGCCTTCCTTTCCCAGGCCATTCTCGGGGCGGGGCATTATGTGTATGCAGATCAACCGGAAGACTTCAACCAGAAGGTCAAGGAGATCTGTGAGACCGTCGACTGAGCATACTGGCGGGGACGTGGGGCAGCCTGCGGACTGATACGGTGCCTCCGCGATAGTGCACAGTCCCCCCTGCAGAGTAAGGACTGCCGCAAAAGACCAAGCGGTCTTGTCGACTGTCCTTCGCACACACTTTCTTTGTGAAGTTGCCTGCACATTTAACTCAGTTAGTGCTTTCTAGAAGAATGGCTTTCCTTTCTCCTACACAAAATCAAACTATTCAAGAGTCTCCAAATCTAATAGCTTTAATAAAAGGTTATCTGTCCCTCTGCTGTACTGAAAGATTGTCACTTTTCAACTGAAATAGTACTACTTTCTGTCTAACTTTGTTGTGTCCAGTACTTTTTATATTTCAGTCTATTTTGCCAATTAAACAAGTGACTACTGGGTCTATAACTTTATATACTGGAAAGGTGCACTTTATTTTCTTTGCTTGTATTTACCATGTCTAATGACTGATCTAGGTCATCACGATTTTGTGTAAAAATTTATCACTTGTTTAGAATCCTCCTCTTTGTTTTCGAAGTGGAGTGCTGATGAAACGGCATTTTGGTTTAAAAAGGTGGGAGTTGATCACCAGCATTAATTTCTGTGCTTTTCCTCTGTTCTCTATTTAAGGCTGCAAAGCCATGGTCAACATTTTAAATGTGGCTCATCCTGATGTATCTCAACAACATAATTCCTTGACATCTTTTATATCTGGTATAATTGTGTACTTCCAGGGAAACACGACATTAATACTTACGCGATTTAAGGACTGCACAGCCCTAACTAGACGTCTGTCCTTTCTTGCCCCGTCAACACTCTTTTCTAGGAGCCAGCTGCAGCAGAAGGAACAGACTTCCTTCCGAGGGGATGTTAAGACTGTTACCTTCCAGTAAGCCGTCATGTATTGTCGTTAAGCTCGAACTCTCGTCGATGGGTGCTGAAACGGGATTACGTTTTAACCACTGAAATAGACAAATAGGTGGTGCTCTTATGTCTCAAGGCACCAGAAGGGAGATGGCACTAGGTGGTTGGGGTTCTTTGGTTTTCATTTGCGAGGTTTGTGTTGATGAAATGATACACATACTTGAAGTTATATTATGAAAACTGTATAAGGTTGATGGAACTCTTTGACCATAACTGCCATCAAGTATAACACTTTGTTGCTGTTTTAAAACGAGGAAAACTTTGAAACTGTGAAAATTACCATGTGGTAACTGGCTGCTGAGAAGATGCTCCAAAAGAGGAAGTTGAACAGGATTGTGAGCAACAAGGCATCTTTGCCTTACGTTCCAGTAACATTGCTTGTCTGGGAGAAAGGTGGTTATATAAATAAAAACGGTGAACTAGAGCAAAGAAAGGTTTAATGGTTTTGACTGTTACCTTTTTTAAATGGTTGATTAGGAAATCTACAGTTAAGAAACATAAGGTTGTATCGTGTTGATTAACTGCCAGAAAGACCGAATGTTCTGTTTTCAACCATACCTTCCCTACTAAGGAAAAGGCAAATTGTACCGAAGCACAACAGATAGTTCCCAGCGAACAGTTCGTCTCACTTGGCACCTAAACTAGGTTACGGCCAAAGGTAACACGAGAGCCCAGGCACGCTGCCCGAGTTCTCTGCCTGACGAACAAAAGTAGTCTGTACTTTGCAGTCAGTGTCTTTGAGGGCTAGCTCCAAACCTTTAAGTGGTACAAGTAATTTGGGGACTGTTTTTGCATTTTTGACACGCTCTGCAGTCTCTCTTAATTGGGCAAATGACAGTTTTCACTGGTACAGGAGGATTTCTGTGAAGGAAACTTGGTCCCAACCCTTGGAGGGAAGCTACTAGTTCGCTTAGTAAGTGGAGTTTCTGGCCACGACATGCCAGGTGATTCGGGGAAAAGATGTACCCAGATGTCAGGTGGAACTTATTTTCCTGCTAACTGATTTTGCTTTATTTGAAAAATATTGTCAGCCTTCTTAAAAGTTGAATCTTCCCTTAGGTTGTACAACGTGTAACCTTGTGAAAATTGAGCTAGCAGAGACGGTCACGGTCCTCAAAATTCCTGAGAATACAGTGGGTGCTAAATGTTTTCCTAAAAAAATTCTATTACGGTATTTGATCTTTGCTAAATTATGCACAGTGTACTTTAACTGGATTTTACAGAATAAATTTTACTGTGATAGTTGCACAAAGCTGCTGTATTTTTCTTGGGTTTTTGGTGTGGCCCGGTCTGTTGACACGAGTTACTGTAGGACCATGATCCAGTGGGTGTGCGGGAAGTAACACTGGTGGGCGTTAGGAGGGAAGGCTGCTGTGCGGGACTCCGACGGCCACGCACGGCTGTTCCTGGCTTAGTGCCTCCCTTAGTGGGATGTCCGCTTCCTTCTAAAACGAATTTTCAAAACAAAGTTTTCCTAGAGTTGGTTTCAGAATAGTATTTAGAAAACACTTTTGAAACGTCTCTATATATGGGGCACCTGGGTGGCTCAGTCGGTTAAGCATCCGACTTTGGATCTCGCAGGTCGTGAGTTCGAGCCCCACGTCGGGCTCTGCGCTGACAGCTCAGAGCCTGGAGCTGCTTCGGATTCTGGGTCTCCCTCTCTCTCTGCCCCTCCCCTGCTCATGCTCTGTCTCTCTCTGTCTCAAAAATAAACACTAGAAAAAAAAAAAAGAGTGGACTGAAATGAGAAATGCATAAAGATGCACGAGGTCACAATGATGGTTAAAACACCAAAACTAGGGGCGTCTGGGCCGCTTAGTGAGTTAAGTCTAACTCTTGGTTTCAGCTCGGGTCATGATCTCACAGTTCATGAGTTCAAGCCCCGCGTCAGGCTGTGTGCTGACAGTGCAGAGTCTGCTTGGGGTATTCTCTCTCTCCCCCTCTTTGCCCCTCCCCCACTCACTGTCCCTTGAAAAGTAGATAAATATTTAAAAAAAAAAACAAAAAAAACTATTTGGAGATGACCAGGGCTCCAACCCATTATTTTGAAAATTGCTAACTGGAAAAACAAAGCATTTATCCTGAGCATTTTGTGGATCCACTTGACCTGATAAGGGAAAGTTCTTCACGTGAGAGTCATAGCTAGATGTCAGAGAAACGATAGGATTAACAAAGCACCATTTTGTCACTTCTAGTGAAATAATGGACCTAGACTGCTGAAAGGTGAAAGGTTGATGGGAAACGTTTTGTTGAATGGCCCGGGTTGAAAAATGTGAACCCAGTGATCGATCTTAGTGTTACTAAAAAAGGAACAGCCAGAGGTTAATGCCTCCAATGTGTTGCAATAGCAAGGACCCAACACCAGCGGTGTTGAATGAATTATTGGCCAAAACAAAACTTGAATGTAATCAAGCCTCCACGTCGGAAGATCAGTTTGTAAAGGTGTGGGATATTGAAGAACATGGTCAACAGCACACGAAATCCAGAATGTGGGAAATTCCACAGGACAGATTACCCAGCTTCTTCAACAAATTGCAGGTGTAAAATAAAGAATGGATGGGGGCGCCTGGGTGGCTCAGTCGGTTGAGCGTCCGACTTCAGCTCAGGTCACGATCTCACGGTTCGTGAGTTCGAGCCCCGAGTCGGGCTCTGGGCTGATGGCTCAGAGCCTGGAGCCTGCTTCTGATCCTGTGTCTCCCTCTCTCTCTGCCCCTCCCCCATTCATGCTCTGTCTCTCTCTGTATCAAAAATAAATAAACATTAAAAAAAAAATTAAAAAAAAAAAAAGAATGGATGGTTGGACTTAAAGACTAGGGAACATAACTTGTTTGCATCCTGATTTGAACAAAACCATCTTAGACTTTCTTTGAGACCGAAAAATTTAAGATGGCTTGGATATCAGATGATATTAAATAATTATTAATTATGGTGGGTAAAATGATATAGTGACTACATTTGTTTTTTTTAAAGCCCTTATCTATTAGACACACACACTGAAGTCTTTGTGGTCGAATTTATGACTGAAAATACTTAGGAAAAAGAAGGCAGGAAATAAAATGAGCAGGATGTTATGTTGAAGCTGAGTGACAGATATAGAGGGGCTTATATCGGGGGCTATTATTCTGTTCTCTGATGCATGCTTAAGAATTTCCATAACAGGAATTTAAGGATGGACGAGAACGGGGAGAGATGGAGACTGCCAGTATAGACAACTTTTTTTTTTTTTTTAGAAGTAAAGAGCAGCCAAGTGTTAATAGTAGAGGGGGAACCTGATGAATGACCCAGCAGAGAGGGGTGGGGGGAAATGGTGTTGCAGGAGAGAATGGTGGGGGTGATGCACTAGCAAGGCTGAGGGCAAATAGGAATTCCCACATACTTTCGGTAGGACTGTAAATAGCTATTACCCCTCGGCAGGTAATTTATATGGTAAAATTATAAATGTCACCTGACACAGCAATTTTGTTTCCAGTTCTCAGTCTCACAAATACATCAGCACCAATGTGCAAAAAACATCTACAAGATGTTTATTGCAACATTGTAACATTAGAAGTCTGGAACCCAATATCTGCCTAAATTCTAATACATTCATACTCTGGAATATTATGCAGCCTTAAAAATGAGGTAGGTCTCAATATATAAGCGTATCAAATCATCCCATTGTGTACTTTAAACTTACATTATATGCCAGTAACATCTCAAGCTGAAAAAATACGAGGTAGATCTATAATGTAGATCTCTAAGTGAAAATATGGAAAATTTTCAAAATATCTTTAATGAAAATAATGAAAAAGAATTCAGAATTGTGTGTGTATAATATACATATATATCACACACATACATATATGCACACATATATAAATACATATAGAAGAGTGTGTGCCTCAGAAGTTACATAAGGATATACTTTCATGCTGATATAAAGAGACATTTTTGGGAGGATAAACATGTACATGAGTTTGTTAATAGCAGTTAGCTTTGAACAAGGGCAAGCCTGTTTTATATGTTCTTGTAAATTTCGGAACCTGGTGTATTCATTGTTTTGGTAAAAATACATAAATAGGAAAGAAAAACCCAACACCTTGGCTAATGCTAACTAGGTAAGAAAGTAACTTACCAGTTGTGGTGTTATCTGTGTGGATGTGCAGACCCAGACTCGGGGAAGAGGGGCAGGCGTTCAGAGTTGGTAAGGCTCTAAGCCTCAGTGATTTAATTAAAACTGAGCTCTAAAGTCACAATTTGTCTGCCTCTGTTCTAAAACAGAAACACGGTCCCGACAGGAAACTGCCCTCTTCATTTGTTTAATTTTGCATACACCTGTAGCAAGGGGCATCTGAATTAGGATATATATAGTTCTCTATACTTCTAACTCTACTATATATAATATATATAAGTCTACTAAGATAAGATATATCTAAGTCTACTATATATAATATATATTATAATAGACATATATGTATATATCTTGATGTCTCTACCTTTTTCTCTCTCCCCATCTCATATGCACCACCATATCTCCTGCTATTTTAATGTTAAGTTAGAACTGATTAAAATGTATTTTTCTGTTTTCCGGCTGTAGCCTGGCTTTGGGATCACTTAATTAGATCAGCTCCCAGATTTAAGATTGGAGAACATTCTTAGCAAGTAGTTTTCCAAAATGAATGGGTGAGGAATTCTAGTCCACCGTATGTTTTAATCCTTCAAAAAATTCTACATATTCAAGGCTTAACAGGTTTCCATGAAGAGCCCATTAATTGAAAATTTAGAATATCCCATGCCTACTTTTTCTTTAGTAACCATTGCAATCGTCCTGAGAGAGGGGTCGCTTGGCTGACAGACGTGAGGGCTGGGAGTTCCAAGGCAGTTTCGCCACATTGCAGGACACTGGACACTCGTGGAGACAGGGCCCCCTTTACTCCTTGGTAAACTCAGACACATCAGTCACAATGACCAGGGTGGGGAGATTAAGTGCGTGACAGACATCGCTGCTGTGTCCGTCGTGTTGATTGCAAGTTGCGTCCTTGTTTTGTTATCTGTGCAGGTTTTTATAATTGGAACATAACAGCCACGGGAACAATTGAATGGGGCGACCAGGGTGCCAGACGCGAATGACCGGCATCTCACCTTCCTGAGCCAAGCAGCTTGCTAGATGCCTGCTGGCCTGCGAGAACCCCAGCAGGTCTTTAACACCTATCTGCTCAAGACTTGAAAGAGCTGCTTTCCGTGAAGTGGGAGAAGCACCAGGGTAAGGGGGTCTGGGGAGCCCAAGATGACAGCGGGGGAAGGCCTCATGCTGACGGACGGCTGTCCCGTCTCTCCGTGGCGCTCTTCCATATCAAGGAGGTTTCCGTGATGCTCTTCGGGGAGAAGCATCTCCTCCGTGCTTCCGAACGACCTCTCAGCTTCGTGTGGCCGGCACCGAGGATTCAGGCAGCTGACACATCTTCTTGGCAGATGACAGACTTCCTTGGCCACGACAGACGCCACGCCCTCAAGCGCAGCCTGTTTTGGCAAAAGCTAAGCATGAGATGTGGACCGTGCCAGCTCTCAGAGCCGCCAAGCACAAACTCTCGTGTGTCTGAGTCATCGAGGCTGCTTGTTACAAGCGCACAGTCGAGGCACTGTACCCAAGAGAGTCTGATTCTGCAGATCTGTGGGTAGGGACTGGGAATCTACATTTTCAACGGGCGCCCCTCCCCCCCGCCCCCAATTCCTCAATACGTCGGAGCGGGGAGTGTCGATTCTGTGGTTCATCAGTCGGTTGGGTTGGGCTCGACTTGCAGACGCTGTTTCTCGGCGGCCGCTGAGGTCTCATCGGCTGTGGTCTGCCCTCTGCACACAGCCAGAAACGGGCAGAGGTCACAGTCAGACCTGGGGCTCCGGTCTGTGGCTTTGCAGGGCTCCCTCCTCATTTTGCAGTGGCCGTGCTTGCCCTGAACTCTGTCTTCTGCTTCTTAAAACCCAGACTCCCGGTTTTCCACCGGAGTTCTGGGCCTCTCCCCACCTTGTGGCTTCTCTTAGGCTAAGAACTGGGACTTAGCTGTTCGCTCCCAGACTTTGGGAATCACCGTCCCCTAGTGTTCTTTCCGTACAAGCTTGAGACTTGGCTAGGTGGAGGCGGGCTTTGCTGTAACACACACTTGCGTGTTATTTCTGTACCTACTTTACTCACCCTCAGACTGTTGTGGCCACATCTAGCGATCCGTGGATGTTTCGGTTTACCGGAAAAATGTAAATAAGAATTAGCCCAGGCAGGAAAAGCAGTGTGGGTATTTGCACTGCTTTTAGAGAATGAGGCCCCACACTTAGCTGAGATGAAAACCAAATATAGTTTGCCGTCAATATCCCGTCTGGAAACCACCATTTCTGTCTCCTCTCTCTAAGGCTGCCTTTTTTCTTTTTTTTTTTTAAGCCCGTCTATCTTTAGCTTTCAGTGGTCTCACAGGCCTTGCTCTCCCTGCCACCGAGGGCTCCAGAAACTTGCAACATTTCACTGGTACACTGTTCCGGAGGCCTCTGCCCTCTCTGGAATTTACTTCTCCTGTTTATGGTTGGAGCCAGGCTGGTTCGCTGTCATCCAGTAGCCTTAGTGCCGCAAATTTTTACGAAGCCGACAGAAGCAAAACGGTTGAATTCTTGAGGAATGCCAGATTCGACTTCGGTTGGTGGAGAGGCGCAATATTCTGCCTTACTCGGAACCCCGCGGCGTCAACTGTAGTGGAAGATTAGTGAAGGCTTAGTAGCCTGGAAGCCGGCAACAGGCTCGAGGGGTGAACACTTTCAAACTTCCTCATTGCTGATGGAGACTATTCCCAGTCCCCTAAAACTAACCCCCAAAACCCTAAAGGGTGATCACGCTCCTGACACGTTCCCTCCGCATCTCCGCCGTCCGATGCCGATCACAAAGGAGTTTGAAAATAATGATCTGATCTCAGAAGGGGTTTGTTTACTATGCTGATTCGGAGGAGGGAGGATCTGGAATTCCGGTAATCACAGTCCTGTGACCTGTGAATTGGGGCTCTGACACGTACCTCATCATTAATCTTTGGCCTGGGGGGACAGGAGCCAGTCGTTAGGTCAGAGGTCGCACACATACCTCTCCTCCAACTACCGGAGACACCGCTGAGAGCCTGGAAGGGGAATAAGGCCTGAGCACCGAAAACAGTCACCACTGAGCCTTGAACGTAAGACCCCGGGTGCAGGAAGACGCAGAGACCCTCCCTCAACACTCAAGCAGCTGGCATTCTCACCACAGATGGAAACTGCTCTTTTCAATCTGCTGGGAGGCTTGTAAGAGCAAGGGTTTCCTGGCTCCTGAGAGACTGGGCAGCAAGGAATAAGCTGGTGCCTGTTCCACCCTGGCTACCAGTTCTGTGGACCTCATAATCGCGTGGGTTCCATCCTAAGGCCAATGTGCAGCTGCGGAAGTGTATATGAGCAGGGTGGGGGTGGGACAAGGTACATTTAACAGGTATCTCCAGGGGCACCTGGGTGGCTCAGTCGGTTGAGCCTCCGACTTCGGCTCAGGCCATGATCTCACGGTCCGGGAGCTCGAGCCCCGCGTCGGGCTCTGTGCTGACAGCTCGGAGCCTGGAGTCTGCTTCGGATTCTGTGTCTCCTTCTCTTTCTGACCCTCCCCTGCTCATGCTTTATCCCTCTCTGTCTCAAAAATAAATAAAACCATTTGAAAAAACTAAAAAAAAAGAGTGAGAGCAAAATAACGATGCTCTTGAACTTGCAAAATCCCAGCCGAGGCTGGATGTACAATTTGTGGGGCGCAAAATGAAACAGTGGAGCCTCTCGTTAGAAACTATATTAGGAATTTTAGCGTGGCAACAATGGCAGAAGAGCCAGAGTCACTGTGATGCGATGAGGGAAAGGCTGCCAGCCATTGCTGGCTCTGAAGGGGCAAAGGGGGCCCGAGTCAAGGAACGCAGGCAGCTTCCAGAAGCCGGGATGGCAAAGAAGTGCGTTGTCTCCCAGAGCACACCTTGATTTTAGCCCAGCGAGAGCCATTTGGACGTTGGGCCCCCAGAACCGTAAGACGATAAATCTGGGCTCTTTTAAACCACCGACTTGGTGGTGACGGGTTACAGCAGCAGTGGGAAGTTATTTTGCCCTCGGTGACAGAGACAGACTCTCAACTAATACAAAATCAAAGCTGGGACGAAACAAATACTCCAAAACGCTGGGGTGGAAATTCAGTTGTCTGCCATCGACACGAGAACAACGACATCAAACGAGTTGTGAAGCTTTCTTCACTCGAACGTACGTGTTCTACATGTATGTGTGCCAGCCAGGGAGCTAACTAAGTGAACAGGACGGATGAGCCTCTGGTCTTGAACGTGTCCCGGGCACTTAAGGCTGGGGAGAGGAGCGGTTTAAAAGGCATTCGTTTAGGGGCACCTGGTGGCTCAGTCGGTTAAGCGTCCGACTTCGGCTCAGGTCACGATCTCGCGGTCCAGGAGTTTGAGCCCCCGTCGGGCTCTGTGCTGATGGCTCAGAGCCTGGAGCCTGCTTCCGATTCTGTGTCTCCCTCTCTCTGACCCTCCCCCGTTCATGCTCTGTCTCTCTCTGTCTCAAAAATAAACATTAAAAAAAAATTTTTTTAAAGGCATTCGTTTAGATCCACGTAAATAATTACAGCTCCTAGGAGCACTGGGATGCACACTCTGGGCGCTGCCGTTGAGACTCTGTGGCTGGTGGCCAGGGACACGTCGAAGAGTGGATCTTCAGCTGGGGGACAGGCTGCAGGACGCGGCCTCCCTTCTCAGAAAAGGGTGAGGTGACCTCAGCAGGTGCCGCTCGGAGCTTCTGCTCTGGGGAAAGATGGACTGACGGCCCCAGAAGCGGCCCCTCCAGACCCGCCTCTGTGTTCCCCTCGAGGCCACACTTATCCCAGCCAGCCCCAGCCAGGGACCGAGCGTGGTGGGGGGCTCAGCAGCCAGGCGTCCCTGCCTGACGTGGGGCTCGCCCAGCGGGCACTCCCCGGCCACTGCCAGAAGCCTTCCTGGAGCCTCACCGTGGTCTGTGACCTTCATGTCTCGTTTCCTTCTTCTGTCTTCCCTTTCGCACGGGTCAGCCCGCCCTGCCTCCTCCAGCTCCCTCTCTTCTGGAGGCGTTTTCCTCTGCAAAGGCCTTGAGCACCTACTGCTGTGTGACAAATTACCACAAAATTAGCGGCTTAAAGCAAAACAGATTTATTATCTCACAGCTTGTGGATGAGGAACCTGGGCACGGGGTCACTCGTCCTGCGCCTCAGGACCTTTCCCAAGGCTGCAGTTATGACGGCGCCCAGGGTGGGGCTCTCATCTGAAGGCTTGAGTGGGGAAGGACTTTTCCAGGTGCACGTGGTTGCCGGGGGGGATTCAGTTCCACTCGGCCTGATAGATGGAGGGCTTCCGTTCCTGCCTGGTTGTCAGCTGAGGCCACCCTCAGTCCTTTGCCATGTGAACCTCCCCGGTGTGGTCACTCCGCTCACCAAAGCTTGTAAGCTAAGAAGGCAATGGAATGGGCCGCCAAGACAGAAGTTACGATCTTAGGCGCTGTAATCACAGAAGTAACACCTTCTCAGCTTTGCCAGGTTCTGTTGGTTAGAAGAAGTCACGTGACTCCCCCACACTCCAGGGAGGGAGGGGCTCACACAGAGGCGCGGACACCAGCTAGCAGGGGTTGCTGGGACGGCTTTCAGCCTGCTTGCCGCCGTGTGCCTTCTCAGTAGGGTCTGCCAGCTGCCGGAGACCCGGTGGTGCCCTCGGTCTCCAGAAAGCCCTGCCTGGTCTCCCTGAAGTCGGCAGAGCAACGTCTTGCCCATAAACATCTCGCGTGGGTTCAAAGGCAATCATGTAGCCACTATTTGTCGAATGAACATATCGATGTGTTGCAAATGAAGGCGGCTTTGAGAAAACAGAGTCTGGCACCGCTAATAGGTTGTTTTAGATTTGCATCATAAAACCGATTTGTCAGCTTTGTGTATTAAAAGGTCAAAATTTCAAGCCATGCAATAAAAAAAAAACAAAAGAGCTTAAACATTCAAGAACAAAATTTTCCACAGTACACCCTTGTGTTTGCCTTTCACATCTGGACCATTGTCCTAGTCTTGCCCTTCTCGGCCGTTTACATTGGAATCACGTTTCTCTCGAAGAAACTGGAACAAATACAGCACTTCCTTTTAAATGTCCTTTTCTCAGAGAGAAAAAACATATTTTTGGATACATAGATACTTTTCCACAAGAATAGTGCCACAAAATTTTAAAAGACTGTGTGCAAAGCGCGGTGACTGCGTTAGGTGAACCCCCTCCATTGGTGCCTGTTAGATGACGTTCGTTGAGAATTGATTCTCTAACACCGCCGCCGGGTTTTTCCCGGCACAAGAATCAGGCCGGTGCTCACCCTGCAAAGCCGTGTCGGAAAGTCAGGAAGCCCGGACTCTTGTCCCAGCTCTAGCACAGATGAGCTCCCCGTCTGTACTACGGTTTTGTTGTTTGCGGGAGGAGAGGTTCAGATGAGAAATCTCTCTGAGCCTTTCAGGGACCTGTCAGTCCACAGTGAGCTCTCAGGGGTGAACATGATTAGGTGCTGTGGTTCTCCAGCCGGATCCCCTTTACTGGGCTTGTGCCAAAGGAGCCATAGACAATATGTAGAGGAACGGGTGTGGCTGGGAGCCAATACAGCTTTCCAAAACCAGCCACCCAGTCTGTGGGCCAAAGTTTGCCCACTCCTGTGGACTTGAGCAGTGCACAGACTGCACCATCATACATGACATGCACATCATACATTACAATCTAGACGGTGCTACCCTGGGAATGGCTAAGTATTGGGGCCCGGACAGCAGCACCCTGGTCCTTGGTGGGGTGGGAGTGACGGAATGTGGAAGGACCTCGGAGAAGAAAGTGGGATGGCCACCTAACCTGCCCAAAGGTTTGTGCCCTCCAGGAAAATCAGGCTCTCCGCAGTTGACAAGAGGGTGTAGGATGACGTGAGGCCCTGTTTCCCAGGGTGTGAGGAAAGCGGGTGGACCTGGTGACCTGCTCTCATGGAATCTGGCCACCCTGCTTCGTAGGTGCAGCTCTGCTCCTGCGTGGAAGCGGGGTGCGGCCGGGTCAGCATTACAGAAGGAAACCCTCGCGTGGCAGCACCACACGTGTGGGAATGGACTAGAAAGGTCTTAGTCCTCACTTCCCTGGAACTCCATTCCTGGGCTCCCGGGGCTGTGGGCCAGTGCAAAGCCGGTTAAACCTTCGGCTGTTCCCAGCAGCAGCAACTCCAGCAGCCCAAGAACAGGACAAAATGCAGGAGAGAGATTGAAGAAGGAGCTGCTTTGAGCGGACCGGGCCGGGATTGGATAAGGCGGGTGGAAAACGCATTTGTCTGACAAGCTCCAGGCTGCTGGCAAAGCCCGTCGTGAGGACTTCTGCCCAGCACGTGCTGGGACACAGTGCCATGCTCAGGAGTCGGGGGCGAATGAGACGAGGCTGGAAGAATGGACGTGGGCCAGGGAGGGAGAGGTGGGGAGAGCGAGGAGGTCCTGCTGGGACATGGGTAAGGCCGTTGCTTCCCGGGAATCCGGTCTGCTCAGCAGGGCCGTGAGCATTACCTCCCAAGGGAGACTCACAGGCCTGGTTCCGGCGGGGACAGAGGCATCTCCCCGTGCTGCTTTTAAAATCCTGATCTCGGCTGTGGAGCGGGGGACCCATCACGTGGCCGTAACGTTCATACCGCTTGCCCGGAAATTAAACTCAAGCAAACTTCTCATCTCTTGCTTTGACTCAAGGCCCCGGGGGTGTCCCGCTCCGAAGCTGGCCGTGCACTCAGGAGCTGAAGGGGAATAACTCAGGAAAGTCTACGGACTGATCACCACCAGGAAGGGGGAACCAAAAATAGTTTTCTAAAAATGATCTCCAGAGAAAGGAGCCCTCTCAGGGCTTCTGAGACCTGCACAGGTGGGCGGTTTCATGGGGGCAGAGGAATGCCCGGCATTGAAGCTGGTCACGTGGCAGAGTAGCCTTGGGGTTCGTGTTAAAACTTCCGAGGCCCAGCCTACTGAATCAGACTCTCGGCACGGAGGTCAGGGGTCTGTCTTTGCCGAGTTTCTTGAGTGCGTCGGACGTGCAGCCTGGTTTTTGGAATCCTGGCCTATGGGCCTCTCGAGACTTCTGCGGGCCCTGGAACAGAGCTGAAGTGACTGCCCCCAAACTGTGCCCATGCTGCCCCTGGCCTCTCTGCCCGACTCTGCTACGGTCTGGCAGACGGAGCCAGGAAGTTCAGGGTTAGGACGCGGTTCCTGCCGCCAAGAGCCCCCAGTACCGTGTTTAATCACGGCACCAGCCGCGTGCCTTCCACCCCCACAGAAGGAAGGGAGGGGAACCAGCCCTCGAATGGAGCAAACACGACGAGGCTGCGAAGGGACTGAGCTGTTCCACTGCGTTCTGTTGTCGTTGTGCTTGTTGGTTTACATGCCGACGAAAATCCAAAGGGGCCGTGTCGTACCGCTCTCAAAGGCAGTTGATACAAGGGGTCCTTCGTTTCTATGAGCACCTGCAAAATTCTATCAGCGAAGTCAGAAAGTGCACAAAGAGAAAGGAGAGGAAGTTGGAAGAGTTGGAAAATGTGCTAAATGCACGCGGTGATGAAGACGGTGTGCCAGGCAGAGCGACGGCAAAACCCACCGTCCGATGGTCACCACGGAAGGCAAATACCCGGCTGGACATAAAAACTGGAAGCACATTCGGGTTAGAATGAAAACGTGTAGGAACAGAGGATTAGATCCAGAAAATCACTCAGGCAGAGCATTTAAAAAAGGCATAGAACTATCAGCATTTGCTAGACTTCTCCGGTGAAGCCATCTGGGCCTGGAGGTGTCTTTTTGGGAGCTTGTTAATTACAAACCCAACTTCTTTCACGGCCGAATGGTCCTATAACCATTAGAGAAATTGAATTCAGAATGTAAAAGCTCCGGAAGAAATAAGCCTCTTCTGGTTTCAGCTGTGACGTGTAGAGGACAGAGCAGTCCTTACTCCCGCCCTTAAGAGAAAGCTGGAAAACCCAGAAGTCCAGGGTTTCTCTAGGACTCCTCACAGAACGGAGGCCACAGGGCAAGCTGCCACTCTAGAGCCAAAGACTCACGGCCAGAGGTGGGTTTACTTGGAGCAGAAGCTAATGTAAACTGGGGCAAGAGGATTTTCAAGGACAAAACAGACAAAGGGATGCTGTCCTTGGTAGATAAAGGACTTGTACCTGCGGGTAGGGGCTGGGCACAGATTCCAGAGAGAGCACGCGCCAGTTAGACATTAAAAAAACGCTCCAGACAGTTAAGAAAAAAATGTTCTGGGGCACCTGGGTGGCTCAGTCAATTAGGCGTCCGACTCTTGATTTCGGCTCAGGTCATTATCTCATGGTTCGTGAGATCGAGCCCCGCGTTGGGCTCCACGCTGACAGTGCAAAGGCTGCCTTGGATTCTCTCTCTCCCTCTCCCTCCCAATCTCAAAATAAATAAATGAACTTTAAAAAAAATGAAAAAAATGTTCAAATTAACTCATGATGCAAGAAAAGCAAGTTATACCAAAGAGCTAGGCTTCTGAAATTCTTGCTAAGCTGACTGGCGTGCACATATTCTCTGGTGGCCACATTACGGGGTCACATCCTTTCTAGAAGGAATTTGGCAGCCGGTGTCACAGGGACCTTACGCACTGGGTGCCCTTTTCCCTGGTAACTCCAATTCTAGAAAATGCCTGGAGGAGACAAACACGCTTCAGGTCAAGATTCACACACAGAGATGTTCGCCTCAGCACATTCCAAATGCTGGTGAGAAGCGGGTGTGTAAACAATTTATGGAACATATACTATAATGAAGGTTGAGGACCCATTAAAATTCTGCTTAGAAAAAGTTTTTAAAAATTTGATGAAAATGCTTATGGTAGAGCGTCAAGGGGAAAAAAGAATACAGATGCGTGGCAGTCAAAGGAAATAAGATTGCTTAAAAGCAATCAAAAGGAAATATATAAAATCTTAAAAGAGTTTATGTCTGGGCAGTAGCTGGTAGGGTGATTGGAAAATACAGATACATGTTTTACAAACGACGGGTTCAATAATAAACATGCATTTTTATGTTGACTTCCAAAAATCTTTTTTGTTGAGCTTTAAAAACCTTTTTTGACTATAAAAGTAAATCAACTCAGTGAAAGTTAATTAACTCGAACAATGTGTTGAAATAATTAAATTGATAAGAAAACTCATTGAATTTTTAAAAAGCACTAAAACTACTTACTGTAATTATATAAATTCTATATACACAGAAAATGATTTAATGATGGGAAGAAAAGGAGACAGGGTGGGCAGTTAGCCCCTGTAGACACCAGTGTGTGTGTGATAGAGAATTTGCGGGATTCCTTTATGCATGCAGATCAGAGAGCAGTACTTTGTCTGTTCTTCTATTCTTTTAAAAAGCATTTGAAAGGCAGAAAAAATGACCAATTATAACTCTTAGATTCAACAAACGCTATTGTCTTTGCCATGTTCGGATTCCCTTCTTTTTAAGAACATAAACATCGTGGACACGTTTGAATTCCCTCCTTACACCCCCACCCCCTCCAGCTCATCTTCTCCACCCACCGCCTCCTGTCACACTCGCACCTCCTTTGTCGGTTCCCTGCTTTCCTACCCCGAGAAGCTGTCAGAGTTCTGGCTCTGAGCTCCATTCATTTGTGCGCCCAGTGCAGCAGGGGGTGCGGGGAGAGGGGTGTGCAGGGCGCCCGCTCCCACCCCCACGAGCCTGTCTGTGCAGCCTGGCCCGCCGCCTCCCTGTGACCATGTACATCAAAAGGAACCCCCCCCCCCCCCACTCAGAGGCCCCTGGAAGCTCCCCCTGCCCCTCCCTTGACGAAGTGACCTAGAAAAGTCTTCTCCCACGGGACAGCCTCTTCCTTGGTACCAGAGGCATCTGGGCTGCACCCTGTGGTCACTTTAGGCTGGGGGGTAGCAACCCCCCCATCTGTCCCGATGCAGCAGCCCGTCTTCCTAGGCTTCCTTTTAATTTTTTTTTTTTTACATTTTATTTATTTTTGAGAGAGAGAGAGAGAGAGAGAGAGAGAGAGAGAGAGCACAAGTGGGGGAGGGGCAGAGAGTGAGGGAGACACAGAATCCCAAGCAGGCTCCAGGCTCCGAGCCATCAGCACAGAGCCCAGTGCAGGGCTCAAACTCACGAACTGAGAGACCATCACCTGAGCCGAAGTCGGTTGCCTAACTGACTGAGTCACCCAGGCACCCCAAAATGTTTTTTTTTAATTTTGTTTTATTCACTTTTGAGAGACAGAGAGAGACAGAGCATGAGCTGGGGAGGGGCAGAGAGCGAGGGAGACGCAGAATCCCAAGCAGGCTCCAGGCTCCCAGCTGTCAGCACAGAGCCCGACGAGGGGCTCGAATCCACGAACGATGAGTCATGACCCGAGCTGAAGTCGGACGCCCGACCGACTGAGCCCCCCAGGCACCCCTCTGGCCTTCCTCTTGTTGTCTCGAGCATGGGAAGTTGGAGGAGTGGTTTCCCACATTACTTCCTTCGGGCACGGGAAGGCAGGGAGAAGCTGGGGGCCACTATGCCTGAATGCTGGGTTCACTTCTCATTCATCAGGGACTTATGGAGCCTCGGGGCGCCTGGGTGGCTCAGTCGGTTAAGCATCTCTTGGTTTCAGCTCGGGTCACCATCTCACGGTTCGTGGGATTGAGCCCTGCGTCGGGCTCTGCACTGCACAGGGAGCCTGCTTGGGGTTCTCTCTCTCTCCCTCTCTCTCTGCCCCTCCTCAACTCGTGCGTGCACCCTCTTACTCTCTCTCTCAAAATAAATAAATAAACATCAAAAAATAAAAAGATTTACGGAGCCTCTACTATACCAGAAGCTCTCTCCTGGGCTCGGGCAACACCGTTTCGAGTAGACGTAAATGCAGTTTCCTGTCTGGATCGGTTGCCTCTAGCCCATTGTAATAAGTTACCACGGACTTTGGCTTAAAGCAGCACAAACTCACCGTGTGGTAGTTCCGGAGGCAGACATCCAGATGTCGGTGGGGCTGGTTTCCTCCGAAAGCTTCCGAGGAGAGCCTGCTTCCAGCCTTCTCCAGCTGCAGAGGCCGTCTACACTCCTCGGTTCGTGTCCCCTCCTCCACCCTCGCAGCACCTCCCTCCTGCCTGCCGCTACTTCTGCCCTCCCATCTCCTCCTTCTGACCTCTGGCTCTCTTGCTCCCCCTATAGGGATCCCCGTGATGACACGACGCCTCGTCTTGGCTGATCGCCCTACCTCAAGAGCCCGAAGTTGATCACACCCGCAAAGCCCTCTTTGCCAGCAGGTACTGTGTTGCAGGTTCTGGGGATTTGGAGGTGGGCATCTCTGGGGAAGGGGGCACCGTTCTGCCCACCACCCCGTCGCCACGGCAGCTTTCACCCGGGGAGCTGCTACATACATCACGGCAAGTGAAAGCGTGGAGGGGCGGACGGAGGCATCAGGGAGGTAAGGGAGTGACCCTCAGGCCGAGGCCTGGAGGCTGAGGAGGACTCCTCACGCAGAGTGGAAAGGGAAGGGCAGTTCGCACAAAGGGAGCGGCCCTGGCGGAGGCCGGGTGGCAGGACAGGGCTGGGTCAGGATGAGGGACTATTTGAAGCTTGCCGGGCAGGAGGCGGGAGAGGAGGCAAGAGAGGCCCGAGACGAGGCCAAAGGGGAAAGCAGGGGCCAGACCCTTCGGGCCTGAGGGATTTGGTTCCGGGTCGCTTCCTTAACGTCAGTGGACGGGCGCAGCCGGGGATGACTCACTGACTCGCGTCCCGCCGCACTGTGTGGGAAAGATGCCGGGAGGGCGTTCTGACCTAGGCCTGCGTGATGGACGGAATAATGGCTCCTCTGGTGACGTCGGTGCCTTAATTCCCGAACCCTGTGAACACGTTGTGCCCACGGCAAGAGGGAAGTAGGTCGCTAATCAGCTGACCTTAAAGTGGGGAGAGTCGCCCGGATTATCAGGCGGGCCCGATGTAATCACGAGGGGCTCGAAAGGCGGAAGAGGGACACGGGAGAGTCAAAGTCACGGGGACACGGTGGCACAGAGCCCTCGGCCAGACGCTGCTGACTTTGAAGATGGGAGGGGGCCACGGGCCGGGCAATGCCAGGAGACAGACCCTCCACTTGTGCCTCTGGACAGGGGCATAAGCCTTGTGATCTTGATTCGGAGAGACCCGTTTTGGACTTCTGAACTCCAGAACTAGAAGATAGTGAATTTCTGTTGTTTTCAGCTACTAAATCGGGGTCATCCGTCCAGCGGCAAAGGGAAGCTAATGCGTCCGGGAGGCTCTGGGACGCCACTGAGAATTTAAGTGCGGGCGTGGGCAGTGGCCAAGGCAGGGGTGGCCATTGTTCTTTCAGAGACCTTGATCCTGGAAGTTTGGAAGCTGAACAGGTGCTTTCAAAAGGGTCCCCTCTGCCAACAGTGCTGACGGGAACCGGGACCCTGAGGAAGTGAGAGAAAGGGGGTGAACAATGTGTGATGCAGAGAACGAAGGAGAGGACGGTCCTGCCTCCTCCTGGGGGGTGGGGACGAGAGGCAGGAAGTGAGGGGACAAAGGTACACACGTCTGCCCAGGGCTCCAATGCCGTGAGCTCATGGAGTCTTCAACCCCATTTTATAAAAAGGAATTGGAGGGGGCGCTTGGGGGGCTCAGTCGGTCGAGTGTCCGACTTCGGCTCAGGTCACGATCTCACGGTTGGTGGGTTCGAGCCCCGCGTCGGGCTCTGTGCTGACAGCTCGGGGCCTGGAGCCTGCTTGGGATTCTGTGTCTCCCTCTCTCTCTCCCCCTCCCCCGCTGGTGTTCTCTGTTTACCAAAAATAAATAAACATTAAAAAAAAATTTAAAGATGCAAACAGAGCCTTGCTGAGAACTTCAGCCCCACACATGGCATCAGAACGTTCCTGTTCGTGTGGCAGACACGAGCAAGGACAGGGTGGCCCACAGCCCCTGGCGTAACTGTCTCGCATCTGCCTAGCCCAAGGTCACAGCCTACACTTGGCACTCGAGCCAGCCAAGGGTACAAAAGCCTAGCCATGGGGGCCAAATGTGGACACTGCCAGCCCATCCTCGCCCTTCGCAGAACCAGAACACGTCTCTGGACGGTGAGCACAGTCCTTGCCGAGAAGGAAGCTGCGGTTGGGGCTGAGGGGACTCAGCTTTGCATTCTAGGTAGGGCTTTCTCCCTGCTGCTTTTGTTTTTAGCACAGAAAACACAGCGAGGCAGGAGACCCCTCATCTTTCACTGTGTGTTTCGGCTTTTGTTTTCTCTCTTCTGAAGGTGACGTGTGGGCGCCTGTGCGCGTGTGTCTCGATAAGAGACAAGAAGCCGAGCTCTTGGGCCTGGTGACCCTGGATTCCTGGGAAGCAGCACCGGCCTGCCTGGCCGAGCCACGCTCGGGCCTGCCTTTGGCCTCTGCCCGCTGTCCGTCTTCTCTTCCGGATCCTCCAGCCCCCCGCTGCCCGCAGGTCACATAATGAATCCAGAGCTGGGCAGGGGGCATCACGTGATCACGTGATTCATGGTTCACGAGGGAAATGGACATTGTCCCCTCAAAGGGCAGAGAGCCACTCATCCCCGCCCATCAGACCTGCCTCCTGGCGCCTGCCTCGGCCCTCTGGCGAGGAAGAGGACCCGCTAGTCACACCGCAGCTTGTGAGAACAGAAGGGCGCGGGGCGATCGGGCAGCCACGAGTGGAGCCCCAGAAAGCTATAGTAGGGATGTGGATCCCAGCCCGGATCACTTTTCTCCGTCGATCCCTGAACACCTTACCAGAAATCCCACCCCTAAATCTGCAGGGATTTAGGGTTTCTGCTCCACATGTAAGGAGCTTGGAAGTTGCCATCTCATCCCAACAAGTGACAAGCTACGGAGACTGAGATCCACAAATCTTTTGGGATCCATGAAAGGGAGGAGGACTCAGGGCAAATCACCACCCCTGAGGCTGGGGAGGCAGGTGAGCATGGTGGCCTTGGCTTCCCTGAGAAGGGACGAGGAAGCATGGTGGGGGCCAGCGCGTGGGTGGGATAAGCCTCCACTTCCACTATAACCGGCCAGTTGCTGGAGCTCAGTGGACACAACTCCACGAAGGGGGACCCCACGAAGGGGGTCCCCACAGTATTGTGGCGATACTTGCCTCCAGTGGCTCCTATTGTGAGACTTACCTCCGTGGCTCCACTGGTTTCCCACCACAAATATCTGGGAAAAAATCAGGCTCCTGGCACAGGGAGGGATAAAGGACCATTTTTCAATGTGCCGAGCACTCTGCCTTTCTTAACAAGACCAGTTCTCAGGGGAAGCTACTGAACCAGAGCCTAAGTGACTTGGGGGAAGGTCAGTCCCCAGCACCGGCCCACTCCAGCCATCCGTTCCACCCAAGTTGGGAGGGGGTGCGAAAACTGAGAAACTCTTGTGAAGTGCACGGTCCAGAGGCGCTGGCTCACGGGGAGACCGAGCCCGCCCCCAGGAAGACGGGGGCTCCCCCCTCCCCCCACCTCGCCAGCACACCACCAAAGGCCCATTCACACTTCCTCTCACCCAGTACCTCACTTCTGGCTTGAAGTAAAAAGCACAAGGTGCAGCAAGAGACAGAAGCACGACTTGCGGAGTAGACCAAGCGGTGACACCAGACGCGACGGGGATATTGGCGTCATGAGGCCAGGAATTTAAAACAGTTGGAATTCACATGCGAGGGCTCCAGAGGATAAAGTAGGCAGCAAGAGCGGGTAGACGATGGAAGCGGGGAGGGAAATCCCAACAAGGAACAGCAACAGCAACAGCAACACAGAAAACGAAAAACGGAAAACAATGGAGATCAAACACGGACAGAAACAGAGAAAGCTTTGACGGGCTTCTGAGTCGACTGGGCACAGCTAAGGAAAGAAGCTTGGGGCTGGAGGACATATCAATAGATTCCTTGAAAACCGAAAAGCGAGGAGAACACAGACTAGAAGAAGAACAGAGTATGCGAGGAGCTTGGGACTGTGTAACACGTGTGTAATGGGAAGAAAACGAAAACTTTTATGCCTCTTCTTTTTCATTGATCTGACAGATACATTTGCTCCAAACAATACCAACAGGGTGTCTGACAATGTCCATGTCTGCTTGTATGCAGGTGAAGTGAATGCCGGGCAGTGAGAGAAGGGGCGAGGAGTGGATCATGACGTCCCCACGGCACTTGTGCAGTGGTATAGTCTTGTTTGAAAGTGGACTGGGATCAGTTGCAAGCGCATGTTGCAAACTCTAGGGTGACAACTAAAAAAAGGCGAGAAAGCAAGTGTAGCTGGCATGCTAACAAAGAAGGGGAAATGGAATAATAAAAAACCACAAAAGGCCAAAAAAGAGCGGAAGGCAGAAATAAGAATAAAGGACAAGGGCAACAAATAGAAAACAGTAGCGAGTCTGATGGATATGAATCCAACTATATAAAAAATCGCCTGGAACGTCAACGTCTAAATGTCCCAATTAGGGGCTCCCGGGTGGCTCGGTCGGTTAAGCGTCTGACTTCGGCTCAGGTCGTGATCTCACGGTTCGTGAGTTCGAGCCCTGCATCGGGCTCTGCGCTGACAGCTCGGAGCCTGGAGCCTGCTTTGGATTCTGTCCCCCTCACTCTCTGCCCCTCCCTCACTTGTGCTCTGTCTCTCTTTCTCTCTGTCTCAAAAATAAACATTAAAAAACAATTAAGTGCCCCAATTAAAAGACAGGGATGGTCAGACCAGACCCAACTGTATGTTGCCTACAAGAAGCCCACTTTAGATATAAAGATACATATCGGTTAAGAGCAAATGGGTGGAGAAAAATGTGCCATGCTACCCCATATCGAGAGAGCAGGAGTAGTTACGCGTTAACTCAGAGCAGAATTCCAAGCGAGGAAAGTTACTGGGGATAAAGAAGGGCCTTACATAATGGTAAAGGGGTCAGTTTTCCAAGAAGACACGCTAATCCTTAATGTGCTCCTGCGTAAGAACAGAGCATCCAACTAGGCGAGGCGAGAACTAATTGAACTTCAAGCGAATGTGAACGGCTGTAAAAAAAAGGCAGTCAGGCAACTTCCTTCTGCAGGCCTTTTTGAGGAGACGCCAGAACGTAGCCGGGAAGGGAGAGAGCCGGCCCAGCTGGCTGTCTCCCAGTTACCCCACTGGTCATCACCTCTGCACATATGTACAGTGACGTGTTCGTGAGTGGCTACAGGCTCTGATCTGTAACCTTGGCTGACTTCTGTACCGCAGCCATCCCGCCCGCCCCCCCGCCCCCCAAGGCTGATACCCAGTTACCAAAGTGCCGTTACTGAACACAGAGTCGGCGGGAGGCGGCCAGCCGCTCACCGGCTGACGGTCTTTCCACCGTGTACACAGCAATCCACGGAAGTAACCCCAAGAGCACAGAGAAACGGTAAAATGCGGTGAGATAGTGGGAAGTGGCAGATTTGAGTCTCATCTTTGCTCTTCATATAATTTCAGTGTCAACGTACACACCTTAATTTTGTGGTGGTCGCGAAACTCCCGATAATTCTCACGTCTCCCGTCCCGATTCTCAGGGGAGGCGACTCCAACACATGCCACACGTACCGCCGTTTAGCAGCTCAAAGTCACTTCTCAGCCACCACCCAAGTGCCCCTGGGGTTGAGTCCGGGGGCTCAGGTCCAGTAAGAGGTGATGCTGGGCAGCTCCCCCTCCCGCACCCCCAGCCATCGTTCTCTCGCGCATCAGCTCTGCAGGTGGCGTCAGAGGAACGTCGCCTCTTGGAGGGAATGAGCACAGGCTGCGGGGGGCCCGACGTGGCGGCATCTGTCAGGGTTTCGGGGCCGGGGGAGTTAATCACTCTGAGCCTCAGACGCGTCTTCGCTGAGGTGGGGTAATGTCGGTTACTCCACAGGGTCACTACGGCTTTCGGAAGAGGGACCACTAACCGTGACCCAATATCCGTTCTCCCCCTTGTACAGACCAGGAGAATTTTCAGCCGGACACATACCTGTCTGGATGAAAGACTACCACTTTCCAGCCTCTGCTGGAAAATAGATAAATCCCTTCTGGTTCCCGAGTCGCATGGAAGATAGATATATATCTATATATATTTATCTATATATATAGATAAATAGATAAATCTGCAGCTAGATAAATCCCTTCTGGTTCCCGAGTCGCATGGAAGATATCCAGGCCATGAGTCCCGGGGGGAAGGGACACGGCTCCCGCTGCCACGTGCCCTCCTCTTGCTGGTGGCGAGGCCGGTGGGGTGGAGGGAAAGGAAGCAGCCGTGCAGACCGTGACGGGGGACAGCCCACGTGGTGGCGGCGTGGTACCCGGGTGGAAGAGGACTCGGCCAGCAGCCCGGAGTCCCCGGGCCAGCCCTGGACCACCACCAGCCTTTTGTGAGCGACAGAAAGGGTGTTCAAGCCTCTATTATTTTGAGTGCTCTTGAAAACGTTTCTTATTGTGGTAAAATACATATAACACTTACCGTTTCAAGCATTCTTAAGTGCGTACGTCAGTGGCACTAAGCACGTTCCATTGTGGTGTAACCATCAGCGCTGTCGATTTCCAGAACTTTGCATCATCCCAAACGGAAACTGCGTACCCGCTCAACACCAGCTCCTCATTCCCTCCCACCACACAGCCCCTGAGCACCACTGTGTCACTTTCCGTCTCTACGAATCTGACTGTCCCAGAGGCTGCACGCAGGTGGCATCGTACAATGGTTGTCCTTTTGCGTCTGGCTCTTGTCATTCAGCCCAGTTGTCGGGCCCCACCCATGTGGCAGCACGTACCAGACCTCACTCCTTCTTGAGGGTGAATGGTGTTCCATTGCGGGTCTAGACCACACTGTATTCACCCATCCGTCTGCTGATGGACACTTGGGTTGTTTCCACTTCTTCGTGATTGTGAATAATGCTGCTATGAACACGGGTGTACAGGTTATTTTGGGTCTTCGGTTAAAGCGGTGGAACCCAAATACCAACTAGTACCAGTCTTAACAAGTGCACACAAAATGTTGTCACAGTGACTGGATATATGTCCTCTCCCCGTTCATTCTCTTTCAGGAGAGCAGGTCAAGCGGTGTTGGTGTAAAACCGGGACGGTGCCAGAGCTGGCTCCTATCAGCTCATGGGAGCTAATGGGGACATACTCAGTAACTCTGTGAGCTGGCGGTGAGAACCTTGGTGAAGATCAGCCACAGCGGGGGTATTTACGCCGCGGTGATTGGCAAACGGTTCAAATCAGGGCTGTGGGGTTTCTGAGAAAGTAGGTTGTCAAACATTTGTCAGTACCCGACTGGGAAACCCTCACTTGCTGAAGGTCTAATCCTGACTGCCCACAAGACTTGGTTGTAACTCCTTCCTAGGTGGGGAAGTTTGTGAAAACATTAACTCTGTTGCTTGCGGAAGCGGATCGTCGTGTGTGAAGTTTATGGAGTGGACGTCTATTTGCGCGCGTGTGTGCGTCTGTATGTTTTCTTTCTAAAAACTGCTTAAGCTGATGACAGAGAAGACACCAGCTAGACATGCCAGAGGTTGGGGGTTCGGCAAGTGCGTGGCTCTCCACGCTCCAGTCCCTGCCACGACACGCCCCGAGGCTCTGCGTGGGCGGGGCTGCTCACAGGATGGGGGGCCTCCACCGGCCAGGGGTTCCCGAGCCCCGGCTGACCTGTGGCGGGCAGGGAGCGCCAGCAAGAACACAACTGGGTAGTGTTAAGCCACTGAGATGTGGGAGCGGGAGTTGTTTGTTCTGCATCATAATCTAGCTTTTCCTGACCGATAAGCCTCCAAGTGGCCACGTCTGGTGGTGGCCGCATATATAAGGAAAGCACACTGGGCTACATACAGATAGCATTTAAATCTGTGGGATTAGATGAGGTCACCAAGGGAATGAGGATACATATATCTAGACACGTTAATAAACAGCCAGCACTCAGCACATATCTATACACACATATATAATATAAATGTATGTATATTTTATATACTATATACGTATATTTTATATATTACATATAAGATATACGTTATATATGAAATATATTATATGCAATATGTATTATATATATTATATAAAATATATTATGCAAAATTATATTATATATAAATACATACATATTTTATGTGTAATATATGTTTTATATATTATATATAATAAATCCAAAGACTGAGAGCTGGCTGTTCATTAATATATTTTGAATCCAGAGACTGAGAGCTGGCTGTTCATTAATGTGTCGACACTGGGGAGGTGAGGAAGCTGCCAGGCCGGGGGAACCAAGAGGCCGTGGGGGCATTTGTGCCCGGCTGGTACACGTTTCTCAGACAGCAGTGAGAGTGGCACCAGCCAGATGGGGGTGGGGGCGCTGCTGAGCCGGGGGGGGGGGGGCGGGGCTCGCAGCTGACCTGCAGGGGCCCGGCTGGAGACCGGCCATCCACACAACCCCCCAAAGTGCCTGCTGCAGAGGGAACCAGAGAATGGGCCACACCCACAGGGAAGCAGGCTTCAGGGAGGCTCTCTTCCTTCTCGACAGAAGGAATGGGGACACGCTTGTGTGACAGAGACAGGGTGGCAGCCGAGAGGCGCGCGTTGCCAGAGCTGTGGACCGGTGCGACAGGAAATGGGGTGTCAGGAGGAATGGGGTGTCATCTTATTTACTAAGCAGCGGCTGAGCTCGGCCCAGACACTGAGCGATGGCCGAGACTATTAAAATACTGTCTTTCCTACTAGACTGCCTGCCATTTAATGTGACTGAGGCTCAGCTAACGAGGAAACTCTGAAGACGGAGTAAATCTTTCTGCCCGAGAGGAGAGGGCAGAGCATCAGGAGTGAGCCCGAACCAGCGGGTGCTTGTTTTCTACTTTCTAAGAAGAGGGTGGGAACGGCATCCCTACAGGGGCACAGCATCAGCCAAGACGCCAAGGTGTGAACTTGGGCCTCTTCCTGCCATAGAGGAGGACCCCCCGCCCCCCAAGAGCTGCCACTCCGCTCTTGCTGGTCAGACCCACTCTGCTCCTTGATCACACCCAGCCTGTCCTTGCTGTTCCCTCTGCCCGGTGCCCTCCGCTCTGGCTCTGCGAGGCTGATTCCTTATCATCACTTAGGTCTTGTCTCGGTACCCTCTGGGCTCTATCCAGAGCCCCCTGGCAGACACTGTTCCCTCTCCCTGGAAGGATCTTCCCCCACCCGTCCTCCCTGTGGCCTGTTCAACTGCCACCTCGAGATGAGTCCCCACCATACTTATCCCATCTGACATATCTTCTTTTTAGTCCTTTCGTTCTGTTTCCGCCCCCTGGAATGTAAGCTCCATGAGGACAGGCGTTCTGGCCTCTTTCCGTCACTGCTGTATCCCAGGGCCAAGTGCCCTGCACATAGTAGGTGCTTAATAAATGTTTGCTGCATCAAGGAGTGAAGGAAGGAAAAGTCACCTATGAAGAGATGTGCTTCAAGGTCAGAGAGACCCCTCTTCCTCCCTCCTTCCCCCGTCCCTCCCGCCCCTGTGTATTTCTTCGTTAGCCCTCTTTGAAGTTTTCGTTGGTTTATTCCTCTCGGCCCATGGCATAGAGGATCCATGGGCTGATTTTGCTGTTGGTCTTGTTTGCGGTGGTTTCCTCCAATACCTGGGAAATACCTCCAACACTCTGGAAAATACAGAGTAAGAACCTAGTAGATGTGCAGCGACTGACTGAACGAGTGCCTGCCTGCCCGTGGCTGCCTAGCGGATAAGAAGGCGGCAGGGGACCACACTGGGCATTAGTGTTGGTGTGTGATGGGTGGGGGCCCTTCTTGTTTGGGGAGATTATGAGAAGTGTCAAGAAGTTTTAAGTTGTGTCTGAGAAAATGCATATAAATATTTAACACACAGAAAAACCCAATCGGCGTGCTCATTATCAATATGACCAATTCCATGTATTTATTTTCCTTATACAGGTGGGGGTTTCACAAAGAAAATCTGTAATTCTGGCTCTAGCAAAAGAGGCCTCCACAGGGATTCTTGGATATGTATTATTCAAATCAAGGGATTTGTTGGGGCCCCTGGCTAGTCAGTAACTTACCAACACCTTCGGTGAGGTCTCTAAGTTGCCCAGCCCTCCACGGGCTGCTGCCTGGGTGAGGAAGGCTATGCCTGCCCTTCTTGCTTGTGAAAGCTCACCAGAGCCCGTAGCGGTCCCCTCTGTCCCTGGGATTCAGAGAAGTGGGCCGGCCTTCTGCCCTCTAGGAGGAACTGCACCTCTTCCAAGTCCCAGTTGGGGACCGCTGAAGGGCCCGAGATCCTGAGATTTTGGTCCTGCTGGTTCTGGAGTCAGACGTAGCCTCTGAGACACACATTCACCCCTCCAGGCAGTTAGGGCCCAGCAATCAGGGGGACCCTCAGGTGGAGGTGTGCAGGCTCCCAAGGCCAACCGTAAACTGAATTCTCTGATACGGCAGCGTGAAAACTTCCCATGTGACCCCATTTAAAGGTGCAAATAGTGTCTTTGTAGCTGTGGGGAGAAGGTTTCTGTGGGGAAAGATGTTATTTGGGAGGCATAGGTGGGGGCGAGGGACTGATGGCCTGCAAGAGAGAACAGGAGGTGACCCTCCCACCCCGCCCCACGCCGGGGGAGAAATAGAAGTACAGTCAGGAGAGAGGATGGTCAGGTCCAGAAGGCACCTGATCTGGGGGTGGTACCCGTGGCTTGGCGAGTCAGAGGGGAGGCGGGGAGGCCAGGTGGTGGTGTCATGCTGGGGATTGGGCTGGATGCTATGAAGGCACAGGTGTGTCACAGATATGGTGGGGGGGGGGGAGTCAAAGAACCGGGGGGGGGAGAGACTGGGCCCCTCAGAACATCCCCCCTTGATGTGGTAACTGTGCCCCTCTGTCAGCCACTGTTTCTTTGTACCCTCCCTCTGCTCACCCCTTCTCTCCCGCCTCAACCTGACTCCCACCCTCAGCCTCACCCAGCTCGTTAGGGAGGAAGGCAGAGAAAGAGGTGCACCCCTTTTGTGGCTCAGAATCCCTGACGGATGGCGTGGAGCTGCCTGGACCCTGGGCCAACAGAAACCATTAAGCCCTAGGGGACCACGATGGACAAGAGACCTCGACCAATGTTCCAGGCTGGAAGGGGGGGCCAGAAAAAGGACCTGTTGGTCACATTAGGTTCATGTCACTGAAGGGAATTTTTCAGAATCCAACTCTGATGTTTGTAAAGGAGGCTCTGCCCGGGACCGTCCTGAAAGTCAGAAGTCAGAGGCGGAACTTGGTCACTAAATTGGGGGTGTCACCTCTGGACGGGACGTTGGTGTGTTTAAGCCTGGGCAAGCATACCCCTGAGCTATTCAGTCACAGGAGGCGTGAGAACTCAAGGACAGAGGAGAGAAGAGGAACTAAGATTTATCGAGGGGCTCTATGGATTTATCTGAAATAGCAGATAACGCGCGAAGTGCTTTTACACCGTCCCCTCTAAACCCACAGTCCCCTTCTGGTAGCTGTTTATCTCTCAGAGACACCGAATAACTGGCTCAGAGCAGGGATTTGAAGTGGCCACTGCCAAGCCTGCGCTCCTTCCTCCACGAGGGCTTCAGACTCACGGCTGCGGGGGCCAAGCAAGCAAAACAGTGGCTGGAGCAGCTCAGGGACGGGTTGAGCGTCTGCATGAGCAGGGCCACCTCGGGGGACCCTCGCCGTAGTCAGAGGGAGCCCCAGGAGCAGAGAGGGCAGCACCGCCACGTAGGGATGCCCAATCTTCTCATACCCTAGAGCTCCTCAAAAGAAGCCAGAAATCTGAAATTGGAATGCGGTTCCCCACATTTAAAACATCACCACTTAAAACGCTCTGCTGGCCAAGCCAGACCCTTTTGTGGGTCAGGCCCTCGCCGGGAGCTGCACTTTCCCAGGTGGGCCGCTGGGGGTAGGTCCAGCTGTGCGCAGCAGGAACCCGCCAAGGGGGGCCTAAGCCAGCGAAGTTCGCTTTGTCACCCAGCGCGAGGTGTCAGGTGGCCGTGCAGGGCTGAGGTGTCAGGAGATGGCGCAGGGCTGATGTGGCGGTTCGCAGGGCTGGGTCAGGAGCCCAGGCTTGGCTCATCTCCACTCTCCTGGGTCCGTGGCGCTCACCCTTATGCTCACAGGACGGAGGCAGCGCCGCCAGGCATCGCTTCCGGGAAAGGCGTCGCTTCCCGGAAAGGCGTCGCTTCCGGGAAAGGCGTCGCTCCCGGGAAAGGCACAAGGTGCTGGGTCTGTGCCTTTAGGGGAGCAGAATCCTCCTGGAAGCTCCACCCAGTACGTTGCAGCTTATATCCCACTGGCTAGAATTGGTCTCCTGACCACCCTCTAGTTGCAAGGGAGTCTGGGAAAGGGAGTACTTTAAACTGAACGCCGCACTAACCAGGACATAATTTGCATTTTTATTCGTAACTTACAGAGGGAGAATGACTATTGTGTAACAACGTCTTTCTCTTCTCGCTGTGCTGGTTTTCTGGGTGACATTGACTGATTGGCCCCTGCTGGTAGCAGCCAAGGAGGAGCTGCAGCCCTTTTGGTAACAATTTTACACTGTTCTTTCCTCCAATGGGCTTCTGGCGTCAGGCGCATATAACCTGGGTTGCTGTTTTTATCGCCCAAATCCTCCTGATTCATACTCCCAATAGGGGCACCTCTGGAGCCGGCCGGATCCTTGGTGAAACTCATCCACATGGCAAATTCTATCCCCTGCTTTTATCTTTTAATATACTCTGACATCAGTTTTTGCCCTTCTTTTGTTCTTTTGTACCATTCATTGATCGACACTTTTTTTCCCTAAGGATATTTTCCTAATACGATATATTTAGTCATAATTTACCTACATCCCTTAGAAAAATTACATCAATTGCCAAACAAGAGATATCAAGTGTGTATCAAGTCAGGATAGGCTGGGTGATGCTGCACAACCCCGATCTCAGTATCTTAAAGCAACAGAGATTAATTTCCTGCTTGTTCACATGTCCACTGTGGGTCATCATGGATGTGGAAGGGTCTGCTCATAGTCATTCAGAGAGCAAAGGCTGATGGAAGCATTGCTATCTTGAGCATTTCTGGTCATCATGACACAGGGAAAAGAGGCTTCTGGAGGACCTCGCCTTGGCAATTAAATGCCACTTCATTACAGCTTATTGGCTAGAGTTGGTCATGTCCTCAAGCAACTACGGGGGCCCAGACATGCAATCCCATCATATTCATGGAGGGAGGTGAACCAGAAATGTCTGGGAAACAGCAGACAAAATACTCAGTGTGTGTAGGCAAGGCCAGATAAGGGGTATGACTGATTCAAGTTTACTTGTGTTGCTCCTGGTGCAAACTTCCACCAGGGAGGCAAACCCGTAGTGACAACTGCTCTTGAAGGAAGCCATTGTCCCTCTGAAAGGTGCTCGGCTTCTGAGTCGGCGTGAGCAAAGGGGAACCTAGCCCCTGGCTTTAGCTCTACAGGTAGAATTTCCCGCAATTAAAGTAAGGAATGTTCTAGACTCTTACTTCAGCCAATCCTGGATCTCCTGTCACCTCGCGTAATCCCTAGAGCATCTCATTCAGGAGTCACCTCGAAACTCTTCCACAGAAGTTCTCTGGCTGGGTGTGGGGGGTGCGGCGGGGAGGAAGTGAAGCCCGTGCTGGGAGAGAGTTGGAGGGCCGGGGAAGGGTTAAGTGAGAGCGTTCCTGAGATCCGCGGACCTCAGCATTTCCAGGAGACTCTGGATAGGTGGGGTTTCATGACAGTCACAAGACACTTTCCTTTCTCTCTATGTGAGATTATATTCACGATGATGGCATCTTGTTTTCCCTACTCTAGGATGATTTCCCAAATATGGCGAGACAGGGAAAGCGCTCTGCTCCCCGCTCCGACCTCCACCCCCAGCTTGAGGCGTTTTGCTTCCCTGCCACTTGAGTGGAAGAATGTGTGAACTACAAGTGCCATGGTGAGTGTCTTTCCCTTCTCTCGGCGAGTGGGAGGAGCTACAGAAGATGTTACTTCGCACGCATCAAATCTGCACTCATTTGGCTGTGGAAAAGAGAACAATGGAACACACCGGGCTGTAGGACAATCAATTAACTTCTACTCTTTGCAGAGAGGTTTGAAAGAAAGAACAAAAAAATTAGCGGGCTTGGGAAAGCCTTCCTCGCTTCCCAAACTGGAATCCCTGTCTCCACCGTAATTATGCTGGGCCTGTCGATGGAGGAGGAAGCATGGGGGGCGTTAAAGCTCCACGTGGCCCACAGGCAGAGGCTGTCCGCGCCCGGCACTGGTGAGAGTTCTAGTTCAGGTCTTCCGTCTTTCTATTTGGAAGTTTACTGTTACGTTGTTGTCATTGTTTCTGGCGGGGTGACACTCTCTCTCTCTTTCTTTGCTTTCAGTTTCTTTATTTATTTTTGAGAGAGGGAGGGAGAGAGTGAGCAGGGCAGAGAGAGAGGCGGACAGAAAATCCCAAGCAGGCTCTGTGCTGTCAGTGCAGAGCCCAACATGGGGCTCGAACTCATGAGCTGTGAGATCATGACCTGAGCCAAAATCAAAAGTCGGATGCTTAACTGACAGAGCCACCCAGGAGCCCCTCAGGGTGGTGCTCTTTTTGAGGCAGTTTACACGGTAGATCGTTGGACCTGAATTTGAACTGAGGCTTTGGCACTTACAGCCAAGTGATGTCCAAGGTCTGGTTCTCCAGAAGGAGACCTCCAGATGAGACTTTACATGCAAGTGTTTCGTTGGGAAATGCTCCCAGGAAGAGCCAGGAGGGAAGGGAAGTGGGAGCAGGCAGGGGTGACACGTGAGGCAGCAAACGACAGCCCACGGAGGAGGGCTCCCGCTTGGCTGGTTCTGGGAGCTCTGGGATCAGCGTAGGTCATCTCTCAGGGTTCTCTATCGGAGGCAACGCAGCAGAACATTTATACTCCTGCACCCAGCAGCCCCAGCTTCAGCGTCCCCCCAGAAGACCTCAATTCCCAGGCACCAAAGGCATTCCTGCAGGTGGACAAAGTGGACCCTGGCAGTCTGAGGGCAAGGGTCCCCCACAGTGACACGGGGACTGGCCATTGCCGTGGAGGCACGTGCGAGTTGTTGTTTGCCTAGCGGGCAGGCACGGACTGTGTCTACTGCACGTGACCTCAAGGAATCCACCTGGAAAGGAAATGGGGCTACTGCTGTGTGTTCTTCACAGGGTTGGCATAAGATGACACGAGATGGCACGTACCTGAAAAGCACATAGGCTGTTGCTCGGATGCGGGAAACACTCGGTGAAAAATATTAGGATTATGCTGAACAGTGGCACAAACTTAAATTCTAGGCCCGTGGCCTAGTGAGTATCCCTCCCCTGAGTCAGCAGCTTGCCTCCGTACCCTCGCCCCGGCCGGGCTCCTGCCTGGCAGCCGTTATCAACCTACCCGAGCTGGGTGGGAGAGGCAGCCATCTGCTGGCTCTGAAGTGGACGGGACCAAGGACATGGGTATAAAGAGCAGAACAAAGCTTCGTCGCTTCTGCCTCACGTGGCCCCTCGGAGTGCAAAAGCAGCTCGAGGCCGCCACCTGCTCTCCATCCCACACCAGCCTCCTTCCTTGACACTTCATCAGTCCAGGCGTCTGTCTGCCCGCCAACAGCAACCGGCTCACACCCCAGCCATTCTCCTTTCTTCTCCTCTCCATCCCGAACACCAAGCATTGAGATTCTGCACCGTCTCAACCCTGAAAGATAGTTTTACAACGAGCCAAAGCTCGTGTGGGCAGAGAGCCTGTCTTAGTAAGCACTGTGAGGAATATAATGATGACAAGGATATGGTCCCTGCCCACCTGGAAGCCAGGTGTGCTGACCAAAGGCCTCACTCCCGTGCCACGGAGGCCGGTCAACAAATGACGCTCGTGGGACTCTCTGGGCCTATCACGTTCCTGGTTGTTCACGAGAATCCTGCCTTTCAGCGGCAACTGGATGAGGAGGGCCTGTGCTGCTGTGTGCCATTGTATGACATTATGAAATTTGCTGTGGACTGAGGGACAATGTGAGGTGCTGTCCTTGAGGCAGATCTGCTTCACCCCTTTCCAAATGGGAAGTGTTTTTGAACTTGCTCTGTTTGTATTTCATTACTGTGTGTAAGGCATATTAGCGAAAGGGAAATCTACTGCCGGAGTCCTTAGGTTATACAACTGTGGGGAGGTAACACTGGGCTTGACTGTTTGGGGGCCCAGAGAGTGAAGATATTACTGGAAATGCTGGACTCTGAGAACAGTGGGGAGCGGTATCACCCCCAGCTGTACCCAGTTGGCCGTGGCTTTGGGTGTCCCTCATTGGCAAGTGGCAAGGGTGTACGTGTTTGTGCATTTGTGCCTTTAGATCATGGTAAATGGAAGATCCTTTAGAAGTGTTGCATCGGAAAATGGGCTGTGAAACTGGCAGGCAAAGGGGTGGACCGCCGTGGGCAGGTTTCCTGCTCTGGACTGCCTTGGCCAATTCTAAAGAAACCATCCGCCCACGGCACAAAATGAATCAATCAGCTCTTACCTCTCAAGAATTGGAGCCAAGAGACACAGACTTTGTCACTGGCGGCTGGCATGTAGTCAGGCTGGTGTGGCCCCATTATAGGGCCAGGGCAAGGTGAACCAGCCCGGCAGGAAGGAGGAGGGGATGAGAGGGCCAGCTGGCTCTTCAGCACCTGTTCCTCCCTTGCCCTGGCGCTTCCACTGTTGTTTTCCCCTGGCGGCTCCTTCCCTCCCATAAACTTCCCCTCCCTGCCCTGGGAGAGGGCTTCTGCTGGTGACCCCTGACTTTGGCTCTAGGGCAAACACCTGGGCAGCCTGATCTTCCCAGCTTCGTGCACCTGGTCCGCCAAAGGCATTTCCAGACACACTCCAAGCTCCTGGCCACAAGGTGCATTCATCCTGGCCTTCCCTGTTGTGAGTGTCCAGGGTCTGGCTCACAGCAGGAGCTACGTCGCCGATGAACAAACCATGTGACTCTCTCAAGACACAGCATTCTTCCTGTAAATCGGCTGTCACCTGACCGAGGCCCAGAACAGTCAGTGCCTGAGTCATCCCAGCAATCTTATATTAAAACAGTGGACCACAGAGGCGCGGAGGAATTTAATCCACAATTTGCTGTGAACTCTGGCGTCTGTTGTGTGTGTGAGGACATATGCCGTCTTCTAAAGCTTGTAGAGCCCCTATTGTCCCTAAGTTCAAACACAAAACTTTAGGATTAGTGTATATAACAAGATGAGCCCACTGGGGTGTGGAAAAAGTGGCTTAGTGACCACTAGAACCAGAATCACCCAGTGAGATGTGAGGACCCATAGGCTCAGACGACCTGGGAGCTTGATAGAAAAGCACTTTCTCGGGTTCCCCCAGACCTACTGGGTCAGAATACACAGTTTGACGTCTACATCCCTCTCCCTGCCCTGCGTTATTTGGAAACATATTCAGCTTCATCAACAGAAGATTTCTATAGTTCCAGATACTTTTTTGGATTGAAAGTTGGACTTGGTAAGCTTATGTGTTAATGATAGAAGCTGCCATATGGCAGTTCGGAATGTAGGCCTGACTGATCTCACTGCATTACCCAGACGGTCTCCTAACCTCCCAAGACTCAATTTCCTCATCGGCAAAATGAGAATAATAACAGCAATTTACTTGAGAAGCCTGCTGTGGACATTAGTTGAGACCATGCACACGGAAAGCTTGGGGCCAGGTCCTTACTACATGCGAGTTATTGTTATTTTGCTTCAGAAGAAGAACAACCATTGATTGGGTGTTTACTGTGCGTTAAATCCTGGGCTAGGCCCTTCAAACCACACTGGGAGATATTATCATCCTACCAAAGGGGAGACAGAAGGTCAGAGTGGGTCAGGATCTTGGGCTGAGATCTTGGCTCCCCATGGCCGACAGAGCTTTTACTCAGCCACATTACCTCCTGAGAGCTGGGGCAGGATTTTGAGATGCCAAGCAAGGAGGGAACACAATTTCTGTGGGTTGTAATATTCACATAATGTCACACAAAATAACCCAAGAACTGCTTGTGCAATGTGCCTTGGTTCTGAATTGCCTTTGCCAGTGTGTATTTTCCTAATTGCTTTATATTTAATCCACCCATGTGAAGTGCCTTGAGCAGTACAGTGCCTGGCACTTTGTAAGCATTCAATAGCATGCAATAAATATTGGCCATTATTTGGAGGAGTTTGTATAATCTTTATACCGATCCATTTTCAGTCTCCTGCGTTCCAATTATCTTCTCTCAGTCTGTGGTTTATCTTTTCATTTCTTACATGGGGTGTATTGCACGAAAGGCTTTAAATTCGAATATTGCCAGATTTAGCAGTCTTTTTCGTTAAGGTTTATGCTTTGCATGAGAAATTTTTTCTTACTCCGTGGTCATAAGGATCTTCTCCTGTGTTATCATGTTATGGTTTAAAATTTTGCTCTTCTCATGAGGGTCCTTTTTTAACTTCTTGTTGCTGCTTTCCATCCCACCCCACCCTTAGCCATCCTTAGCCATTAAATGTGTTTGGTATATGTCCTTGCATATGTATATAGCCTCGTGAAATATGCAGGACTGCCTTGCATTGGTTCTTAATTTGCATAATGGAATTTTGCTATAAATCTCATCCTGGTTCGACTTTTCTCGCTCTGCGTGTTGCTCTGCAGATGTCTGTTTTGCTTCTGAGTGCTGAATGTTATTCTAAAGTATGCATTGTCACAGTTTACTTATTTCCCTGGCGAAAGACACCAGCCTGCCTCCAGCTCCCCAACATAAAAACACTACAGTAAACCGCCCGGTGTTTTGTGAGAATTCCCATGGGATTTATGGGACCAGGGGTGGATTGTGTGTGTGGGCGGGTGGAGACAGCAGATTCTGAATTTTGCTGAATGCTGCCTGAAAGCCGTCCACAGTGGTGGCTCCAGCATCTACCTCCCAGCACGGTAGGGGTCCCACATCCCCACCTGTCAAATACTTGCCCCCTTGGTGGATGTAAGAGGACATGTGGTCTGAATTCGAATTCTTCTGATCACTGCTGATCTGGAGTTTCTCTTCACATGCTCGTTGGCCATTTGGCCTCCCCTCCTGTGCATTGCCCAATCCTGATCACCATTTTCTATTTATTTCCTCTTTTTAAAAAAGTTTATTCATTTATTTTGAGAGGGAGAGGAGCAGAGAAAGAGGGACAGGGGAAGAATTCCAAACAGGCTCCCCACTGTCAGCGTGGAGCCCGATGTGGGGCTCGAACCCACAGACCACGAGATCATGACCCAAGCCGAAATCAAGAGTAGGACGCACAATTGACCGAACCGCCCAGGGGCCCCTCTTGATTTCCTCTGGAAATTGTGGTTGTTGTTGATTTGTAGAAGACTTTGTGTATTTGAGAGTCTGGATAGTTATACTTGGATTTTTCAATCCTGCATATACTTTCTCACAGTTCATCATTAGCCTATCAATTCTCTCCTGCGTCCTTAATTAACTAGACATGAAGTATTTGATATATAGTCGAAAACATTAGCTGAGCACATACTGTTCCAACCCTGGGTGAGGTGCTTGCCTGGAGCAGACCCTGAGCCAAGGGTATTGGTGTAAGCGGTTAATTTGGGCAGAGAAGACCATGCCTGCAGGGGAGTGGGGGACGGCCAGTAAAGGGTGAGTTCTCTAGCAAGGAGCCCCCCAGGTGAGGTGAACTTCACTTCTGGGAGTAATGTGGAACTTGCCGCTCAGTCATTCTACCCAGAAGACAAGGGAACTGAGGTGTTTATACAATTCCTGTCAGCCATTGGTCGTGGGGGTGGGGAGGGTGTTAAATCCCCAGCACTTCAGGCTCCCCGCTAAGGCAGCAAGGGCAAGGTCTCAGGCAAAGCAGTGAGGTGTTTGCAGTCTCCCCGCCCCACCAGGCATACGCCGAAAGAGCGAGGGGACATGGGCAGGGCACCTGTAGTGCCCACTGTCGTGCTGTACGTATTTTACCCCTAAACCAAGGATTGAACAAAACACAGAACACAAAACAAAGAAACAGAAACTCTCATAAGCAGACATGATTATGCCCATTTTTAAGGCATGGAATCAAGGGTAGGAAAGTAAATTGCCTGAAGATAATGGCAGAGATGTGATTCAAATAAAGAACGCTCATCAGGATTGGGGCGCCTGGGTGGCTCAGGTGGTTAAGCGTCCGATTCTTGATTTTGGCTCAGGTCATGATCTCATGGTTCGTGGGATCGGGCCCCAAGTTGAGCTCTGTGCTGACAGCGTGGAGCCTGCTTGGGATTCTCTCTCTCTCTCGGCCCCTCCCCTGCCCTCTCTCTCTCTCAAAATAAATAAGTTAAAAAAAAAAAAGAATGCTCATCAGAATTGCCTGGGGGAGTTTATATAAGGCAGCTTCTGGGTCTGGGGGAGACTCAGAGACTTACGTTTTTAGCAAGTGTCTGATATAAGCTTTTGTATTAATTATCTATTTCTGTATAACAAATTACCTCAGTACTTTGCAGGTTAAAACAACAAAACGTCTGTCACAGTTTCTGAGGGCCAGGAATCCAGAGTGGCTTAGCTGGGTGGTTCTGACTGCAGGTTTCTCCCAAAATTGCAATTGGCCTATCATTCACTTTCAAGTTTGCTCTTGTGATCCTTACTGACTGTTGGTCATGGAACTGACTGTTCAGCATCTTGACTGGTGAATATACCTACACTCGTGATAAAAACGTACAGACCTCAACACACACACACACACACACACACACACACACACACACACACACACGAGTACGGGGAAACAGGAAATCTGAGCAAATCTGTGGTGGATTGTTATCAATGCCTGTATCTCGGCCATGATATGGTACGGATAGTTTTGCAAGATGTTATCATTGAGGGGACCTGGGGAAAAGGCACACCGGCTCTATCTGTATTGTTTCTTACAACCGTACATGTATTTACAATGGTCTCAGAATAAAAAGTTTAAATAAAAAAAGACCAGGTAAGAATATTCAGAGCAGCTTCACTCATAATCACCTTGAACTTAAAACCACCTCAAGGCCCGTAACACCAAAGAACGAATGGATGAACGAATGAAGGTGTGTTCACACAGTGGAACAGTGCAAAACGATGAACGTGAGTGGAGCGCAATTATACGCAGCATGAACGAATGGCACAGGCTTAGTGTTGAGCGACCGAAGCCGGGCACACAGTATGGGTCCGTTTGCATAAATGCAAAATGGAGCATGCACAGGCTGCTATTAGAAGGCAGGAGAGCAGTTACCATCGTGGGCGAGTCCACAGGAAGGGGCTTCTGGGGCCCTGACCGTGTTCCCCCTTGGGATCTGGGTGCTGCTTGCAAGGGCGCGTCGTTCGGGGAAACTCACGGAGCTGTACCTGTATGGTATGTGCACTTTTCTGTATGGGGGCATCAATAAAAGTCTTTAAAAGATTTAATGTATATTATATTAATACGTAGTATTAATCAAGTGCTACACGGCAGGCCCTTTCCTCACCACTTCTCGGGCATGGTGCCATTTAAGTTTTTGAGGAAGTTTCTATTATTAGCCCCATTGCTCAGATAAGCCAACTGAGGCTAAAGGAGGCAGTTTTCTGGGATCATCCAACTGCCCTGTGAGGGACTGGGAACTCATCAATGCCCTTAATCACCTTGGGGTTCAGAGACAAGGCCCAGCCATTAGTAACGCCACTGAAAACAGGCCTGTTCACTCAGCAGCAAATGATTGCCCTAGCGACACCAAACACGGTCGTCTGCCCAAGTGAGGGGGGATTTCCTACCAAGAGCACTTGTGAAATCCAAGCACTTTATCTTTTACTGAAAGCCGGGGCAGGCCCGGGGCAGGGGATGAGCAGTTAATTGCTAAACACTATAATTGAGTAGGGAGGCCTCAGCCTGAGCTACCGGGCTTGTAGCTGACCACGGAAGTGTGAAAATGACCATGATTAATGAAGTCGCTGAGAGTGTTTTCCTGTTAATGACATTCTTTTATGTTTTAGCGGGAGCACATGTGGTGATTGCAAATCAGCGAGTGAGCACACGGGTGTAATTTTTTCTCTCACCGTTTCCCATTTCTGGCCCAGAGTCCCATTCTGCCCGGCGGTGAAAAGCTTCGTGTTAGTCAACGTGGGGCTTCTTCCCTTTCCTCCGGTTCCTGGGTAGAGCGCAGGGGTGATGGTGTGCGGTGTCCGGGCCTTGGTGGTGGTAGGGGCGGGAGGCGTGCGGCTCCTTATTGTCATCTGTCCAGACCGGTGCCCCTGGGACGACAGCCTCCTTGTGTGACAATGCACGCTGACCTTCCGTCACACTGGCATCTGCCGGGACGTCCTTGTCTGTCCGCGGCCTACGGTCCTCTTCTGGTCTACTGCTCTGTGTTGCTTGTTTTGGCCACAAGTCTTTGCCACAGGTTCCTCTTGTCACTGCCTTCAGTGCCTTCTCAGAGGGAATAGAAATATCTGACTGCCCTGCCCATACTGGGTGCCGTTGGTCCCCCACCCAGAACCCTTTCTCTGGGGACTGGTCCCCCCGGTGCTTGAGCATCGCAAGCTAAGAGTTCACAGCTGCCTTCCTCGGGAGTGGCCCACACCTCAGCCGCGTTAGGTCTTCCTCCCCACGGCAGCCCACAGCCTGGACTGATGCCAGCGTGCAAAAGACCACCCTCTGCCTCAAGGTGGTGTGATGTTCTTTCCCCGTCACCAACTGCGGTGTGCCTTTCCCAACACCGATTCTGCAACTCTCCTACGCCAACTGGGCATCCGACGATCCGGTTCAACTCTGACACTAACCGCCCAGAGTTAACATCCAGCTCCACAGGCCTTAAGACTTCGGTTCCACGGGATTGCCCTTGCTTTGGATGCCAACCGCAGACAGATTGCCCAGACCATCCTTGCTTCCGCCCGGCCTCTTACAAGTTTAGGGGCTCCCACAACCCCCCTCTCAGGTTCAATCATTCGCGGGAATAGTCATTCTAGAACTTCGGAGAGTGCTTTACTTACTATTACTGATTTATTATGAAAGGCACAACTCAGGAACAAACGGAAGACATACCCGGGGCAGGGAATGAGGAGGAGGGCAGTTAAGGGGTGTGGCGTTTCCATGGCCTTTCCAGGCCATCACCCTTCTAGGACGTTGATGTGTTCACCAGCCTGGAAGCTCTCCGCCCCACCACTGAGGAGTTTTTATGGAGGCTTTAGTAAGTGATTGATTAAGTAATTGACCTTTGGTGATTGAACTTCCTCTCCAGCTTCTTTCTCATCCCTGGAGATCAGGGGGTGGGGGTTCCCACCCTCTAATCACAGCTTGGTTTTTCGGGCCACCAGCCCCATCTGGAAGCTATCTAGGGGCCCCAGAGTCACGGTCATCTCACTGGTATCCAAAAAGACACTCCTCTCATTCTGGGGACCGCAAGGGGGCTAGAAGCTTTCTTCCAGGAACGGGGACAGAGATCAAATATATGTTTTTGTATTATACCAACATGGCCCAATTCTGTGGTATAATTCATACTCCAGAACTCCCTGTGGGACCAGGATGCAGTTGGACTCCACGTGGGACCACATCCTGACTTTGCTCTTTCTTCTGCCTTATCTTACTCCCCTCACTTTCTTATGGGTTTCTCCTAGGGCATGCCCTGGATATGTGACTTCTATAAGAATTCCCATCTTAGTCTCTGCCTCTGGTGACCTGACCTGAGACACTGCTCTGGCCCATGAATGCGGGCGATGCAGGGAACTCTCAGGCTAGGAGTCCTCGCTGCACACATTTCAGCCATCTCTCCTCTGCATCTTCCTCACCAGGCTAGTGTGATAGTGTGTGTGGTGGGGAGTGGCTTCTTTGAAGCTTAGGACTGAGGCATAGATTCCCTGGTTTCTCAAATCTTACAGCTTTCCAACAGCTTCTATTGGTTAGGGTGCCCGAAGCTCAAGTAAGAAAATCCAACACAAGCCAGCTTAAACGATTTCTCTGTTGCTCATCTGGAGGCCCAGAAGATGGGCAGGCTTTAGGGTTAAGGTAATTTAAATCCCAGCTCTTGGGGCGCCTGGGTGGCTCAGTCGGTTAAGCGACCGACATCGGCTCAGGTCACGATCTCGCAGTTTGTGAGTTCGAGCCCCGCGTCAGGCTTTGTGCCGATAACTTGGAGCCTGGAACCTGCTTCCGATTCTGTGTCTCCCTCTCTCTCTGCCCTTCTCCCACTCCCACCCTGTCTCTCTCTGTCTCTCTCAAAAATAATAAAATAAACATAAAAAAAGAAATCCCAGCTCTAATTTCTGGGATTCTTTTTGCTTTACTCTCTTCCATGTATCTTCTGTGCAGATGTCAGACCCTGAATACTCTCGCCATTGTGTCCACAGCTCACACTTGAGGGAAGAGAGAGATACAGAGCTGATTCTGGAAGCTAATTCAGCAGAGTAAGGAAAAACTCCCCCCAAATCTGCTGACAAACCTTGCTTTGAATCTCAATACCATAAATTTGGCTCTGTGCCCATTTCTTAACCAATCTGGCCTCGCCTTGGGCCCGGGGAGGGACGGGGTCTGCTTCCCATCCCAACGCTTGAGCCGTTTATAGAAGAGGAATACACAAACGACGCCAGGAATACACGAACAACACCATCTCTCATTTCTAGGAAGTGAGGGACGGGAGAGCCTCATGAAGGGTGGACAGTCAACAATGTTCATACGTGGCATAATTGTCCTATTGACTGGGATAGGGTTGGGCACAGGTGGCTTTCCTGGGGATTTCTCAGGTTCAGTATCAGCAATTTCATATTGCTGCACCAATACAGTCAGAAGACTCTGCAGAATGGTTATATGAGTTTATACTCTAACCTAATGGCTTGTGGGTTCTCATTTTTTCCCATCATCACAAGCACTTGACTACCTATCTGTGAGAGAATCTCCATATTGTTTTAATATGTACTGTTCTGAATTCTGGTGAGATCACTCACCATATCATATATAATTAGCCAGTCCCTTTCTTCCCTGATGAACTATCTATTCATAGGTTTGCAAACTTTCTTGTGTATTGCCTGCCATGCCATTTCCTACACGTTCCAGATCAGAGGTCAACAGATATTTTCTATAAAGGGCTAGATACTAGCTTTCAGACTCTGAGGGCTGTACGGTCTCTCACAACTGCTCAACTCTGGTGTCGCGGCACAAAAGCAGCCACATAAACAAATGGGTGTGGCTGTGTTTCAACAAAACTTTATTTACAAAAACAGGCAGCCAGCTGCATTTGGCCCTGTGGGCTTTACCGACCCTTATTCTAACATCAGTCACTTGGTTTTAGACAATGCAAATCTTCTCCAAGTCTTCACCCAGCTGTTAGCTTTGTCTAAAGTGTTCTTTTCTTTTTTTTGAACAAAATCCTCGATTCTGATGTAGCGAAATTCATCCTATCGTTATCTGAAGTTTGTGGTCCTTGGATTAAAGCGTCCTTTCTCATCCCAACAAGACAAAGATATTCTGCTCCTTTCCTTGGGATTGACTCCTTATTTCTGCCGGCTCTCACACTGAGCGAGCCCTTGGATCTGTCGGGTGTTCCCGTTTGCGTGTGATGTGAGATGTTGCTCAATTTCTCCCCCCTTGGTGAGCTATCTCCTCACAGAGCAGCCAGACCAGCCATCCTTTCCCTGTGGATCTGGAGCGGGTGGAACTTTAGTTGGGGTGGGGCTGGTAAGTTGGAAGGCCTAACTCTGCAGCCAAATGCGGGTCCTCAGCGCTTGCCCTTTTCACTGGTCCCCGTTCCACTGGTATCCTTTCTGTCCCCCCTCTCCCACGCCCGGGGCCTCCAGGCTCAGGGACGTTGAAGAGGCTGTTCCCTCTTCCAGCGGTGGGCCCTTTGTCAGGCTTCCTGGCGGTTGCCTTATCTGAACTCCCTCCCATTTACTCCGTATTTCAACCCAGCTGCTCATCTCTGCTCTGTTAGAGGGGAGGTCCTCGAGAAAGAAAGCGTGACCACCAACTGGCCCGTGAGCTGAAACTGGTTGGTCTGAGGCTCCTCACCCCCTCTCCTGTCCTTGGAGCGTGGGCTCCACTTGCCTTCCTGTTCCCAGAGGCTGCTCCAGGGACAGTGATGTGCTGTGGAGGCCGTCGGAATGGTAGACGTGACTGAATCAGTTCACTCCTCTGTACCAGCCGTTAAGACGCGGCGTGCGGGTCTGAGACACACTCCTCTGGGTGCCGCTCGAGACGAGCCTCGCATGTAAGTTCCTCTGCTGACACAACCTGCCACCTACAAACCTTGAGGGGCCGGCCTCTCTCCTCAGTCTTTCCCTGCCCTCTGAGTATGGAGGCCCGTTTCAGATCCACCTGAGATGTTCCCCAGGAGCTTGGAAAGCGGCACGATTCCACTGTGTGCCTGCCTATTGTCCCGTTAGAATGTGAGTGGGGGGCAGGGGCGGAGATCTGAACCACATCACTCATCAGTCACCGCCTCCCTTGCGCCTGACACATAGCGGGCCTGAATTAGTTTTCAGAAAAACAGAACACATGAGCGAGTTTAATTGATTTTTCAGAGGCAGTGGGTCATTAGATAGCCCAAGCGTTGTCCAATAAATTCCCTGACCCTCCGTGACAGTGCACAGAATTAGAATTAAGGTTTGTCCTTCAACCCACCCCCACACTCTACACCTTTATCATTTGATAAAGCATCTCAGTAGCCTGAGTGTATTTATCACACCTGCATTTATTCACAGTTCGATACGAGAGCCCTGGTAACTCCCTTAAAATATCTGATTGAATTTCATGTGGAAGTGAATGCCACAGATTAAATATATGTTGTGTTAAGAAGCTTCCCGTTTTATCACAGCCTGTGCACTGCTAGAAAAGCATTCTGCATGTTAATTAAGATAGCTGGGGGATTTTAAAAAGACTCCTTTCTCTCCCTTTAACTTTATAATGCATTCAGAGGATGGGAACTGAGGCAACTATTTGCAAAGCTGTGAAAATCAGTGTCGAGTCAGATGGCTCGTGGGGTCCCGGTGCGCTGCAGTGATGGGCCAGGGCAGTGTGCGTGTCGGTGGCAGCCGGGTCCTGTGAGCTGGCTACGGGGGAGCTGGGTGACACTGCAGGCGGAAGGCTCTGACCTCTGGCTTCAGTGGGAACGGTGCCCTTGTGGCTGAGACTGGAAGTCCGCCCGGAACGGTGAAGCAAGAGGCGGGGGTGGGAGGTGACCAAATCCGAGAATCAAAGGGGCAGGATGAATCGGGGTACTGAGGATGGGGAAAAGTCTGACCTTCTGCCCAGTAGAACGTCAGTGTAGCCAGGACGGTGTGGCAAGACCAAGAGGGTGCCTCAGACGCCTGCCTTGGCTGCAGTGAGACACAAGCACACGGGTGTCCCTAATGGGCCCAGCTTCAGAGGTCACACGATGATGTGAATAGAGCGCGGGCTGAACTGCTTCAGAGCTGGGTTGAAATCATGGCTCGGCCTGTTGCTCAGACAAGTTGCTTACTGAGCCTCAGTTTCCTCATCTGTACAGTGAGTACAGGGTCACTGCAGGATTCAGACAGCAGGTGCAGCCGGCACGCGGCAGGCCCTCAAAGTGGGACACTCACTGCTCTTATGCAAGAACCTGTGCCCACTTCTTGCCGGCAGGGACTCGGCGCACTGCTGATTGTTTGATGTGCCTTTCACCTCCCGGTCCCACGGCTCCCGCCCCCTCTCAGTTCTGAAATGCAGCCGGCCCTTTGCAGCACAGAAGAGACGGCCAGGCGATTTGCACCGTCCCGGCAAGGCTCGGCTTAGGAAAACACCCTCACGCAAACAGTTCCAGAACAATACTGCTGTTTGTGGGGGAATCCCTGGCCCGCAGCATAGGAGTCAGGCAATATCAAAATAGTGTTGCAGCTGGGGCGAAGCTGGAAGCAACAAGCAGATGTCTGCCGAAAGCGCGGCGCAGGACACCTGGCCCCGGGCTCCGTTCGTTGCGGTGTCTTTCCCAGCTCCGGCCAGCAGGGGGAGGCACCTCTCGCTCTCGGCCGTTAACACGCTCCTCCCGGGAGGGTTCACTCCCTCCGGCCGCTCCGGCCGCTCCGGCCTCCTCGGGCTCCGCTTCCGAGCCTCCCTCTCCCCCCGCCCCCCCCCGCCTCGGCCTTGGCTCCTTCCTCGTCGGGCGGACCCGAAGGCGGCGGCGGGGGCTGCAGGCGGGGCCGGGATCTCCTCCCAGACCCGCGACCGACGCCCTGGCGGCCGTGGCTCTGGGTGCGCCGGTGTCTCTGCTTCCCGGCTCCATCCCAGGCGGGACAGGCCTCTGGAGAGAGACCCCGGCCGGGGACAGGGGGCACCCAGGGACCCTCGGTCCTCAGACGCGCCCGTCGGGGGCCGAGACGTCCCCCAAAGACAGGTCGTGTGCCAGGCTGACACATACCTTGGAGAGGGGTGACGTGGCGCACAGAGGTGACACCCCCATTGCCCTCAGCCCTCCCCAGCCACCTCCGGGGGCAGAAGCACGCCCAGGCGCAGCCGGCCCTGCAGCGACCCCCCCCCCCCTACCGCCCCCTACCGCCTGCTTTTCAGAGGCCTGCGACAGTCCTGCTCTGGTGCCCCGCCCGAGGGTGGCCGCCACCCCCGCGGTCCCCACCAGGGCGAATGCGGCCTCCAGGCCTGCCCTGCCCTCCTGCCAGCAGGAGGCTCTCACCGGTTCAGGCCCAGCAGACAGGGATACAGACAAGGATCGGTGAGAGGAAGAGTCATGTATGATTTATGAATAACGAACTAATTTAATCCCGGGTTTCTCTTGTGCCTCCCATTTAGTAATTTGTTCCATTTCTTAATGGCCCGGGTTCTTTATCAGGCTGTGACGGAGGAGAGAGGTGAGCCATCACACCAGGATCTGAAGGGTGACCTATATACAGGGACTGGGAAAGCAGGTCCTGCGGGACGGGCGTCAGCGCCACCCTGCGCGCCCTCGGGCTGGGCGCGGCGGGGGGCCTGGGCGCAACTCCTGTCCCTGCCGCAGAGCTGCGGGCAGGCCAGGGGCTGGGGCCTGTTCGCAGGCCGGGCTGCTGGCCCGCTGTGTCCTAGAGCCCCCCGCTAGTGCTTACACTGGTGCAGGGGAGAGTGGGGTTCTAGCCCCCCCTCCAGGCCACCTTCCACTCCGCTGAGAGCGGGACCAGGCCTAGGGCCAGGCTACCTAGGCGCAAATCCCGGCTGGCTGCCGCTTGCCAACCCTGTGACCCCGGGTGCATCGCTCAGCCCTCCCGGGAGCCAGGAGAGACTCCAGACAGTGAAGGCCGTGCCTCTGTCCCGATCCTGCTGCCTGAAGCTGTTATCTTGAATCTGTTGTTTATTTTTACTTTTCACACCAGGTTACCGAGGCTTCCGGAGGCTGAGTCCCTTCCTGAACAGGGAAGGGAGGTGGTCTGTGAACAGAGAACCGGAGGACGGAGGCTGAGAAGGTTTGAGGCAGGGACGCAGGGCGGGCCACTGAGGGCAGGCTCTAGGCGCCTCATCCACGCCATCCCGCCTGACGGTCTGACCCCAGAGGTGCCCCCGCTCAGGGTGAGCAGGGGGTGTGGGGGCCGCCCCTGAGAGCGCGGGGAAGGAGCTAACGCCTAGGCCGCTGGGTATTTGGACGGGAGGCACCGCAGGGCAGAGGGCTGGGTAGTCGTATTTGCACCCTTAGCGCGGCCCCACTGGCATCTACCGTGTGAAGCGATGATCGCCGGGCCCGCCTCACAGGCAGACGGACTTGGGACAGAGAAGTTAAATGAGAGTGTGAGCGGCACACCAGGTGTGGACAGAACCCGTCTTCCTCCAGCCTCTTCTCTGCCTGCTGTCCCACGGCCGCTCGCCAGGCTTCACAGGTGTGGGTGCTCTGGGCCACCTGCTCTGGGCCAACGGTCATCCTCCTCTTGCACTGGCGGCCCAGAGGTCACAGGTCATGGCCATGTCCATCACCCAATGAGTTCTCCTGGGAGTAGGTGTGGACAAGGACTTTACTAGAGTTCAATCTGCAGCCAGAAGAGTGTGCCTGCTGTAAGCGTAGCTCTCTGGATGGTCACAAGGACAACTGTTTTAATCCCTTTTTGCCTGAAGAAAACTGGAGCTGAGAGCCGTTGAGTGGTGTTCCCAGGTCTGTTCACGTAGCCAACACTGGAGGCTTGCTTTTCTCTCTCCCTTTATTTCTCTCTCTCTCTCCTTCTCCTTTTGTGAGGTGACAATTCAAATCTTCGTCTTTTTTTTTTTCTTCCATTTTGGAGGCCTTTACTACTGGAGTATAGTTGACACACAATGTTGTATGAGTTGCAGGTGTAGAGCATGGGGATTTGACAATTCGATACATTACTCAGTGCTCATTACCGTGAGTGGCATCACCATCTGTTACCTTACGTTACGACAATACTATTGACTACATTCCCTATGCTGTACTATTCATCGCCATGACTTACTTTTCTTTTTTTAAATTTTGTAATGTTTATTTATTTTTGAGAGCGAGAGAGAGAGAGAGACAGAGCATGAGCAGGGGAGGGGCAGAGAGAGAGGGAGACACAGAATCCGAAGCAGGCTCCAGGTTCCGAGCCATCAGCACAGAGCCCGATGCGGGGCTCGAACTCACGGACCGCGAGATCATGACCTGAGCCGAAGTCAGACGCTCAACTGACTGGGCCACCAGGCACCCTAGACTCAGTTTCTAAGTGGAAGTCTGTACCTCTTAATCTCCTCCACCTATGTCACCCATCCCCCACCCTCCTCCCGCCTCCCGGAGAACCCTCAGTAGCTTCCATTTTGTGATGCGTATGTTTTGAAATGGATGTTTTATTTAAAGTTTTGATTTTGATTTCATTTGAGAGCCATACAATTTAATGGAAAACGGCAATGCTTTTATCATACTAACATCATTACCTCAAGTGGTTATATGAGAAGGAGATCGGTACAAAAAGTCTTTATTTGGGGGATGACACTTCTGAAGTGTGTTAAGCAGAATCTGTTAAAAAACTTCCAGGACAGGCTTCAGGGGGAAGGTCTAACGTCTGCAGATTCAGAAAGGCTGGAGGAAGGCAAGTGGACTCGGATCACTTATTTTTGCAACATTTAACTTAGCATTCATTATTTACATCAGCACTTGGGAACGTTTGGGAGAAAATCAACAAAGCCTTTGCAAGAGCGGCCTGAGCCTCTGCCGGCAAGCCTGTTTTTTAATTGAGAAATGGCTTTTTTAATCCCACATTTGAAAAAGAGGGAACTATTTCTGCGAAGCGAGGGGAGAGGGGGTGTGTTGTGTGCAACTTGTCCTCTGCAAGAGCAGAGACCCCTCCACTTAGGGAGGAGGCCGGCCTTTCCCTGGAGGCTGGGGGCCTGGGTGTCTTCTCACTTCTCTGCATGTTTTCATTGGACCCCTGGGTGGAAGCACAGGTTGGGGGCGCGTTTCAAGGCCCCTTCCAGTCCCAGGAGAGCAGCGTTTAGGACATTTACAAATCCCTCTACCTTCATCCTATTTCTCCTTCAGAGAGATGTGCGGGGACTTTCCCGGCTGCCTTTGGAGCAGAAGGGACAAAAACCCGATCGGTCCACCAATAGCCACCGACTGAAGCAGACTGTCTCTGTCTGGGAATGGCCGGGGACGCAGAGCCGGAAAGGAGATCCGTCTGGCAGGGAAGGGAGCATGAATTCCCCCAATTCGGAGAGCTGGACGGGCCCGGCTGCCCTGGGCTGTGCAGACAGGGGCGCGCGGTGTCCAGTCCTGCCCCAGCCCTGCTCACAGGTCCCGCTGGAGGAGCTGCTCTGCCCCCAGCCGGGAGCCACGGTGCTCTGGCAGCAAAACCCGTAGGTCGTCCCGTGCAGCTGATGCCGGTTGGAGACAGGCGGGCCCTGGGGGGACGAGGAGGAGCCGTTCAGGGTCACGTTAAGCTAGAACTCCCCACCGCAGCTTCAGAAACGTCCGGCCTACCAGCTGACTCTGTCCGTCACACCCTGGCTTCCTGGCCCCAGGGCTTGAGGGATGCCAGTGCCCGGAGGGGCTGCTTTCCTGCAGCCACAGCGTATGGAGACAGCGTGGTGTGGTCCATGAAGAGTTGCTCAGATGAGGTGGCTATTCTAACGGAACTAGTTGCCAACTTCTAAACAGTGGGAAATTCTACATATACATCCAGCCTTCCAGCTTCTCTCGAGAGTTGGCGACCCTGGCAACACTGAGCCTGAGTGCCCGCCTGGTCATGGGGTGAGTGCACCGTCTCTAAGGGCCGAAGACCTGCCTCTCGCATTTTCATACCCCATTCGTGTGCCTGGCCCGTGAGGGCCCCTGAGTCAGGGCGGGCTCACCGGACACCTACAGGAGTGACAGCATTCTGCCCCCTGGACTACCTCCCCGGGCAGAGCGGGGCCTCCTCTCCCTCCAGCATCCCCACCGACATCGTCGTGGCCCTTCCCCTTCTGTACTGAAATGGCCTGTGTACTTCGCAGGGGTTGTGGCATTTATGGATGTTGATTTAAGTTTCCCTCCTCTGGCTTGGGGCCAGGACTTGATCACCTTTAGAAACACATTTTCAGATGTGTTCTCTGCCTCCATAGCCCAAGGAAGGATGATTGGATCCAGTGATTTCCCCTGTTTTGAAGATGAAGACAGAGTCTTAGAGTGGTTTCCCAGTGGGCGGCTGTCTCACGTGTGAGGGGAATCGTCTGGCGCCCTCTCCACGGCAGGGTGGGGGGGGGGAGGCTTTGGCCGTGGAGCTTCAGGGGGGCGACCCCGCGTCCCCGATCCCTGTGCACAGGCACAGCGCACCCAGAGCTCAGCGTGCTCTCCCAAGAGGGTTCACGCTGACTGCAGCCCTGCACGCGAAGGGCCAGGGTCCCAGTTGGCCCGTGTGCTGCGTGATCACCCACGCCCAGAGTCACTCACCACGGGGACGGAGCTCTGATGGAGAGCCACTCGTACACTCGCCCTCGTGTCCTGTGGAAGGCTGTTTTCCTCAGGAGCCGCTCCCTCTGCGCGCCTGGACATGGGAAGTGGGTCTGGAGGAAAGAGGAAATGGATACAGGCTTGCTTTCCAGTCCATTCGGTGTCCCGTGGCCAGAGCCAGGCCCCCCAGCTCTGGGTGGAGGCTCTGTCTGCTGGCGTGGATGACAGCAAGGACGGGTGTGAGAGAGGGGCTCCTGAAGGTAGGCCCGAGGGGGTGGGGTGTGCGTGTGTGTGTGTGCGTGAGATTGGGAGATGGGCCCCGCCCTCCGTTTGGCTGCGGCTGAGTTGTGTCCCGGCCATGTGTCCATGAAGCAGAATTCCTGCCTGGGGTGGTGCTCGTTGACTGGCTGTCCTGGTCGCAGGGAGCTCCTATGTTGGGAAACTTAGGCAGGTGTTTCCGTTCTGCCTCCATAGTTTTCTGGTTACGGGGCTCCCAGTAGCCCAGGACCTCTTCATAAAATGAGGTCAATATCTCCTATTTCTCGCTGCCCTTCCGTTTCGTCATGATCCCAAATGAGATGAAGTTCACATTGGGAGGCTGTTTTGTGAGCTGTCCAGGGCTTTGCTGGGGAATGAGGTACAAGCGTAAAGCCCGGACCCTTCAGCACACTCATCTGGTGCTAAGCCCGGTGGGTCGGGAGCTGGCCTTCCCTTGGAACTGTCTGCCCGGTTCTGTTTCCTGCACTTTGCAATGGGCATTTCAGCCTCAGACCTCTTTTGTGGAGAGACACATCCTCCCGGCGTATTAAGTGGGCCGGAAGCCTGGGACATAGGAAAATCGTGACTTTTGTATAAAATACATATACAGGGGCATCTGGGTGGCTCGGTCGGTTAAACGTCCGACTCTTGATTTCGGCTCAGATCGTGATCCCACGGTCCGGCTCCTCACTGAGCTCCGAGCCTGCTTGGGATTCTCTCCCTCTGCCCCTCTCCCACTCATGTTTCTTTCCTCTCTCTCTCTCAAATAAAATTAAACATTAAAACAAATATATAACGACTGTGTGGAATGTAAAAGTTTATGAATTTTAATGCTAAAACAGGAGCAAAGAGCCGCTGGCTGTGCTGGCGGAGGGAAGTAAAGGCTGCCCAGCGCTGCTTTCCTACGGGACCTGGGGACTTCAACTTTGTGCCCTGCCACTGAAGATATTTTACTGGCAAACGTGAGAAGCACTGTTGGGTAGTGTGGTGGGGAGGGCGCTGTGCTGCCTTCGTAGGAGGAGCAGTGGTTTTGAGGAGAGAGGCCTGGTCCTGGAGGGCGTGTGGGGGGGGGGGGTTGGCGGATGGCCGCTTCCTTACCAGGCCAGCCGGGAACACAGAGGTGCCGTGGAACGAAAGCTTATGTCTGGCTGAAGGTGATCACGGGAGACTTCCTGGAGGAGGAGGTGAGATGTTAGGAGCCCAGGAACATACACTCGGAAGTATGTGCTTGGTCACTGGCAGGAGAATCAGACCTGGGCCAAGGGTTTGGAGAGAGGGGATGTGGCAGGTGTCGCAGGGACCCCTGCTGGGGAATTTGGGACCCATACGACAGGTTTTGGAAGTCCTGGAAATCATGTGAGCAGCAAAGTGACACGGTCAAAGGGTTGCTCTAGGGTGATTAATTCCATGTCGGAGATGGATTTCTAGTTGTTTTCTTTTGTTCGGATAGTTTTCCAGATGAGGGGGGCCTTTAAGGGATTCCTCCTCCCAGCAGAGAAGAAATTCCTCTGAGAGAAGTAGTCTCTCAGCTCAAACACAGCCAACATTTTACAACAATCTTTTTTTGGTTTTCCTTGCTACTCAGATGAGGAATTGTGGCCTAGGGAGGTCAAGGGCCTCGCCTCAGGTTGCCCAGCAAATCAGAGCTGATGTCGAACACAAGAGTCACAGATCACTGGGGAAGATAGGTCCCAGCAGATCCTGCAGAAAGGTGGGTGCTGTGTGCAACATTCCCGTACGATATCGTGCTTCTTTTTACGCGCAAAGTCTCCACGGGAGCCCTCGGCCCATGGATTCCCAGGGCTGAGCGGATAGGAATGGCAACCGCCTCCTTCTTCACTGCTCTCGAGGTGACCTGGCCCCTTAGATCCTTTGGGCCGGCAAGACTTCACATATCCACCCCACCTGAGCGCGCGTCTGGTCTTTCCGCCCGGAACGGAGCTTGAGGTGGAATCTGCAGCCGCAGGCGTCCGGGCAGAGAAGAGAAAGGCTTCCGAACGGGAGAAGTGGACCCCGGCGGGCGTAGTCTCGGAGAAGTTAGCACGTCGACCGCAAGCGCAGTCTGGAGCAGGCGGAGGCCTAGGGAGTGAGTCAGGCGTGACCTCCCGGCCTCTCCCCCCGAACCTCCAGCCCAGGATTAGATCGGTCGGGGTGCTTGCCGTTTGGACCAGCCCCTCCCAAACCACTCCGCCTGCAAAGCGCCCGGCGATCACGCCGAAGTGCGATGCGGACTGGGTGGGGCCAGGCGGGGCTCGGCCTCTGTGCAGGTGCCTGGGGGACTCTGTGGACCGGCGTTTGTACAGTTGGGTTTAGGCGGCTCCGTCCGTTTCCGCTTTCCTAAAGGGAAGGTGCCATCGTCCGGGCTAACCCGCATACCCACTCTTAGGCCTCTCCGACCGTAACCATCTCTACTCTGCACGTGTTCACTGAGCACCTCCACGTGCCAGGTCCTGGGGTCCAGAGATGGCCGGGGTCTGTGACGCTCCCAGGCTGGGGAGGCCGCAGAAACCCAGGCCGCAGCACGTGAGGCAGATGGGAAGGGGCAGCAAAGCAGAGTGAGGGAGCCGGTGAGGCCAAGGCGATGGCTCTCTTCTTCCTCCCGGGCCATGTTGCCTTGTCAAGATTCCTCATCAGTTGGATGAAAGAGCTGGGTGGACAAGCAGGGGTGGGGGGGGGGGGGCGGGGGAGCGGTGAGCAGGGCACGGATGGGACCTCACGCCAAGCCACCTGGTCACCGTATGCGTCCTTCCACCTTTGCGGCGTACGTTAGGCTGAGGCCACCTCCACCGGGGTCCCTGGGGCCAGCTGCCCACAGAAGGGCCTTCTCCGCTCTGGGCTACGGCTAGAAGCCAGTGGCCAACTCTTTCAGCAGATGTGGATGCCCACTGGGCCGTCTAGCAGGTTGGGTCCTCGGGGCCAGGCTGCTCCGTTCTGGGGGAGGCCGTGCACCCACACACCTCCCAGTGCTCTCAGACTCCTCCTCCAAGCCTGTCTGGGAGTGGAGAGGGCAGCAGAACACGGACACGAAGAGCCGTGGCACTCCCATTTCTTGCGTATTTGTGATGCAAGCAGTGTGACTGGTGACTGAGGCGGACTGTCACAAGCGGGGGCCCCGAAGAGCTGGGCCTCGTGTCGCCCACGCCCTTGCGTGATCCCCTCCCGTGGGCACCCTGACCTTGGCCGTGTAACTTGCTGTGGCTTAGCAGCAAACGAGACGTAAGCAGCCCCGTGCGTGGAGGCTCGCCTTTTGGCACGCACAGCCACCTAGAAACTTCTGGCCCACGCATCGGGGAGACCGTGTGGAGGAGAACCAAAGTGTCCGGTGTGAGTGGGGCGTCTCGGCCTTCCCGGGCCCAGGTGAGTCTCGGACAAGTAATGAGCGGCCACGGCAATGACCGGCCTGAGAACTGCCATCGACCCCAGCTTGGACTGCAGAACCAGAGCGGAAAGTGGTGCTTTTAAGTAGCCGTGGTCTGTGTGTGCTCGTGTGTCACACGACAGTGGTTAATTGACTCCATGCGTAAGGCACACCCCCGATCCCGCTTCAGGAGGCCGACGGTCCCGGGAAGGAAGCCGTTTTCCACCTCTCCTGTGGTCCCGACGCAGAGGAAATCGCTCACGAGGTCCTGTGGTGGAGACCAGCGGGGGCGGCCTCCACCGCTTTCCGCCCTGGCTCCTTCCCGGCCCTGAGAATGAGGCGGCAGCACTCAGAGCGTGAGAGGGAAAACAGGCCTGCCCCTGTCCTTCATTGCTTGGGCAAACCGAGTTGCCAGGCTCTGCCCCCACCCGCGGGCCGCTCCCCACCCCCCAGGCCTGGTTCAGGACTTCTGGGATTTCTTGTTCCCTGTCCTGTCTTTATGACTCCTCTGTTACCTTCACCCTTATTTCTAGCCACCACAGAGCACATTTCCTTCCTTCTAGATTCTTCTCCCAAAGTGACCAGCGTATGGCGGTTGCTTACAACCCAGCACCTTTATTAACCATTCGTGGATCGTGAAGAGTTTTGTCGGACACTGCTCTTTTTTTTCTCTAATTTTTTTTTTTTAACGTTTATTTATTTTTGAGACCAAGAGAGACAGAGCATGAACGGGGAGGGGCAGAGAGAGAGGGAGACACAGAATCGGAAGCAGGTTCCAGGCTCTGAGCCGTCAGCCCAGAGCCCGATGCGGGGCCCGAACTCACGCGAGACCGTGACCTGAGCCCAAGTCGGCCGCTCAACGGACTGAGCCCCCCGGGCGCCCCAGCAGACACCGCTCTTAAATGACCTACAACCAGGTATCAGTTGTCCTGTCTTCAGCCGGCAACTTCTCCCTCGCTACTTTGTCCCATTGGCACCCTGTGTGTGTCGTGTCCAGCCCACCCGGGCTCACCCTGGTCCTGAGAACACCCCGGTCCCCACCCGCCACGGGGCTTCAGAGCCATCGCCCGCCCAGGTCCACCGTTTCCCGGGCAGAGGCCCAGAGCCCGGCAGGATGGGGAGACTCGCTCGCCCCGGCTCCCGGCTGTGGTCGGGGCGAGGACCGGAAGGCAGAATCGTCTCCGGTGACTGTGCCGGGGTGCGGGTGGCACCGAGGCGGAGAACCTGGGCCCTCGGTCCCCTGCTTGCCGTGGACGCCCTCGGCAAAGGCGAGGTGAGGTGAGCAGACGTGCTGACCTGTACCGTTCTCTACCCCGGCCCCTCGGTCCCCGTGGTAATGCACACGTGCCCAGCCCATAAATATCTTATTTTGTGTTCCTGCCAGCCCCCACTAATAGGGCTAATGCTTCCTGAGGAGCAGCCCCAAGCTGCATTAGTCGCAGATGTTTGATTGATTTAAAACAAAGAGCCTGACCACCAGCCTCTCTCTATGGTTTCTCTTCCTGCCACTTTGCTTGCAGGGTTATCTCTAAAATGCAATTAAGGGGCTTAAAAGTACATTTTCAGGAAGATGCAGAATTGATGAGGGGAGCTGGCCCCTGTGGGTGCCTCCAGATTGTTCTAGTTCCAGGGAAGCGAACTGGACCCCGCCTGGAGCTGCACCCACACCCACCAAGGCCTTGGGTCTCCAGGGCAATACCCGCCCCAGCAGCCCCGGAGGATGGGAGGGAGGTGGGGCTGGGGGACCGCCGGCTGCTCTTGGGGCTGACTGCCATGGAGCTTCCCATGTGCTTCCCTGCGGGGCTGGGCTTGTCCGGGATCAAACCCAGGGTCCTGGGCGTGGGGCTCCCGCTCTCCAGGGGGGTGCGAGTGTCATGCTAGCGATAGGGTCCACGTAACCCAGAGCCCAGGGGTGTCATCCCAAAGCAGCTGCTTTCCTGAACATGCCACTGAGGCCCACGCCGTATCTCTCAGGCACCCCTCGGCCACGAAGGCTCAGCTCCAGGGGTCCTTCAAACTGGAGAGCCGCCCAGAGAGAGGGTGGCACAAACGGGGCCGCTCAGATGGCCCGGGACCATGCTGGGAGGCCCCTGCTGACTCCCGCGTACGGCGCAGGGACCAGAGGTGACACGGTGGCCTAGTGGGCTCAGAGTCTCCTAGGGGAGGGCCGGCAGCCCCGGACCACAGCACAAGGGAGCAGAGAGAGGTGCTGCAGGGGGGGTGGGCCAGGCAGCTCAGTCAGGTGCCGAGACCCGCTCCGATTACAGCTGCCACAGCACTCAGGGAAAACGGGGAAGGAGAATATGCTCTTTACCAGAAGGTCTTTTAAGGAAAGGCTCGCCCAGATGGGAGGAAGGGTCTGAGATGGGGAGCGAGTGGCTTGGAGAGCCCCCAAGGGCTGCCGCAGGTCACAAGAGCGCATTGCGGAAGGACATCTGCTTTGCCAAGAGGCACGTGGAGCGGGAGCTGTCCTGGTTTGCCGTGGCCACCAGTACGGTCCCGGCTGACCCCTACCTCATGCTGCTTTTCTGCTCCCTCCGCCACCCACCCAGCATCAACGGACAGTTTGAAAATGTCAGGTTTAAAAGGATACCCCATTCTTAGCCGGCGCGGGCTATAAACCCTCCCCAGTCCCGTTCTGGAGACACAGAGAGGAGGGCAAGGTCACCTTCTGCCCAGGTCATTGGAGAAACGTTCCCCAGCTGGGCCCGGGAGAGAAAGGGTCTTTCTGCTGAAGGCACATGGGAGGAAGTGAGCACTGTGGAGTGGGTATGGGAAGCAGTAAATCTTTGGCTTGCTGAAGCATAATGGTAAATGAGCTGGAGGAGTAGCTGGGGGACATGCGGTGATGGATTTCAACGTCTTGCTAAGAAATTTGGGGTCTACCTCCTAGGCAACGGTGAGCCAGAGATGGCGGTAGGGCCGAGGAGAGGCCAGGTAGAAACAGGCTCCTTGCAAATGAGTCGGTTGGGAACCGGGAGAGAATGTGGTCACTTTCAGGATCTCCTTGGTTTCCGGGGGGGAAATTGATCCCAAACTGTAGAACGCACAGCTTTCACGTCCATTGGGTCATCTCACCTTCATGAAGCATAACCTCCACTGTGTCTGTCCCTCTCCCCCTTTGGAAAATCCCAGACAATGACTGCCTTCCCTGGTAACCTCCCTGCTTCTTCAAGGTGCTCGTACCTCTCTCTGCCATCATCGGCTGAACATTCAGTCCCTCCTGTCACTCATGCAATTACACTCTTCCTCTTGCCTCTGTCCTAGGTGACGTCAGCGTCCGCAGCCCAAACCCTCAGCATCTCGACCGGCTCGTCAGCAGTGCTCTGCCTCACCCACCTTGGTCCCTCCCCGCTACACCCTGACCTGGTCCTCCCTGGATGGCACCACTTCTGAACTCCCCTGGCCAACGCTCCTCTTTAATCCAGGGCTTGGCAAACTATGGCCATGGGCCCACGTGGCTTGCTGTGTTTGTAAATAAAGTTTTATTGGCACACGGCCTCGCCCATCTGTGTATGGGTCGTCTCGGCTGCTTTCGAGCTACAAGAGCAGAGTTGAGTAGTTGTGACAGAGATTGTGTGGCTCCCAAGCCTGTTTACTACCTGGCTCTCTGCAGAAAGAGCCTTTCCCGTCTAACACTTCCGCTCATCGGCTCCACCTCCTTCACTCCCTCCTCGCGCAGCAGAGGCTCAGACTTTTGATGACTCTTCCTGCCACCCCGCTTCTGTGGCCCCTCTGGGTGATCCCAGCTGCCCACTTTCCTTTCACCTGCCTCAGGGCAGCCAGGTGCTGCTGGAGGAGGTCACAGGCCAGGCGGGGGGATTCACCAGGAATTTGTGGCCGGCCACAAATGGACCCTCCATATTCCTGGAGACCCTTCTGTTTTCCCTGCTCAGGTGCCTTCCATTAGCGGTCGGTGCCTTCCCCATTCTCTTCCGGCAGGCGACCCCGCCTCTCACATCACATAGGCGACCTCAGAGGAGACTCGCCACCTTAATGCCAAACGTAGGTGCTCACCCGCCGCCCCTCTCTGCTCTCTGCTTCCCGCGTGCTCACCAGTGGTGTCTCAGCCCTTCTTGCTTTCCTGGGGAATTTGCCCTACATTTGCCATTTGGGCTCCTCCTACGACAGACCACGGCGCTTGAAGTTGGATGATCGCTTGGTTGTCTAGCGATCCCAGAAAGCCCAGGGAGAAAGCGGAGGGTGGGGCAGGGAAGGGAGAAGCGAAGGACCGCTCGGGCAAGTGGGCTTCAGGGTCTTACGGGTCCTTCCGGGAGGCGGTTAGGGCACAGCTGGAATCATGCCACGTGGGGACAGGGACAGGGAAGCTGAGGCACTTGTCCGGGATCCCATCCCCCTGCACTGAGCGTTGCCTCTGGGGCCCGGTCTCCCCACGCTTCCCGACTGCACAGCACAGACAAGCAGGCCCCCCACCTGCCAGAGGAAGAGCCCAGAAAGGCGTAAAGACACGTGGGCGCACAGGTGTTTGCGGAAAACTGGCTGGAGCTGCGGGACTCTCGTGAGGGCCGCGGGGGCGCGGTGCGGGCACCCGTCTCTCTGTCACACGTGCCCCGGTGTCCTCGACACCAGTTTTCAAACACGGTCGCAGTTCTCCCGTTTAAACGACACGCTCTTAAATGTTCACCCTCCACCGTCGCTTCCTCCTCTCTCCTCCCTTCAGGATCAGACCAACCCGAAGGGAGCTCTGTGGCCACTGTCGCATCCCCTCACTCCCACCAGTTCCTCTGCCCTCTCTGGCTGGCTTCTTCCCTTCCCTCTGACAAAACTACTCCCCTCACCGTCGGCCGACGGTGCCCAGTCCAGTGGACGGTTCTCGGCTCTCGGCGCGCCCGTCTTCCTGACAGCACTGACCGCTGCTGACCATCCCCACCTTCCCCACTCTTTTCTCTTGGGTTCCATGACATCGCTTGATTCTGTGCTCTCTCCTGCTTCTCTGAAGAAGCTTCTGTGACTGCCGGGGGTCTTCTGGGTGGGCAGCCACGCCTGCAAAGGGGACCAGTTCCCTCACAAGCCCCTGGCCTTTCAGCACGCATCCAGGACCGCAGCTTTAAGTCCCACCGCTAAGGGGACAACTCATTGCTCTCTGTACTTCAGATGCCTACTTGACATTTCCTCTTGGAAGTCTCAAAGGCATTTCAGAGTCCACACTGAACACAGGATTCCCCCAGTTATGTGGGACTGTCCTTCTCTTCCCGACTCAAAGTCAGGAGTAAGAAAGTCACTTGTCTCAATGCCCTTTTCCCAGATTTTCAACCCCTTCGTTTCTCCTTGAACAAGGTCGTTGAAGGCTGACGTGGGAAGCTTTATTTCAACTTCCCCTTCTCACCTTCCTGGATCTTGCCCTGGCCTGTCTGCCATTCTGCAGGGATTGCAGAGAGGAAGGTTGAAAGATGAAGTTTTATTGTCAGAGGTTTTTGCTAACCATACAATTGGGTTTTCAATAGAGTGATTCATGGACGCGCATTTACAGCTGAAGTTGTAGATCTGTTTTTGGAAATTATTAGCCGGCATTAAACAAAAACAGGCTTTATTAATAATTCACCAGAAAAAAAGATATGGTGCAATATGCCGCAATAGTAATCTTTAATGCCAGAATGAGTATTCCATTTTTCCCCCCCTCTTCATTCGACATAACAAAGACCCAAATCCTTTGTAAACTGAGAGGAAGGCAGACCTAAGAAGGCACATTTATCAGCTCAGCAGAGCAGGATTCCGCCTGTGGAGTCTCTAGGAAAACAGGACAGCTTCTGGGAGCCAATGTTTAGAAACAGAATGGAATCATCTGTAACGAAATTGGCACGGGGGACACGGGGTCTACGCCACAGATGTAAGGCCTCTGCTCTTTAGGCCTCTGCTTGGCTTGAGTTTCAGGGCCTCATTAATTCAAGGATGTAGCAAGACCCCATGGGCCCTGCCCATGCCCATCAGGCCTGCCCTAGGGCTCCCCGCAGACGTCCTTGCACACCCTGATGCCTTTCTTCCCCAGGTCCTTGCACACCCTGATGGCTTTCTTCCCGCCTGGGGCTGTTCTCCGGAGGAAAAGCTCGCATGGCATGAACGTACCGGGAATTTGATGCCCCATCCTGGGGGAGACCCTCAAGCAATAAGGGGAGAAATGAGGTAGATCGGTCCCCCAGCCTCCCCGGCTCTCTTCTGGGGGACGGCTCTAAGGTATGCTCCATATACACTCTCAAAAATCTCCCAGCAGCCTCTGGAAGCAACTTGTTCCTTAACACATTCTATTTCGGGGTTTCCTCTTGATGAAGTTTTGGAGTGGTGGGAGGTCTGGAGCCGACGACCAAGAAAGAATTCTCGAAGACGCCTTTGGCGCAGAAAGGTGATTTTATTAAAGCGGCGGGACAGGCCTGTGAGCAGGAAGAGCTGCACTGGGGCTGTGAAGAGTGGCTGGTTCTTTACTATGAAGTTGGGGGAGGTAAGGTCAAAAGGGAGATCCTCCAGGGGGGACCCGAAGACGCTAAAGAGGACCCCGAAGATACCTGAGGCCTTGCCGAGCTGAGGTTGTTTCTCCCTCTAGCAAAGCATTGGCATTAAGACAGTAGGGAGCTCCCGGAGAATCGTTTTACTCAGCTGGCCTCAAGTGTTTGTCAGTGGGCTGCAGCTTGTAAGGAAACTTCATTTCACCTGCCTTTGTTCCCCACAGGGAGGGGAGGGTGGTGTTGGAGCTCCAGGAAACTGAGTCTACAGGCTCCTGGACATTAGGCTGTTGGTAAGACTGCCTTTTCTTGTCATTCGCTAAGATTATTTGTAAACTGATGGAGGCTCTATCAGTTTCATCATTTGTTTTCTGTGCTGTTCTTTGTCCTTGGGCAGCCAGGAGCGCCTGAGGAATGTCACGCGTACCCCTCCTGGGTGGGGGGTATGCTAGCTTGTGCTCTGCTCTCAGCTTGCCCCATGCTCCCTCATCACTCCCTTCCCTTCCTTGCTTCTCCACTCCTTCACCAGGTTTCTTGGAATCCTCCTGCACCCAGGTTCTAACTTCAGGGTTTTCTGGGACGTGGCGAGATGCAGAAAGGAGGAAATCTCATCAAAGCGTGCTAAGGAGCAGGTTCCCCTTTTGCTGGGGACCCTCTGCCATACCGAGCAGGAGGGGAGCCTTTATCTCCCAACTCCTATCCCCAACTGGTTGAAAGCTGTCCTTGGAGCCATTAAACCTCCCCTCCACCTCTCCTCCCATTGCTCTGACCAAGGTCCCCATGACAGAAAGAATCCCTAGGCAGAGAAGAAAGACAGTTCCAGAGGTGGGAAGGCGTTAGCATACCGGAAACTGTCTACTGTGGCTGCTGAGAATTCACGTGGTGCATTTGACAACCTCTGCTACAGGTGCCCTCTCCTGGTCCAGTCAATGTGGCCGGAGAGCTGGAGGGGGTGGGGCAGGATGTGGCCACCTGTGCATAAGGAAATGGTTAGCGCCGTATCCTTGCAGGGGCAGGTGTGAGTGCCTTGGTCACCAGCCCAAGCAGAAATCTCCAGGACATGGAAAGTAAAACTGAGGCATAGTGCAGCCAGCAGCACTCGGGGCAGGATGCCCAGGTTGAACATGAGACAGCTTTCAGCGGCCCCACGCTTCCCAGCGCTTTCGGTGCTCTCCCCTTTCCTGGGATGCCTCTTTGCTGTGACAATCCCTCCTCCCCCAGCCTCCCAGTGACCTCTGCATGGCCTTTGGCTGCCAAAGCCTTCCATCCCAGAGCCCTGCGGTGTCCTGTTCCACGGTTAACCTCTCTCTCTGAATAGACATTCCCTGGCCTTCAAATTCACCCCCCTTCCCCAGACCGATGTCCAGAGAAAGGCCATTGACTATAGGAGGTGAGCTAGGGTATTAACTCATACTGGACTGTGAAGGGCAGACAGCTTCAAAGCTCTCTTGGGATGTTTGCAGTTTAACAGGGGACACAAGTTATAGTAAAATCCATAAACACCAACAAAAACCCGTAAAAGTTCTTGTGAAACTTTTCTAGAGAAAGGCAGCATAAGCTAGCAGGGTAGACTCTGAGCTCTGGAGCAAGGATCCTGGGGCTCCAAACTGACTAACACCTCTTCCCAGAAACACACATAACATTGGTACGAACCCAAGCATGTTCCTCGCTTCTCTATGCCTCCGTGTTCCCCTCTGCAGAATGAGATACTAAGACTTACCTTATAGGATCGTGGTGAGGATTAAGGCGTACAGTTTGCTATACTGCATCTGGGACACCCTACAAGCTCAATACCTGCCAGCCATTGTTGCTCTTTGGTCTCCAAAGAGATCAGAAATGCATCTTTTCTCTGAACCCAGGCGCGGTCACAGTAAATTCCAGTGATGAGACAATCCAACAGGCAGTGTCTCCAGGGGCATCCATCCCAGCCCCGAGGACTTTGGGTGGTTAAGATGACTCAGAGCTGGAAAGCCCTCCGGGGTCTCTTATTGTACAGTGTCTGAGTTGCCACAGCAGTGAGGCCTTGGAGAGCCCACCCTCATAGACATAGCAGAGAGGGTACCAGCTTCTGTCTGTTTCCCTGAGACCCGAGCAGCTGAAGAGGGACTCAGAAGGCGTAACTTTCGGGTGAGCTTATCAAAGTCCATCCGTTGCTCGTAGCTGAGATTCAGGGAGAAATTGCTAAATGAACCTGGCTGGCTGGACTCAGGTATGGTGGGAGGCTTAATTTCTTATTTTGTGGCTGTGCGTGTGTAAACACCTCTCTCCCTATGGGATGACGGACAACAGGCCTTTCAAGGCAATCCTGCGGTCCCTCGCTTTTCTCTTCCCCATTCTGTCCCCTGCTGAACGCCACTGGCTCCATCATTTCTCACGTCCTTGCCTACAGAAGGCGCCTACAAAGAAAGCGGCTCGGGGCTGAGGTGGCGGTAAATCCAGCACTTTTTGCGTTGCACGTGCCAGCTCATTACTTAGCAATTATACTTGAAGTATTCTGAAGATGAATTACAATGGAATGTACAATGCTTTTCTTTTTGAGAGGGCCAGGGGGAGAACCCAGGCTCTTGCTTAGGCGGAAGGCCTCACATAACTCTCTTGGGATTTATACCTCACTATTTGGTAGTTGCCACGAGCTTATAACCTAGGGTTGCAACACGGTCCTATCTGTACAATGATTAACCATCCCCAAGTGTGAGGATGGGCTGCCCCAGGACTGAGGTCATTCCCAGTGACAGAGTCACCGGGCCATTGGCTGAGGGCTGTCTCTAGAATCAAATATCCAGGCACTTCCTGCTACAGGCGTGTATATAGGCAAAGAGGCTCCAGAAGCCGAAGAGCTGCTTTCCAGGAAGGCTAGCAGGTGCTGTTGAATGGGGGTGAAAGCACATGGGGAAGCCAGTGGGGGGCAATGGGGATACCATTCAACAAGATATGGAAGGAGCACCGGCAGTATCTGCTATCCCATGAGAATCTCTGGGCGTGTGATGGCAGCAGTCATTTGGGAGAAACTGATGTTGAAAGGACTGAGCTCTATGGATTAAGTGTCCCTAAATTATAGGAAGATGTCATGGGGGTGGAATGTGCTAGTGAATACTGACTAGTTCCCTCATGGCTGATCTTAGCAACCAGAGACAACATTCACCTTGAGAAGTACTAACCACTTCATGCCCATTGACCCAACAGCAAACAGACCTCTGAAGCTCAGAACAAATGCTAGAGCCTGGATGTCCAAGCCAAAGACATAAAGGACACCCCGGGTTGAAGGACATTAAAAATAAGACATAAATAAGAAACGTTCTAAGCCCGCTGTCATTACAAGAACGAGACCAAACTCTCAGGTAATGTTTTTAGAAAAGGGGAGAGTGGTGTAAGAGTCTCCCTTCAGTGCCCAGCTGCCACCCCAGGCTCGATGGATGCCCCCAGTGCCCCCAAGGGCGAATAGCTCCACTCTGTTTCTGTGCAGGATCTTGGAAGGTCGTCTACCACCTTGAGAGCAGAAAATTTTGGATTTCCCATCAGAGAATGTAATGGATTTCTTGGCAGTCAAATGGACAAGATTGGGTCCTCCTTTATTTTGTGTTTTTTGTTGTTGTTGTCAATCACCTAGCCTGACTCATGTGTTCTAAAAGACCAGCTGCCTGGACTAAATCATCAATAAATGTTCTCAGTCTGTCCTTCGGAGTGACCCAGTAATGAACTCAGCATTCTGCAGTTTAATTCCACAAACATTTATTGAACACCTACTATGCATCAGGCATTATAGTAGATCTTGTGGGGGATGACATTAATAAGACTTAGATGCCACCCTGAAGAAGTTCTATGTTTCAGAAGTCCAGTGGAAAGCAATAGCAACAACAACATCATGGTCAGTTAATTGCACTCCCCATACTGTGTAGGAATTATTTGACCAAGGCTAAGTTTAGAGTGAATGGGAGGTTTTATATCTATCTGTATATGTGTGTTTAAAGTAAGGCAGACGACACAAACTTACTGAGATGATAGGCGTCGCAAGGTTGTGAAACCAGAATTCAAGAGCAGCCCTTAGGTCAGAGAGAAGATGAGGAGAATCTTATTGAGCTGAAATAAGAACTAATCTTGGAAAAGTCACATGCGTGAGATCAGAAGCAATTTGAAGAATTAACTGACATATAATACATCTCCATGTTATTCGTGGTTTTCTCCAAGGGATTGGATTTGGGTTGAGTTTAATTTTCTTTCTTTTTCTCTCTTTCCCTTAGTTCCCCCCTCCCTTTCTTCTTTCCTTCCTCTTTCTTTATTCTTATGTTTTGCTAGCATTTGGCACATTTTATACAATATGCCTTTATATACTTTTGAAATTAAAAAATGTCTTATTTGAAAAATGACGTCAACTGAGAATCTAAGGCATGTTGTATTGGGGGCTAAAGGTCAGGCCAAACTGATGTCAAGTATAAGCTAACTCTGTAGTGGGTTCGCCATTTCTCTGAATCTCTCCCCCATTCTCCCAGTACTTGCCTATATGTAGACAGGGGGTATCATCTAGGAACTAGTGTCTATGAAACGAATCCAGTCTCAAACGTGTATTCATTAACATGGTTTATGGACCCAGATGCACATTGTTATCATTTTTCCCTCCTTCAGGAGTCACTAAATACTTCTCTTGAGAACAAAAATAATTAGAAAACTGAAAGTTTACCTTGATCGATTACTGACATGACTGACTTTTTCAAAAAGAAACGTTCCCTTCAATAAAGTTGTCAGTGGCCCACATACAGCAACTGTAGCCTTGGTGGATTATCGCATTTTATATCAGAGAGAGAGGCCCCGGGTCTTGGGGATAAAGGCATCAACAACCATTCTGTGTGGCAGATGTCCCCCCAAAGAGAGAAATAAAATCAAACTTATTTACGTTTGTTTATAATAATATCTAAATAAAACCCTCACTGCTCCTGAGAATCAAGCAGAGCAACTGAGGAAGCATAGAATTGTGTTTGTCGGGGTCTGTCCGACACCCGAGAGTCTGTAGTCTACGTCCCGGGCAAGTGCGCAACATATTAGCTATAAAATCTGTTCAGTGGATTGAGACAACCAGCGTTTACAGTGGAACAATAGAAAACGTCAGGGTGCAGTAAGAGTGAGCACTGTCTCAGGGGAATCGTGCGTGTGCGTGTGGGTGTGCACACGTGTGCGGGATGACACGCACACTGTGGGTTGTGGAGATCACCACCCCAGGCACTCTCGTGTGCCATGCATGGCTCGTGTTGTCTTGAGCTGCTTGTGTGGTGCGTGGAAAGGCCTGACCGGAATGGCCACCCTGCTGGGACACTGAAGGGACTCGGGCGGAGACGAGGGTTTGGAACGGGTGACCCCTTGGGCTCCCTCCAACTTCGTAGTCCTGATGCTGGGATCCAACAGGGTTGTAACAGCCCGGTCAATAGGATGTGGCTGCACAAGATTTTAAAAGTTAATTACGTAAATAAATGCTCAAAATCATGGTCCCACGATAAGCCCTGCAGTGACTCAGAACTCCTCTCCCCAGTGTCTTGACATCACCACAGGGGATATTTTTCCAAAGCTCAGTCCCAGTCGGCTTCTTCCCTGGCGGAGGGGGGTTTCTTGCAGGGTTTGAAGCCATGCGTGGGCAGGGCAGCCCCTTCAGTGCCATCGGCCCACGCACCTCTGCCGGCGCGTGAGGGCCAGTGGACAGCCATCACAGAGCCAGAGGAGGGCTTGAGGGCTTCCAGGGTCAGGAAGGAAGCTGTTCCCTCTTCCTCAGTCCTCTGTCTTCCCACTCCCGGGAAGCGCTGCCCGCACTCCACATCTGGGAGTCGTGTCCTCTGCCCTGCCCTTCCCACAGCCAGCTCTCCACCAAGTCCCGTCCACCCTCCCTCAAACTGGGACCCGGATCTGTCCATTTCTCTCCCTCTCACCTTGGGCAAAGCCACACCACTTGCCCAGATGACCAAGTCTCGCTCGAACTGGTCTCCCCTCGCTCCACCCCACTTTGCACTCTGTGGTGTGAGGGATGTTTTCAAGGCGGGTCAGGTCATACCTCTCCGCTGTTTAAAGCCCACCGATGGCTTCCCGTCAGACGCAGGATACCCTTCAGACTCCTGGGTCTGGCTCATCAGGCCCTACACAGTCTTCCCCCGAGCTCAGCCCTCCTCTTTTTCCTCTCAGCTCCTGCCACACTGCCTTGCTTCTCCTCAAAAGCAACAAGCTCTGGACATCACCGACAAGTAGAGAAGTCTTTTCCAGCTTGCTTCACGCTGCTAGATTCTTCTCATGTCTCAGATCTGATGGATTACGCTGGCCCTGGGCCCGCCCCCAAATCATTGAAGCCCCCTGCTTCTCTGTCTCGTAGAACTCAGCTTCCTTCCTTAAAACACTTAGGGCACCCTGTAATTGCATGTGTGTTTGAATTGATTCATCTAATATTTGCTTCCCCTGCTCACCTGTAAACTCCAGAGGAACCAGCAGTGTCTGCTCACAGTAGATGATCGATCATCATCTGTTGGTCATCTAGATGACCTGCTGAATGAATAAATTAATGGGAAAATGGTGATGTCTCCTTCCTTCTGGACACCGAAAGCAGATTTTGCCCATCAAGACACCCCCTACGATATCTTCTTCTGGTCTTATCCCAGCCCCTTTATCTTCCTAATTTATAACCCTTTAATAATCTCCCAGACTGTTGTAGTTCCCCTCCAAACCGGCCCATCTCCTTTTAGCTGAGAAGCTCAGCCTGGTATCTTGTGTTCTAAAAAATTCCTGGCCCATTACCAAGGGTGGTGGGACGAGAGCCCCATGATTCTGACGTGGAACCTCCTTCTCAAACTCTGCCACAAAGAATCCTGATCTGAAACTAATGCTGAAACTGGCAGATAATTCAGTTCTACTCAAGGTCACAGCTCACCCTGCCTTGACGGTGCTCCTTCAGAGTTTATAGTTTTCTCGCTCCCTCCTTCCCTCTTCTCTCTCTTCCTTCCTTGTTTCTCTGTCTGTTCTGCTCTCCTCTCCTCTCCTCTCTCTCTTTCTCATTCATTCATTCACTGATTCATACTTTGTTTTTACTTCAATCCTAAAGGAAGTACAGGTGACCCTTGAGTAACATTGGGGTTAGAAACGCCAACTCCCTGTGTGTATAGTCGAAAATCCACTATGACTTTTGACTTCCCCCAAACTTAGCTATAAGAGCCTGCTGTTGGCTTACTGACAACATAAACACATATTGTGCATGTTATATGTACTACACACTGCATTCTTACAGCCAAGTAAGCTATAGAAAAGAAAACGTTATTAAGAAAATCATCAGGAAGAGAAAATACATTTGCAGTACTCTACCGTATCCATCAACAAAATCCGTGTAAAAGCGGACCCGCACAGTTCCAACCCATGTTGCTGAGGGGCCAACAGTACATCCTTTCCTGTCTTGAGGACCAGAAGGAAACAGTAAATGTACTTAGAATGAGGATCCAAATGCGTTCTGCACAGGGGCTTTGAGTCTCCCAATAGCCAGAGTGAGGTAGGTTCCTTGGGGCCCTGCTCCAACTCCTGTTCCGAGGGAGGGTCAGCCCTGCGTTCTGCGTCAGGGCCCCTCAGGAAGAAGGATGGCCTGTGAACTACTGGGCAATGAAGGCCTCAGCCTCTGCTGGGGACCCTCAGCCGTCCCGTCGATGTGGAGGATCAGGCCGGTCGAATCGATGAGGTGTGAAGAAGTGCTGTTACTCACTCTGAGGCTGCAGTTAGCACCTCAGCTCTGCGTTTCAGCAGAGAGAAAATCTTCTGGAATCGATACCGCTATCACTTCACAAAATTACAGTATTGTGTACTGAAAATGAGCCATACGTCAACTTCAGCCTTCGCTTGCTGGAGCAAGCAGCTTTGCTGTGAGAAGGCTGGCAACTGGGGCTGAGTTTCAGGAACTTAGAAGGTCCAGGCCCCTCCCACAGTTTCCCCCCTGCTCCCATCTGGAAAGGCTGGAAATCTGAAGCGAGGGTCCCAAGCATATGGCAACACAACTGGGCCTTCTCAGTGACCCAGAGATGTCTCGCCTGTGGATTTTAATTCCAAAAGCTGGCTGGGAGGTCGGCGGGACTCCTGACCTGGCACCACACGGGGGCATCTTGAAGGCTTTTTTCTTATCTTTGGTTTTCCTCCGATATGTATGTACAAATAGCCAGAGTTCTGGGCACTGCTGTCCCAGCTACAGGACTTTGGGAAGTCTATGGAAATAGTGAGCATGATGGCTGGGGGCAATCAGAGCCCAGTCCTAGCACCTTGAGATGAACTAGGCTGTCCGGCTGGGAGGCCTGACATGCTACCCACGGGATGGGTCTTGGGCCACCACTTTGCTGCCCCATGAAAATTGTAATTGCTGAAGGACACAGACTATGCCCTCCACTGTGTATAGTCTTCCCGGGTCCTAAGCATAGTACAAAATACCAAAATACATAACTGCTGAGATTGAGAGTGAACCATGTCCCATAGTCTTACGATTGCCTAGAAAAAAAGAAAAAATACATCCAGGTCATATAATTCTAATTATCTGTGTATTCATCTACCACTAAATTCTAAAAGGAATTTATTTTGGGTGCCTGGGTGGCTCAGTTGGTTAGGCATCTGACTGTTGATTTCGGCTCAGATCATGATCTCACAGTCATGAAATTTTTCAGTTTCATGAGCCCTGAGTTGGGTTCCACACTGAACATGAAGCCTGCTTGGGATTCTCTCTCTCCCTCTCCCTTTGTCCCTCCCCCACTCACACTCATGTGTTCTCTCTCTCTCTCAAAATAAATTTTTAAAAAAGGAATTAATTTTGATCTAAAAGATTTTGGAAAGCATAATGAAAACTATCTTCAACATGGTTTCTATAAAAGATTAAGGAACATATTTGATATGCTATATGATTTACCTTCAGTGGGCCTATTTTTATCAATAAGTAGGACAAGTAACAAAGGCGATGTTATCATTAGGTTTGCCATATCACAGTATTGTGAATTTCAAAAAGTTAATGTAGAAGAATACCTTTTTGAAATGGCTGAGTACTGTGTGAACATCACATTGCCTTGACATAAGGATCATCAACACCACTCCCCATGGTGTGCAGAAAGCTCAGCTCTTGTCCAAAGCAATGGGGTCCCCCTTGCCATGCACGCCCCCCCCCCATGCCCTCACAAAGGGTGGGAGGAGGCTCTGTTTAAATACTCCAGAGAGTCTCTTGTAGGAGAGCTGGACTTCCCCCTAAGTTGCCTCCATTTCTACTTTCCGTGGAAGCAAAAATAATTATAAGGGTCTCGTTTCTTAAGTGTTTACCATGAGACAAGCATGGTTTATCTGCATTATCTCATTTAATCCCCTAACGAGACGGAGAAGGTGTTATCATCTCCCCACATTTTACATGAGAAAACCAAGCCTTGGAAAAGTTAACTGGCTCAAGGTCCCGCTGCTGTCAAGATTTGAACCCAGGCTGGTTCCACTGTAGAAACCATGACCTGCTGCTAACCATGGGCTGTGGGGAATGTGGAGGGCCTTGGTCGTGACAGACTGCACAGCAGGGGGAGTGAGAATGTATAGTCAGAAAGTTTGGGTTTGTTCTCAGACTCCTAGAAGTGCTACTTCTACCCAACCACGGACACGCTCTGAGCCTCAGCATCCTCAGCCACAGGCGGAGCACAATCCTAATATACTCATCCTACATTTATGTGATGCTACAGCTTACAAGGGTTCTCCCAAGTTAATCCCTACAGCATCTCTGGGAGCAGAAGGAATCATTGCTCCCACTGTACAGATGAAGCAACCAGTCTTTAATGGCACTGTTGTGAATTTCAAAAGTTACCATGGATGAAATCCTTTTAAAATGGTGACTTACTATGGAGTATCATCATCATATCACTATCTTGAGTCAGACTTACTCAGGGTCACAGTGTAGTGAGTGCTTATGCCAGAATGAGGACCAAGCTATTCAGGCTCCACATTCATGCCTTTTCAGGCTGCCTTCCACATGCCTCCCATTCTTGTCCACCATCCCACATAGTTCCTTGTTCCTGGACGTACCTGCCTGCACCTCAGCCCAAGGGGTTCATTCCCAGCCTGTCTCCCAGGAGACTCGTCTGCCTTGAGGAGCCCCAGCTAAAGTTTCTGATCACCTCCCACAGACTTATTCCTTATTGTAACTGCTGGGAACATGAGCTTATGTTTGAAGAAAGACAACTGTGTTCCCACTGATGGGGAGGACAAGTCTCAAGGCCATAATGGTAGGGAATTTCTAAGACCTAAATGAAGGCATGAATCCCCAAGATCAAAAATCAGACTGAGTTAGAAGCAGGATAACACCAAAAACCCACAACCCCAAACCAAACCCTCCATAAATAATCAGATTGTAACTATAGGACATTAAACAAAACAAAACAGAACAGCTATCAGAGAGACAAGACAATCTCCCAAATAGCAAGGATTAGATCTACATCTAGACTGTATTTTACATTAGACTTCTATTGGCACCAGCGGGATTGCTAGAAGACAAAATCATTACACACATAGAGAGTCAAGACTGACTAGTCCAGAAGGCTCCATCCTCATACCGAAATCCCAAATGTACACTGGGTGGCGTATGTAAGTGACAAATCACTAAATTCTACTCCTAAAACCAATACTACATTATATGTTAACCAGCTTGAATGTAAAAAAAAAAAAAAAAAAAAAAAAAAATCCCAAGTATAGAACATGCAAGAGACAGTTTCACACTCCCCTCTTATTATCAAAGGGGCCGTCTTTTGACTAGTGGATATTCTAGGTTAGCCCTGTGAATGCTTCTCAAGTGATCATCAAAGAGCTCTCTTCAGTTGGTGAAAAAGTAAAACGTCTAGTGTTGGTGAGGATGTGGAAGTCGATTGTCTCATTATTAATAGGAATGTAAAGCAAACAGCCTTCTAGAAGCCTTTTGATGCATATCTGTGTACCATGAGTTCCACTTCCTGGGATCCTTCCTATATAGATACACATGAGCACAAAGCTGCCAGCTCATTACTACCTCCATTCTTGGGTCTTAGCTCACAGGGTCCCTGGTCAAGTGATATTCGAGGAGACATGACCCACTGGCTCTGAGGACCCACCATTAAGTCAGCCTCTCTGTGTGTCATGCTCTGACCTCATACACTTTCTAGAACCTGGTGTTCTGCCTCACTCCTATGAGTCAACCTCTACCTCGTGCTTCCAGGAACTGGAGAGGTGGAAAAAATGATGGAGCCCCGTGTGGCTCCCCTGGGACCAATGTTGCTTTATCACTGTGCCTTGTACCTAGTGTTATGACTTTTCTCTGCTTCCCTTCCCCAAGACTGCTGGGAGTCCTGGATGATCTACAAGTCCCTACATTGGAAAGTTACTGGCCTGGAACACTATTAGTGCCGCTTAAAAAATGTCAAGGCTACACCAGAGTTTCCACTGCATTTCCACTCTGGAATTTGGCTACACTGAGCCACTGGGAGTCTCCTGAACCCAGACATAATCTTTCTATGATTCTGCAAGTTTGGTTCCTACCACTCCCTGTCCATCCTCCACTTATATACTATCAGCCTGTGGAAGTCTTCCCTGACCTCTCAGGGCCGGGATTGGTCCCTGGTCCCTGCTCTGTTCTCCCTCAGTGCCCCAAATGTACACGTCAGACACCCAGCAACTCTGTCAAATTTCCTTTCACTTGTTTTTCTCCTCCTCTAGAGAGTAAATCTGCCAGCAGTGGTCAGGACCCTGTGTGTTGAAGGATGGATGGATGATTCTGCCCTTAGCACTTCTCCTTTTCTATACAGCAGACACATACTTAAGCCAAGGGACAAGGATGGGAGTTTTGGGGAGGTCAGACCTTTGGATCCAGCCTTGCGTGGCCTCTCCTGCTTGTCTCTGCTTCTCCCCGTGTCCCCCTGGCTGTCTGGGTTGGAAAACAAGGTCTGAAGTAAAGTTAGAAATCAGAAGTCTCTAATACTTTTTAGTCATGTCCGGTTTTACTTACTCTCATTTCATTCGCTGCCTGTCTAGCTGACCAGTTCCCTTCACCTGGGGATCCACTGGATCAAACAGGACAGAAAATTGGAGGTGTCCAGCCCTCAGAAAATTTGCATACGTATTTACCCACAATTCCTGTCATGTCTCCCTTCCTTCCTAAAGATACTGTTTGTGATTCTGTTTCTACCCCACGGAGCTCTATAGCCGTGACACTTCTCTTCACTGCTGATCCACTCATCATATGGTCTCCGTAGAAAGCCCCAGGGATGCTTCGTAGCCTGCTTTCCTTCTCTTCCCTTGGCTTCCCAGGCCGTCTGAGAATGTGTCAGCAGAGAAGCATCACCAAAGTCACAGGCTTAAGGATCTCCTCCTGGAATGGGGCTATAGACAAGCCAGAGGCAAGCTTGCAGGCTGTGTCTGGCTTGAGTTGTGTCTTTACACTAGCAGGATACACAAGTCTTGAGCAACTTTGAAGACTGAAATAATAAATGTTATTCTGAAGGTAGACAATTACTAGCTTATTCCTCCTCATTCTTGCTGTGCATCCCTTTGTCTTTGAGATGGGTGGAGAGAGGAGGCCATCATGCCAACCTCTGAACCTTTCATGAATCATCTACTGGAGATGAGGGGCCTAACAGGTGGGGAGGAGGGTCTGCTCCACTGATGGCTGGCTCCTGTGGCCACCCCACAAGGCTGCCTTGACTCCCCCTCCAGTGCCAGGCTTCCAAATGCCATGTGTTTGGATATTCTCCTTCCTGCTAAGTCTGGCTATTGATCCCCAGGGGACCAATTGGTGGAGTCAGGATGGAGATGGGTGTTTTCCATCTTGATGCTGTGCTGGGATCTGTGGAAGTAATGACAAGAATTCCCTCTACTCTCTCTTAGTTCTTGGCTCTCTGAGCCCAGGCACAAGGCATTTAATTATCTAGGAGCCTCATTTTCCTCATCCTTACAAAGGGAGTGTCCCAGGAGTGCCCATCTCAAAGGGCTTCTGTGAAGACCACAAAAGACATTTATAGGGAAATACTTTGTGAACTGTAGATCAGTGGAACTCAAAGTATGGTCTGTGGACCCCGGGGATCTCTGAGACCCCTTCAAAGGGTCTGACAGATCAAAAAAAGTTTTTAATAGCACTAAGACTGCATTTGTCCTGTTCAGTGTGTTGACATTTGCACTGATGGTGGAAAAGCAACGGAAGGCAAAATGCTGGTGTCTTGGCATGAATCAAGGTGGTGGCACCGACTGGACTAGTGGTCATTGCATTCTTCACCTCCTTGAACTTGCAGAGAAAAAAATACCAGTTGCAATTAAGAAAATCTTTAATGAACTGGTAAAAAATATTAATTTTATTGAGTTGCGGTTGACGAGTACACATCTTCTTCCTAGTCTATGTGCTGAAATGGGAGCTGCACGCAAAGCCCTTACATCGCATACTGAAGGGCGGTGCTCATCTCAAGGAAACGCAACCGTGTGATTCTCTGAGTTGCGAGATGGACCAGCCGCTGTTTTCGCGGAACACCGTTTTTACTTAAATGAACAAGTTACAGACTTAGACATTCGGCAGGCATTTTCTCAGAAATAATGAAGCGAGCACATCACTTCAAGGAAAATAAATGACAGTATTTGTTTCCCATGAGAACATTGAAGCTTTTGTGCAGAAATTAGAATTTTGGAAAACTTGTATTTGTCTTTCTGAGCTTGACAGTGGCCTGATGTTTAAACACTGTTCTCGTGAAATTGATGAAGGGGTCAACATGTGTGGTTATGGTTTCTCATGTTACATAATGAAACGTCTCAACATTTGAAAGATCTGCAATGAGTTCATGGAACCAATATTTTTCAAGTGACCAATGCATGATGCTACAAAATCAAGCCTGGGTAAAAGATCCAGGCGAAATGGAAGATTTTAATGTAACAGCATATGATTTGACAACCATTTGTAGAGTTTCCGTCTAGTATGAGAGAACAGCCACAATTTTCTGAAAAGGCTACTTTAATATTCCTCCCTGTTCCAACTCCATATCTACTTCAAACAAAACAGCATTTCTCAACAGATTGAATGCAGAAGCAGGCAGGGGAATCTGGCTGCCTTCTATTAAGCCAGACAATTAAGAGCTCTGCAGAAAGATAAAATAATGCTACACTTCTCACTACATTTTTCTTTGTTCTCAAAAATATACTTTTTTTATAAGAATATTTTTTGTACTAACATGGAATGGTCTTATTATTGTCATGTTAAAATAAAAACAAAATAAATAAATATTTCTCATAAATATTTAAATACATCAGATATTGTTATGTTTAAATAAACATTTTATTTATAGGTAAGTGAAACAGACTTTTAAAAATGTCTCAGTTTTAATTTCTAATGTGGTAACCCATGTAAAAAGCCCTTTATGGGCCTTAAGAAATTCTAAGAGTGTAAGGTTCCTGACAATAAATGTTTGGGAAGCACTGTCATAGAGCACAGTATAAATTTCAGGTTTTTGAAAGAAATCGTTGTTTCTGTTCCAATTTACGGAATGATTTCTAATGGGGACCTCAGATGACAGCTCCTACTCTCAGGGAAAGAGTCCCCACAGCCCGGTTTCATTTTCCAGAGCAAGGCTGAAGAACTTTCCCTGGGATCTGACGGTTCCACTAAAGCCCCCCAAGTTTTCCCCCACAAGCCTTTGCTGATGTCAAAAAATACAGTCTCAAAGATATATTCCTTAGATTTACTAAAAAATTGTTCTCAGTGTCATGAGCTCTGCTTGGGGCCACCCGCAAAGCCATTCAGTCTGGTAGCAGGTAAGTTTCCACAGCATCCATCATGAACGGAGGATGGCCATTCTTATCTACACCTTCATTATATTTATGCCGGATAAATCGCGTGACCTGCCCCTCCCTTGCCCCACTTTTCTGGGAACTTAACCCCCTCTTCCACCCTTCCCCCCATGTGCATGGTTACTATGAGAGCAGCTGCTTTTTAACACATGAGCCTCCTCTTCTAGCCACAGTTGATTGGCCAATCAGAGTACGTCCCTGTGATTTTTTGGGTGTTGAATTCAGAGAGTCAAACCAGCCTCATTACAGTTGTTTAAAGATAGAGCACATAAAAAACTCAAGAGCTGTTATTGGCCAAGTTTTCTGCCCCGGGGACTGAGTAACAAAGAAAGCCGGTTTGCACCAAAAGGTGGGAATGAAAAAGATGTGCTTAGAAAGCCAAGTCAAGAGCTCAAAGTAGTGTTGTGCATCCTAGCCCAGCGGCAATTTTTCCCGGGACTCAGCCACGTCCCTTGAGTCAGCTGCCTCCCACCCTGCCCCTCTCAAGCTCTGGCTTTTGTTGCTTGTTTGCCTAAGTAAGGCAGAGTTGCTAATCACTACCAGATATTACTTTCTTAGTAGACTCAGCATAGCACATACTCAGGAAATAAAGTAATTTGCTGTGCTAAACAGATGACAGATAACTTTGCATCTCATGGCAGTGAATCAGTTGTCCTTGGGTTCAAGCAGAACTTTCTGGGGTGTGTGAGCACATGTGGGCTTAGGCTGATGCTTCGGACCCCTTCGTGGCCGGAGAATGCAACTGTCTCAGAACTTTCAAGAGTCATATGATTCCTTGTTGCTTACAACATTCAGCCTGAGTGGGTAGATGAAGGCTGTTGTCCCGACTGCTTTTGTAATCTATGCTTTTGGAGACAGATTATTTTCAAACTCAGTCTTTACTGAGGAATGCAGTTATTCTATTGCCGTATAACTACAACTGGGTAGTTTACAGTTCTTAACCTGAGGTAAGAATTTAAGAATTTGTGGACATCTATGGGAAAACAGTTACCTACGTATTTTCACTAATTCTGACTGAAAACTTGCATTCTCTTCGACTATTCATGTAGGTAACGAACCATAATCGTATAAGCAAGATCCGCCTATAAAAATTACAGTTATTTCCGTATCACAGGCAAGTGTTGCCTTGCATATCTGGAAACATTATTTGAGCTCATCACGCTTCAAGTTTATGGTAGTTATTAAACCCCCCACTGGATCCTATTATCTCATGTATAATTCCTTTATAAAGATTTTTTAATATTTTAGTGACTACACTTCTACTTAGGGTATATTGTTTTATGTATTTACAAACATTATTCTAAGAATGGGTTGATAGAATTTATCCAAGGGTTTCTTGGAACCAATAAAACAAAACAAAACAAAACACCGAACTAAAAGCTGGTTTAACTCACCTTCTTAGACGATAACAGAAGCAGCAGAACTTTGGTACAAATGCTGCAAATACGACTGACTGTTACGTAGGACGGATTTTCCTCATAATGTTCTAGCTATATATTGTTGGATAATAAAACACACCGAAGCTTAGTGTCTTAAAAGAGCAACAGTCATTTATTTTGCGCCTGACTCTTCCGTTCAGGCAGCTCTCTGAGGCAACAACTTCTCTCTGCTCCAGCTGCAACAGCTGGAGAAGCTTCACGGTGGCCGAAACATCCACTGTTAAGATGGCTCACTCACCTGGCCGCCAAGGTGGTGCTGGCTGTTAAGTGAAAGCCCACCCAGGGCCGACAGCCAGGGGCCTCTGCTTCTCTCCACGTGGGTCTCTCCATGGATCACTCGGGTTCCTAATTGCATGGTATCTGGGTCCCAAGAGATGATTTGAGATACTTAATGGTGCTGTTCCTTAAGACTGGAGCCTGGATATTCAGGCAGTGTCCTTTCCACTCTATTTTATTGTCTAAGTGGTCAAAGCGCCCCATCAGGTTCAAGGGGAAAGGACATAGATTTCCTCTCCTGCTGGAATGGGGGGGCATCAAATAACTTGTAGCCAGCTTTTATCTACTGCAGGTATGAACTATGATTTCCCTTGGAATTTATCTTTTCATAACATAAAACTTTAACACTTCTTAAAATGAAATCTTTAAAATGGATAATGTAATGGTGTTTGCAAGTGAAATGTTACTGTTGGGATGAAGAAAACTGACCTGGCATCCTACTGGGAGACTTCCTTTCCTTCCTCTCTCCTGCTCCTTTTTTTCCCACCTCAAGCTTCCTCTTCTCGTTTCCCCATTATTTTTTCAATGTTTATTTATTTGTGTTTAGAGAGGGGGGAGGGGGAGGGGCAGAGAGAAAGGGACAGAGAGAATCCCAAGCAGATTCCATGCTGTCAGCACAGAGCCCAGTGCAAGGCTCTACCCCACGAACTGTGAGATCATGACCCGAGCTGAAATCAAGAGTCCAATGCTTAACCAAGGAAGTCACCCTGGCACCCCCTCATTTCCTCATTAGTTTGAAACTTCTTCAACAGCAGATGATAAGAATAAGAAAAGGAGGACAAGGAGAAACAGAAGGAAAGGGGAGTAGGAAGGGAAAGAGGAAGGCAGAAGGACTTAGAAGAGTTGAAGGCAGGGGACAGGGAGGGAGGGGGAGGCCTTTGGCAATATTGATAGAAGGTGGAAATGGCCTTTCACACGGATGCAGCAGCCCACTCATGGGAATATATCCAAGGGATCATTTCACAAACATACATGCGTAAGGGATTTACAGCAAAGTTGTATTTTTAGGTAACGAAAAGTTGGGAATAATCTCAATGTTCTGTAACCCCCAAATTAATGCTTGTGACACTTTTGCGGTCGTTTGTGGACTTGTGCAAAGCAGTGAAAAATTTGTGTCCCCCACTGTGCACCTTCCCAGGTGAAGTGGAAAGGGCAACTCTCTGCCTGTTTATCTCAGCTCTCATACTGTAAACAGGGTCCTTTTCACAGCAGATGTAGTGCAACATGTTTTGCATTTTTGTGCTCTTTGTTAATGATTTCCCTGTTTTAAGTGGTCCCCAAGCATAGTGCTTAAGTCTCGTCTACTATCCCTAAGTGTGAGAAAGCTGTGATGTACCTTATGGAGAAAATACCTTTATTATGTGTTTCATTCAGGCAGGAGTTATACTGTGCTGTTGACTGTAAGTTCAATGTTAAGGAATCAATAATATAGGGTGTCTTTAAAGAGAAACACACATAAAACAAGGTTATGTATTGATTAGTTGATGAAAATGTGACCAGAAGCTCATAGGAACCTAACCGGGTATTTTCCCTGTGAGCAATGGTTCAGTGTTTGCTGATTCTGTGTTCACAGTGACTTTACAGAACATAACTATTGTTATGTGGTAATGAGAATGGACTGGTGTGTGTGTGTGTGTGTGTGTGTGTGTGTGTGTGTATGCATGCACAGCCATTGAAATGATGAAGTACAGCTATATCTGTTGGCAGAGATGACCAGGTGGCATATGTGGTGAGGTCTCAGAGAACTATCTGGAAGGATTTCTTGCCAGTTAGTAATGGTTATGTTTTGTTGATGAGATTTGAGGTGATTTATTTTTCCTTTTTCTTTTTTTAATTGAAGTCTAATTGACTACAATATCCTATTAGTTTCAGGTGTTTACCATAGCAATTCAATATTTTTATACATTATGAAATGATCCCCAGGATGTCGAGTTACCATCTGTCCCATACAAAGTTATTAAAATGTTATTGACTGTATTCCCTATGCTGTACATTACATCCTCATGACTTATTTTATAACTGGAAGTTTTACCTCTTAATCCCTCCACCTATTTTGCACATCCCTCAACTCCTCCTTCCTCCAGTGATCCACAGTTTGTTTCCTGTAACTATGAGTCTGCTTCTGTTTTGTTTGGTTTGTTCATTCATTTTGTTTTTTAGATTCTACATGTAAGTGAAACCATATGGTATTTGTCCTTCTTTAACTTATCTCACTTAGCGTCACACCCTTTAGGTCTATCCATGTTGTTTCAAATGGCAAGATTTCATTCTTTTCACGGCTGAGTAATATTCCATCGTGTGTGTGTGTGTGTGTGTGTGTGTGAGAGAGAGAGAGAGAGAGAGAGAGAGAGAGATTTATATACACACACATCTTCTTTATCCATTGATCTATTTATGGACTCTTAGCTTGCTTCCATATCTTAGCTATCCTAAATAATGCTGCAACAGACATAGGGGTGCATCTAGTTTTTTGGACTGGTGTTTTCATTTTCTTCAGATAAGTAACCAGAAGTAGAATTATTGGATCATGCAATTGTTCTGTTTTTAATTTGTTGAGGAACCTCCACACTGTTTTTCATAGTGGTGGCACCAATTCACAATCCCACCAGCAAGTACACAGGATTTCCTTCTCTCCACGTCCTCGCCAACACTTGTTATTGTTTGAATTTGGTACTAGCCAATCTGACAGGTGTGAGTTGATATTTCATTGTGGTTTTGATTTCCATTTCCCTGATGACAAGTGACGTTGAACATCTTTTCATGTGCCTGTGTCTATGTGTATGTCTTCTCTGGAAAAATGTCTCTTCAAGTCCCCCCCTCCCCCCATTTTTAATTGGGGTATTTGTTTTTTTGATATTAGGTTGTATACTTTCTTTATATATTCTGGATATTAAACACTTAGTGGATATATAATTTACAAGTATCTTCTCCCATTTGATAGGTTGCCTTTTTGTTTTGATGATGGTTTTCTTCACCGTCAGAAGCTGTTTAGTTTGATGCTATCTTATTTGTTTATTTTAGCTTTTGCTACCCTTGCCCGAGGAGACTGGCCCCCAAAAAATATTGCCAAGATGGATGTCAGATAGCTTACTGCCTATGGTTTCTTTTAGGAGTTTTCTGTTTTAAGGTCTTATGTTCAAGTCTTTAATCCATCTTGAATTTCTTTTTGTGTATGCTGTAAGGCAGTGGTCTGGTTTCACCCTTTTGCACGTTGCTGTCCAGTTTAGAGACTGTCTTTTCCCCACTTCATACTCTTGCCGCCATTCTCATAAATTAATTGACCATGCAAGCATGGATTTGTTTCTGGGTTCTCTATTCTTTTCCATTGATCTATGCGTCTGTTTTTGTGCCACACCATATTGATTACTATGATGATAACAACCTCTTAGCTGAATATCACACTGGGTGAAGGGTGTGAGGGAGATTTCTGTAAACTTCTGTGTATGTTTGAAAGTTTTCATTAGAAAAATTGTAGCATTAATCTCATCTTGGAACCATTTCTGGGGTGCCTGGCAAGAACACAAATTCACTCCAGAGAAATACGTGTTTCAGCCAAGCCTATAAAACTTTCACAGATAAAGGCCATTGAAAATGAGCTCAAAATTCAAAATTACAAAATTCACAAGGAACCAAGATATCAGGAGTAAGTCAGTAGAAAACACATAACAGAATGTAATTCCCCAGTCACTTTTAGATGACATAATAATTGGATACAGAACATAAATCAAGTATATTTAAATTTTTTTAAAATAAAAGGTGGACAAGAAAACAGGAGAGAGGAATGATACTCTATCAAAAAGAATCTTTCTAAATTTGAGAAAGTAGCCAAATAGAATTTCTAGAAATTGAAGATATAGTCATGAAAATCTCAGTGGAAAGGTTAAACAGGAGACTGAAGATAGCTGAAGAGAGAACTGGTAAGCTGGAGAACAGATAAAGGAAAAATAAAATTCTGAGAGATAAATGGGATGAGAAGTGTGAACAAGGTTAACAGAACCAAAAGATAGCACGAAAAAATCAGTGTATGTCTATTTTTAATTTCAGAGAGATAAAAGACCAGAACAGAGAAAATATTCAAAGAGAAAATTTCAGAGAATTTTCCAAAGCTGATAAAAGAAATAGATCCTAACATTCAGAGAGCACAATGAAGTCTACACAGCAAACTTTAAAAGAATTGGCAGACCTTCAAAGATGAAACAAAAAATGAATAGCAAACACAGAGAAAGAATGGGTTACTGGCAAAGAATAACTATTAGACCAACCATAGATTCCTCACTAACAGCGATAAAAGCAAAAGACAATATAATACTATCTTCAAACTGTTGAGAAAAAATAACTATTAACATGGAGTTTCGAACTACTTAAACCTATCACGAGACACAACATAATCATATTTATAAAACGTCAATATAAAAACATTTATAAACTAACAAAAACTGAGGGATTTATTTCCTAGAAACCTGAAGGAACTTCTAAAGACTGTCCCTTTGTATGGAAATTGATCCAGAGGGATGCATGGGTGGCTCAGTCCGTTAATCATCCTGGCTCTTGATTTTGGCTCAGGCCATGATCTCATTGTTCCTGAGAGGGCTTGTGCTGACAGTGAGACGCCTGCTTGGGATTCTCTCTCCCTCTTTCTCTGCTCCTCCCCTTCTTGTGCACTCTCTCTTTAGAAAGAAAGAGAGAGGGGTGCCTGGGTGGCTCGGTCGGTTAAGCGTCCGACTTCAGCTCAGGTCATGATCTCGCGGTCCGTGAGTTCGAGCCCCGCGTCGGGCTCTGTGCTGACAGCTCAGAGCCTGGAGCCTGTTTCAGATTCTGTGTCTCCCTCTCTCTCTGCCCCTCCCCTGTTCATGCTCTGCCTCTCTCTGTCTCAAAAATAAATAAACGTTAAAAAAATTTTTTTTAAAAAAAAAGAAAGAAAGAGAGAGAGAAAGAAAGAAAGAAAGAGAAAGAAAGAAAGAAAGAGAAGGAAGGAAGGAAGGAAGGAGAAAAGAAATTGACTCAGAAAGAAGAACTGTGTTACAGTGCAGAATGGGGCTTAAAGACCTGGCAAATCTGAACTGCCATGTGCAGTTGTAGAGGTTGTGTATTCCATAGAGGTGTCATGTCTGGATGCCTGTTACATGGCAGACAGCGTAGCTTCCATGTTTATTATGTGCTCTGTCATTGGGTGGTATATGTATATTACTGATTTAGTGCTGCTTTTCATAGTTGGAGATAAGTTTTTTGAGAAAGAAGCATCTTTTCCGAATTTGCACAAAAAATACCATAGAATTTGGTATCAGCCCTGCACAACCATGGGGTACATCTAAACAGATATTGACTGCATAGAACAACAGCAACAGAGGTATTGGTTTATGATATAAAAGAGAAACAAGGAGAAAAAAATACTCGATAAAAATGACATTTAAGAAGGGACAGGTTGTAAGATTGAAAATATCCTAAGGTCTTGCTGTTCAGGAGTACGGCAAGATTTGCCTCAAATAAACCTCAACAACTTTATCACGTGAAGCATTTTAAAATAGGGCAGAAGCACCAGTGTGTACCACTCACCACTAGAAGGACGTGGATGAAGAAGAGAGGGCAGCAGCCAGCAGGGGTGGAGGTAGGGAGGCGGAGATGTGGAGCTTTCCACCTAGAGCTGCATCTGCTAGGGCTTCCCCCCACCGGGCCTCCCTGTTGCTACCTTGGACTGGGCCCACTGTGCTTCTTCGGCTCCAGGAACATAGCCTCTTCCACTGGCTCTGGAGGCACCTGTCGAGGGACTCTAGGTCCCACCCGGCTGCTCAGAGGGCCAAGAGGTTGGTCAGCTGCGGCCCGTACCAGTGAGCTGTGGCACACCACTTGGGTGGCTCTGGTTCACACTCACATAAAAAGTGGATTCGTTTTATTGGGGGCGCCTGGGTGGCTCAGTCGGTTAAGCGTCTGACTTCGGCTCAGGTCATGATCTCACAGTTCGCAAGTTCGAGCCCCGCGTCGGGCTCTATGCTGACAGCTCGGAGCCTGGACCTGCTTCGGATTCTGTGCCTCCCTCTCTCTCTGCCCCTCCCCTGCTCATGCTCTGTCTCTTTCTGTCTCAAAAATAAATAAACATTAAAAAAAATTTAAAAGAAAAGTGGATTAGTTTTTTAAAAACCGCATTACTGGAGTTTACATAATGTGTCATTTATTTCAACTGTGAAAACATGAAAAAATGAAAACATATTGCTTAGGGATATATTCTTTTGTGGGAAAACTGTAAACACCTACCGGGAGTTGATCAATCAAATTTAGGATAGTGATTAGGAATGTGACTGGGGAGAAGTAAATACTGGCCTTCAGTTGTACTGATGGGTACATGTACATTCAATTGAATTATTCTCTAATCTTTTTGGTCTGTTTGAAATACTTCAGAATGAATCAAGGAAGATATGAGTCTTCAGACTGGAAAAGCTCATCATGTACCAAGCATGTTAATAATAATGTATCAACACCTACATGCATCATAATGGAGTAAAAGAACATCAACGATAGAAAAACCTAAACAGCATCAGAGGATAATTGAGGAAGAAAGAGAGAAATAAGAACAAATAACATTAACTTTACAGAATTTTGTAAATCTTATTGAGAGTGAATGAATATACTCATTCCAATAATTGTGTAACTAAACGAATTTTGTAAACCAATATCAGCAATTGCAAAGTGCAAATGGCATCAAAAGGAATTAAAATATTGCATAGACCCATGAACAATAAAAAAAATTGGCAATATAACCAATTCCGATTCCACATATAAGGAGCTGGGAAGCTGCCATTCCATCCTGACAAAAGGTAAAAAGCTGAACAGACCGAATCTGTTCTAGAACCCTCTAGAATCCTCAAAAGAGGTGAGGGCACAGGGCATCACTATCCCCAAGATTGGATAGACGGATACGGGGAGTCATGGCTTTATGGATGTTGACAAATTGATTCTAAACTTTGTATGAAATGGCAAAAGATCCAGAGTAGCCATCACAATATTGAAGGAGAAGAACAAAGTTGGAGGAGTGACACTACTCAGCTTTCAGACTAATTCTAGAAGCTACAGTGATCAAGATAGTGTGGAATTGACAATGGATAGACAAATAGATCAAGGGAATAGAATAGAGAGCTCAGAAATAGACCCCTGTAAATATATTCAGCTGATCTCTGAGAAAAGATTGAAGGTAATACAATAGAGCAAAGATATTCTTTTCAACAAATGGTTGGTGCTTGAACAACTGAACATCCACATGCAAAGAAAGGAATCTAGACACAGGTCTTACGCCATTCACAAAAATTAACTCAAAATGATCTAAATGTAAATGCAAAACTATAAAACTTTTAGAAGATAACATAGGAGAAAACCCAGATGATCTTGGGTTTGATGATGACTTTTTAGATAGCACAAAAGGCATAATTCATGAAAGGAAGAATTGATAAACTGGGCTTAATTAAAATTGAAAACATCTGCTCTGTGAAAGACAGTATTGAGAGGATGAGAAGACAAGTGACAGATTGGGAGAAAATATTTGCAAAAGAAAAATCTGATAAGGGACTGGCACCCAAAATATGAAAGAACTTTTAAAACTCAACCATAAGAGAAAAAAAACTGATTTAAAAGTGGGCCATAGACCTTAACAGACACCTCACAAAAGAAGGTATATAAATGCGAAGTGAACATGTAAAAATATGCTTTACGTCATATGCCATCGGGGAAACGCATATTAAAACAGCAATGAGATACCACTACATACCCATTAGAGTGTTCAAAATCCAGAACCCTGACAGCACCAAATGCTGGTGAGGATGCGGGGCCGCAGAAACTCTTATACGCTGCTGGTGGAAAGGCAAAATGGTACAGCCACTGTGGAAGCCAGTTTGGTGCTTTTTACAAAACTAAACGTACTCATACCATATGATTCAGCGATTGCACTATTTGGCATTTACCAAAAGGAACTGAAAGTTTTTGTCCACACAAAAGCTTCCGCTATAGTTTTTAGAGGATTTATTCATAATTGCTCAAACCTAGACATAACCTCGGTGTTCTTCAGTAGGTGAACAGATAAATAAACTGTGGTGCATCTTGACAATGGAATATTATTCAGTGCTAAAATGAAATAAGCTATCAAGCCATGAAAACATATGGAGAAACCTTCAATGGATGTTACTAAGTAAAAGAAACTAATCTAAAAAGGCTGGAAAGACATACTATACAACTGCAACTATATGGCATTCTGGAAAAGCTGCCATGTTGGAGAAACACTATGGAGAGAGTAAAAAGATCCACGGTTTCCAGGGGGTGGGAAGAGGTGAATAGGCAGAGTACAGGGGAATTTTAGGGCAGTGAAACTAGTCATATGATGCTATACTGATGGATACATGTGACTACACATTTATACAAACTCAGAATGGTCAACACCAAGAGTGAGCCCTAAGGAACACCGTAAACTTTGGGTGATAATTCATGTGTCGATGTAGATTCATCAGTGGTAACAAATGTACTGCTCTGGGGGGACATGTTGATAATGGGGAGGCAATGCACGTGTTGGGGCAGGAGGTATATGGGAAATATCTGTGCCTTCTTCTGCATTTGGCTGTAAGCCTAAAGCTGCTCTAAAAAAACAAAGGCCACAAAAAAATGGTCTAAGATTCTTTGAAGGTTTAGAAAATGCATCTGGTATGTTTGGAGGTTGGGAGGTTTGGAGATTATAAACAACACTAATCCAAAGGGTACAACATTTGTTTTAACTGGCTAGCATAATATTGGTATGAAAAGTAGACAAAGACAATACAAGGAAATAAAATTGCATACCAAATTCACATATGAACACCAATGTACAAGTCCTAAATAAAAAATTAGCAAATTCAGTCCTCTAGATACTGCTGTGTCAGGCACGCTGTCTGTTCACCCCCGGTAGGTTATCTCAGACACTCAAGATTCTCAGGTCAGTATCTTTGGGCATGACTCCCCCTGAACTTTCTACTGCTGCCTGATGTAGACATTGTCAGGCTTCATAAGTATCTTAAGGTTGCAATGCCCAACACCAACCTTGATTACCCTTGCTTTATCTTATTTATGCCTCTCCAGTCTTCCCAATCTTGGTTGGTGGCAACTCCATCCTTCCTTTCCTTTGTTCAAACTCCTTGGAGTCACCCTTGACCGCTCTCTTCCTCTCACACCTGTATCCTCTTCTTTGTTTTTCTAGAAGATACTATTTAGATTTGGTGTTAATTTTTCTTTAAATATTTGGTAAAATTCTTTGGTGACACCACCTGGGCATGATGACTTCTTTTTGGGGAACTTTTAATTTGTGAATTACAATTTTTAGTGGCTTCATTCGGATTATTTATTCTATCTTTGTTGAGCGTGGTTTTCAAGGAATTGATTCATTTATCCTAAGTTGTCAAATTTGTAGGGGAAAGTTTATAATATTCCCTTATTTTATTTTTCATGCCTGCAGGATCTGTGGTGATGACCTTTGATCTTTTCCCTGTGTTGGTGATTTGTATATTCTCCTTTTATTTTTGTCAGTCTTGCTAGAAGTTTTTTCAAAGAATCATCTATTTGTTCATTGATTTTCTCTATTTTTTTATCTCTTCTATATAGCATATATTTAAGTATGACTTTTTAATCCCAGTTGAAGTATTGGATCTTGCTTTAAATAAATATATCTTATGTACATAGTATTTTTTGACAAAAGAGTTTGGACATATTCTATGTCATGTTCTCTATTTTTAATCACTCGCTGAATTCTTTCTATTCTCTTTGTTTTGCTGTGTGTGTATGTGTGTGTGTGCTTTCCTCTAGTAATTTGGGCTGTTTAGATCTCGTCTATTTTGAAAAAAATTTATACTGCTATTATAAAAATTATCCTATGTTTTTATATAATAACTTGAAATCATTTTTAAGATACTAGGTAATGCCTACTTATTTCCCAATGTGAAATATGAATAATTATCACATTTGTGCTTCTAAGACTACTGGACTTGTGTTAATTATATGATTATTTTTAGTTGTTTACCTTACATGATTTCACAATAGACAGACACACTTGTTAGTTAACTCGTAATTGATAATGTGTTTAGTATCTGCCTCGTGTGAAATTTGAGGATACTGAACTGCTTAAAGTAGTCTGCACCACTGAATCTTTCACTTCTTTTCTTGATTTTTGTTAGTGATACTATTTCATATCATCATGGTTTTTAACATCTATGTTCTTTTCTGTAATTAACACTGCCCTAGCGTGGCCTTAGTTCTACATGTAAATGGGTTTAATGCTCACTAGTCCTTTTACCTTGGCTTTTCCATCTTCTCTTGAAAGATAGGTATTTTGAAGAAAGACTTATTCCTTAATTTTTGTATGTTTGATCTTTTTTTTTTTTTGTATGGCATTTACTTTTGGGTGACAACTTTGCTGGAATAAATTCACCCTAAGTTGGTTACATTTTCTTTCCTTGATGACTTCGTGGATTTTGATTTACTGGCTTCTACTCTTGAGTATTGTGTGGAAAGTCTAAAGCAAAGCAGATTCTCATGATCCATGATTAAATTGGTAAACTCAAATTAAAACTAAAACCAGAACTAAAAAATAAAATGAAAAAATAAAACCAGCAAAATGAATTGGAATAGAGTTGTGACAGGATTCAAAAGAAATGAAAAATATGAAAGACAAAGAAGAACCAACATTAGTATCCTTAAAAAAGAGAATGAAATATAACATAATATTCAAAGTCATAGCAGAAAAAACTTTACTGAAACAAAAAAATATTTGAATCTGGAGATTAAAAACCTTTGCTATTGGGGCGCATGGGTGGCTCAATCTGTTGAGCGTTGGACTTTAGCTCAGGTCATGATCTCACGGCTTGTGGGTTCGAGCCCCGACAGCTTGGAGCCTGGAGCCGGCTTTGGATTGTGTGTCTCCTTCTCTTTCTGCCCCTCCCCCGCTCGTGCTCGTGCTCTCTCTCTCTCAAAAATAAACAAAAATTAAAATAAACATTTTTAAAAACTTTTGCTACATTATCTTATCTTTGTTTTATGATATTTCATTCTTTTTTTTCTAATATTAATTTTATTTTTAAATACTTTGTTTTCTTGAGACCTGCCATATCATTTTTCATCTCCTTCTGTTACAATTTCTTTGAATGTTTATTTCTCTTCTTTGAGCTTTTCTTTTTTTTTTTCATTAAAGCTATATGTATAACTTCTGTTTTCTTGCATGGAGAGGTGTTGGTCTATAAATTTTCCTCTGTTTTGTTGCAAGTGTCCTGCCATATTTATTTGCTTTTTGTATGTCATACTTGCATCATTACCTTATTCTCTTGGCATATTTACATCGGTTTTGTATTATTCCTTTTCATGTTATTCATTTTTTAATGGAGGCTGATGCTTTCTTGGTCAGCTCTTTTATAGGAATCAAGTTGTGTGAAGAAAGATGAAGGGAATAAATTGGATCAAAAGCCACTTGGGCTTGGGTGGATCGTCTCCAAATACTTTTCATCAACACTTCATCCTGCAGAATGGATTTGCTTCAGATTGAAGCTCAATACATTTCTCACAATGATCAACAGTTCTCCTCTTCAGTTATCTGATGTATCAAATGCAGACTTGCTTGTCAATTTTTACCCTCTGCCCTACCTACTGAGAGCCTGCTTTTTTGCAGAGATAGTGCATGTGACTTAACACCTTATGGGGCAACCTATGACCAGTGAGAGCAGAAGCTGGTAGATAATGTTGCCCTCTTCCATCCCCCAGCCACATCAAATTTCAAGCACATTCTACATGGCTCCTCAGAAGTCCTAACGGGATCAGGCGCCAGTTTCCCACAACAATGACCAACCATAGAACACACACTCTAATGGTTATTCTTCCTGTCCCATTTCCATATGCTTGTTCCCTGGAGGAACTTCCCAAACGAAACCACCTGGTATAAACTCTTCTCTTAGGCTCCCATTTTTCAGATAGCAGCTCTCTTTTAAGAGTGTGGTTTGGAATTTTGACTATTTTTTTTCTTTCATCAAGAAAGAAAAGTGCTCTGTCCTGCCTCTACAAAGCATCTTGAAATGGTAGGGGTTATAGAGTATGTGTCTTTAAAGCCCCAATATTTAGCATGGGACCTGCCTTACAGTAGGTATTCAGCAAATTTTGAATGACTGAACGGAGGTAAGCAGAGGGCTGCATTCTCTTTATTGGGGGTAATAACAATGTGGTAGTTCACAGAATCCTCTCATGGAGATGTGGCATCACATGGAAATAAGAGTTCAGTCTAAGAGTTCATTTCCACTCTTCCTCTTATTGACTGGGTGGGGCCTTGGCAAGTTATTTAACTTATTTGAGCTTCATTTTTTTCCCCTAGAAGTGGGGACAGTGATACTTGCTTCATCGGGTTATTGCAGAAAATTAAATGAGACTATCTATGTAAAACACTTAACGCTATGCTTGGAGTTCTGTAAACACTTGTAAATGCTTGGTATTATTATTACCATTATTATTCCACCATCTTGTGTTCTTCCAGTCAGGGAGAAAATAAACTAACGTGCTGTCAACTAAACGGAACAGGGTTTGCTGATCTGGGCACTAAAACTTTTAACCTGACTCAGGTTTGACAAATGCCCTGAGTGGCTCCCTTAATAACTTAGACCTAGGAATTGTAGGAAAAGAAGAATATGCTTAAGAATGGATAATGTGTAAGAACCCAAATTCTCTTTCCCATGTCTGGGGGTGGAGGGGTGGGGCAGGCAAGGAAGATGTTATCTAAAGACATCTCTGCACTCCATCTGTCCAGCATCTCATGCTGACCTGCAGGGAGCAAGAGAGTGGTCCTTTTACGGTAGCTCAGTTAGAGGCCAGCTCCAGAGTGGACATGGGATAAGGTGGGACTCCTAATCATGCCCCTGGTGCTCCAAATGGGTGGGCAGGGTGAAATTTCTGAGCCCCTGCTGGGCCCCACCCAAACTGGGGGAGAGTGGGGGACTCTACCTATAGCAAATCCTGCTGGAAAACTCTAATCCTGGGAGGGTGAGAACCAAGGGCCAGGGAGGAACTCGCTGCCCTGGTAGAGTTAACTGGGTCCTGGCAGGAAGATGAGCAGGGCAGTCTGGGTTGCTGCTGCTGCTGCTACACCATGGAGGACAGTGCCACTCAACTAAGGTGGTGTGGCAGGTATGGCTAAAAGATGAGGTCAGATGCACACGGGCAGAGGAAGTGCAGATGAGACCATGGAGGTGATGGGCAAATGGTTTCCTTCTGCCACATCCATGATGCTTGGGAAGCTGGGCAATATAGGTAATGAACATGATCCCACCTCTGCCTGTTACCAGCTATGTGACAAAGGCAAATTGTTTCCTTTAATTGGATCCAGTGCCCTTATCTGTTAGCTTGGGAAGTGGATATTAATTGAGTACCTATGATGAGCCTGGTGCTATTGTAAGGCCCTGGAGATATATCTATGAAGAGAATAAAAGTTATCGATGAAGATTAGATTTGGCCCCATAAAATAGAAAGACCAAAGAACTTAAATAAGATCAGGGGTTTATTTGTTTATGTCACATAAAGCAAGTCTAGAGACCCCCAGATCAGAGTTGTTATGGTGGCTCTGTAGTCACCAAGCACACAGAATTTTTTTTATTTCTCTGGTATATTATTCTTATGCTATTTTATCATCAAGGGCACCTCAAGGTCCCAAAATAATTAATGTAACCCCAGCCATCATATCACATGAAGAAGGAAGAAGGGAAATGGATGAAAGGGAGCCCCTTCCAGCTAAGAGCTTTTCAAGAAGCTCACAGAATTATTTCTTACATACAATTGTCTGCTTCTACCAGCCAGGCAGATTGGGAAACGTAGCTTTGTAAGCTAGGTATGTTGCCACAGCCATCATTGTAGGGGTTCTGTTTATAAGGATGACAGGGAGAAACGTGACCCAGAAATCTCCACCACAAACAGACAAGTTCCTGGTTCTCAGAGAGTTTATGTCCTCGCAGAGAAAGTTAGATAACCAACAAGAAAACAAATTAAAAGGTAATTTTAGATGGTGATAAGCTCTGTCAAGAAAACAGAATGTAGTGATGAAATATAGTGGGTGGTAGGAGGGTGGTGGGAATCCAGTTTGGATTGGCAGGACAAAAAATATCCTCTAGAGAAAAAGTTCCAAAAACCCTTCTAATTCTGACATTCTGTGATTTGAGGTATCTCAACAACCTTCCCCCACCCCACCCTCATCCATAAGGAAAATAGTGATAGTAAGGAGGTTTTCTGGAAGCCAAATACGTCCTTTCCCCACAAACTCTTAATTCCTCTTATTATGTTCAATTCCATCATATCGGCACATGTATCAGATTCTTTCAACTGCAAGAGACAGAAGACCTATCTCAAATGGGTTAGGCATTAAAGAAATGTAGCCTCTAACAGAGTTGGAAGTTCAAAAACAAGGGCGAGCTCAAAGGCTACTTGATTCAGCAGTTTGTCAATGTCACTTAGGACTTGGGCTCTTTCTCTTTCCTGGCTCTGCCATCCTCATAGGTTGGCTCCGTTATCTGGCCCTTAGCAAGATGGCTGCACCATTCTGGCCACCATTCTGTTACGACAACATCTAGATGGAGAAGAAAGACAACCTCGCCCTGTGTGACTGTTGACCTCCCTTCAGGCTCACCGATTCTTTCTTCTGCCTTCTCAAATCCTAGTGAATTTTTCATTTTTCATTTTTCTTGGGTTTTCTTTGACTAATGGGTAATTTAGAAATGTGTTGTTTAATTTCCACCATATTTGGAGATTTCCCAGACACCTTTCTATTGTTAATTTCTAGTTTATTGCATACTGATCAGAATACAAAATCTGTGTTGCATTATGGTCCAGAATATGGTCTATCTTGGAGAATGTTCTACGTGCACCTGAAAAGAGTATTCTGCTGTGTTGGTTGGAGTGTCCTACAAATGTTAGTTGAGCCAAGTTGGTTGGCACCTTGCTTCCAGTCTTCTCAGGCCCTGTGGGTTCTCTGACAACTGAGACAGGAATATGAAGTCTTCGATGATAACTGTGAATTTGTCTATTTCTCTTATAACTATGCAATCTCCCTATTTATCCATGGTAAAAATTGCTAGTACTGAATCGTACCTTCTCTGATAATAATTTAGCTACTCTAGCTTCTTTATTATTAGGGTCTGCACAGTATGACATTTTCCATCTTAGAACTTTTAATCTCTATGTGTATATATTTTTTAAGTGTTTTTTTTAAGAAAGTACATAGTTGAGCCTTGCTTTTTAAATTGCAGTCGAATAATTTGTTTTATTTGGGATGCTTAGACAAATGACATTTAATGTATTTATCCATGTAGTTGGATTTAAACTACCATCTTGCTGTTGAATTTCATTTTTTAGTGTTCTATTACATTGTCACTTTGGCTTATTGGTTATGCCTATTTGTTTTTTGTTTGTTTGTTTTCTGGTTGCTCAAGTGTATAGAATGTACCTTTGACTTATTCTAGCATATCTTCAAATACTCTCTCATTTTATGTGTAGTATAAGAACCTTAACACAGCATCCCTTCATTTTCTCTACCTAGCCTGAGTGATACTACGGTCACCTTATCTTGCTTCCACATATGCTATAAAACACATAATACATCCTTAGGAATTTCATTTATATGGTTGATAAAAATGAGAAAACTGCCCTTTATATATATCCATGTATTTCCTATTTCTAGCACTCTCTCCTCCTTTGGGTAGATCCAAGTTCTATCTCATGTAATTTATCTCTGCCTGAAAAGCTACTCTTAGCATATTTTTGTACATTAATAATTTTGCTGGTGGCAAATTATCTTCTTTGTTTTTGTTGTCTGAAAAAGTCTGTTTTGCATTAATTTTTGAAAGATTTGGGGGAGTATAAAATTCTAGGTTGATGGATTTTTTCCTTACAGCACTTTAATGAGATCATTCTGTTGTTTTTTGGTTTGCATAGCTTCTGAACAAAAGTTTCTGAGATTCATATCTTTGTTCTTGTCTATGTAATGCAATTTTTTCTTTTGTTGTTTTTAAGATTTTTCTTTTAATCATGGGTTTTCAGAAATTTGAGTATAATGTGTCTTGATGTGGTTTTCTTTGTGTTTATCTTGCTTGGCATTTATTGAACTTTCTGGATCCATGGGTTTGTAATATTAATCAAATTTGGAAAATTTTGGTTGTTTATTCAAAATTTTTTCTGTCCATCCCATCTCTTTCTGAGACTCCCATGCACATATGTTAGATTGATATTGTCCCAGAAGCCACAGTTCTATATTTTTAAGTCTTTTTTTTTCCCTTTGTGCTTCATCTTGGATAGTTTCCATCCCTGTCTTCAGGATCAGTGAACATTTTTCTTCAATGTCTAATATACTACTAATCCTATCTGGTGAATTTTTCATTTCAAATATTTTATTTTTCATGTCTGTAAGTTTTGTGTGATTAATCTTTATATCTTCTATTTCTATGCTTATTGCTTTTCTGCCTTCCTTTGAACCTTTGTAAACTTTTGTAATAGTTGCTTTAAAGATCTGATTTGTTAATTCCACCATCTCTCTCTGTTAATTCCCCATGGCTGTTCCAACTGTCTGAATTTTTTCCAGGCCTCAGGTTGCACTGTCTTCTTTCTTCATATATCCTGTAAGTTTTGACAGGATGTTATACATTGTGAACTTTACATTGGTAGGCGCTGGATTTTGTGTACCTTTTAAAAATTTTTGTCTCAGTTTATTCATTTTTTGAGAGAGAGAGAGAGAGACAGGGCACGAGTGGGGGAAGGGCAGGACGAGAGGGAGACACAGACTCTGAAGCAGGCTCCAGGCTCTGAGCTGTCGGCACAGAGCCCGACACAGGGCTTGAACTCACAAACTGTGAGATCGTGACCTGAGCCGAAGTTGGACGCTTAACTGACTGAACCACCCAGGCACCCTGGATTTTGTGTACCTTTAAAGGGTGTTGGATCTTCGTATGGCATGCAGTTAACTTACTTGCAGATAGGCTTGATCCTTCTGAGGTTTGTTTTCAAGCTTTTAAATTTCCTTGGGGTGGTCCTGAGTAGGTTTGATTCTAAGACTGGGTTAAGCTCCACTGCTAAGATGTGACTTACCTGGGTTGCCACCAGAGGACTGAGAGTCTGAGAAGTCTCCATTCCATTTGATACATGATTTCCTCTCAGCCCTATGTGAGGTCTATGACTTGCTTTGCTTATAGCTCCCTAGTTTTTCTTTTCTTAGCTTCGTGGATCTTCACTCTATGCTTATGTGATTTACTAATCAGCGACAGACTCCAGGGATCCCTGTGCACTCTTCTGGAGCTATTTACTTAAGCAGCTTTTCCCTCTCCAGTGCTATGCCTCAAAAAATTCAGCCCCTTCATTTTTTTCTGAATGCAATCTCTGCCTCTTCAACTCAGAAAAAGCAATGCTCTGCTTGGATCCCCTTCCTTGCAGGAAGCACCTTCAGACAGAAAGCTAGGGTGATACCAGGCTCATCTTTTTGATCTTTTTCTCAGGTAGCAGTGTTGCCCAATGTCTGAAAGCCGTTACTTCGAATATTTTGTTCAATTTTCTATTTCTTAACAGTGAGAAGTCAATCTGGTTCCAGTTACTCCATCATGGCTAAAAATAGAACATCCTAATGCCTTTTTAAAAAAAAAATGTTTACTTATTTTTGAGAGAGAGAGAGAGCGCGCAAGCATGTGCATGAGCAGGGGAGGGGCAGAGAGAGAGGGAGACAGAGCATCTGAAGTGGGCTCTGTCTTGACAGCAGAGAGCCTGATGTGGGGCTCAAACTCATGAACCGTGAGATCATGACCTGAGCCAAAGCTGGACGCTTAACCAACTGAGCCACCCAGGTGCCCCTATCTTTTTAGCACCCATGTCAATTAACATAATTCTAGCTCTACAGAGTTAAAATTTCTGAATAAAAATTAACAGGGGCACCTGGGTGGCTCAGTCAGTTAAGCATCTGACTTTGGCTCAGGTCATGATCTTACGGTTTGTGGGTTCGAGCCCTGAGTAGAGCTCTGTGCTGACAGTTCAGAGCCTAGAGCCTACTTTGGATTCTGTGTCTCCATATCTCTCTCTGTCCCTCCACTGCTCACACCCTGTCTTTCTCTCTCTCAAAAATAAACATTAAAAAATTAACAAAACATTAATTTACTGAATTATTACTCATAAAAATTGCATGCATTTGTGCTTTCCTGACATTGTGCTAGGCACCAGTACAATGGAAGTTTGCAGTTTATGGAATAATCTATTTCTAAGAATTCCATCTCATTAAAATTTAAGATAGTTTAAAATGTATTCACAAGAAGCACAAAATAAGATTAACTGTGCATAAAAGTGTGGTTTTGAATTCATTTAAAACAAGTCACACTTTCCCAGGCATTTAAATAAGTCTGATAAGGTCCCATAGGAGGTGAGAGAAGGGGATGGAAGCAAGTCATGTTGGTGGCAGAGGCAAAAATGGAGGCAAGAATTGTTACTCGTTTCCAAAGATAGTCACCTAGGGGATTTGGAAAAAACTGAACCAGAAAAAGTCAATCTACTGTATTAAATATTTCTTCACAGACTCTCAGGGCATAGCTTTATTCAGAGGGAACTACCATAAATACAGCATTAGCTTCTTCACAAAGGGAATTTGTTCTTATATTCTTGGAACATTTGGAAAGTTTTTAGTTATTGCTTTGTCTAAAAGTAAACAGACACTGTGTGAGTTAAAAAAAAAAAAAAACAACTTTCCCAAATCTCTTTTTAATTAAAGGCAATTGGCTGTGAATTTTCCCTTCTCTAAAACACCAAACAACGTATTAACATCACCTTTCCCAACCACATCTCCACCTTCAACTTGCCACTCTTCCCCTCATTCTATGCACAGGCTAGCCTCAGTGCCTTTGCACATGCCTAGAAAGTTCTTACTCTCCTGGACACCTCTCATTGTTTGGATAACTCTTTGTAATCTTATATTTCAACCTAAATGTCTCAAAGAGGCTTCCCATGGTCATCCAATTTAATAACACTATCTGTTTAATTGCCCCTCACAAGTCTGTTCTTTCTCCTCCAGAGAATGTGTGCTGGTGCTTCCTGGCTTGTATGCTCTCAAATCTATCTCCCTGTTCTTAACCAGCTCACTCTATACCTCTGGGGGACTGACCGACTCCTGTGGAGTACATTTACTAGACTACCTTACTTCCTGAATCCTGTAGAGCCTCAGCTGTTGGGAGGTATTGACGAATGTCACAAAAGCAAGAAGAAGGGACAAGGTAGGGTTTTCTCCCTTCTCTTTTGTCTTTTATTTTACCTGCACAAAAGCTGAGGTTCCCCTACATCTTCCATTCGTACTGGACATCTATTCATTCCATGGTCCCAATTCTCTTCGGACAGTTTCTATTTTGGTTCCTAGCTCTCAGATGGTTCCAGGTCCTGGACTCTGATAACATCACCTCCTCTTATTGTCCCTTTGTTGAGAGGCTTCCTGCTGCTAATAATCTCGGAGTTCCTTCACTATCCCAGACTTCTTGGCATTCCCACTGATGAAGTTTTGGGGTGATGGTGGGGTTCTTGGTGTTTGGAGGTGACAGCCAAGAAAGAATTCTTGAAGACATCTTGGGTGCAAAAAGGTGATTTTATTAAAGCATAGGGATAGGACCTGGGGGCAGAAAGAGCTGCACTATAAGTGTGTGTGGGGGTGGGGTGGGGGGGTGGGGGGTGACTGTTTTGTGGAGTCAGGGGAGATTAAGTCAAGGGGGAGTTCCTAAAGGGATTTTAATATACTAAAGACTCAGATTACTGGGGGTCTAGCTATTGTCAAGCTAAGGTTGTTTTTCCCTCTAGCAAAACGTGAACATTAAGACAGTAGGGAGTTCCTGGACTTTAGGCTGTGGATGGGATTGCCTTTTTCTTGTGGAGACTCTTATTAGTTTAACCATTTGTTTTTTTGTCCTTTCCCATTTTGGGGTAGCTGGGAGTGTCCAAGGAATATCATACGTATCCAACTTTGTGGGGGGTGAGGGGGTGGGGGAGAGTGCTAGCTTGTACTTTGCCCTCAGCCTGACTTATGCTCCCTCATCACCATCACTCGTGTAAGTAACAAATCCCCTGCATTCAATTCTCTCTGCTCTATATATGCAGAATAGTTCTGTCTCCCTGGTTGGACCCTGACTGATCTAGCACATATCTCAAATTGTAGATATGAATTTATCACCTGCGGTGTCTTTTAATCTAATGTCTGAAAACCTCCCTCTCCCCCTTGCACACACTCCACGATAAAAGAACATCTCTTTTCTTCAGTACTGAATCTTTAACACCCAGAACAGTGCTTGGCTTTCAGTAGTTGCCCAATTAATATTTGTAAAATAATGCTTGAAAGGGAAGGTGGCAGTGATGAGATCAAATTTACCTTCAATCCCAGGTGAGCCAAGTATCTTCCTACCTCAGCTCAAATTCTATAGACTGTCAAAGAGCAAACCATAGTGAGCTGTCCTTCATGGTTATGCAAAGAAAAAGTTTTACTGTGGGGAAACCAGAATGCTAAGCCTTGCTGCTATTATTGTTTTCTCCTTTCTTTTTCTTTCTTCTTCTTCTTCTTTTTTTTTTTTTATTTCAAATTCCACTTTAGTGGAGAGAAAACTTTCTCATTTCCCATTTCAGCTCACTGAATTATTCATCAAAAATGTTCCGCCGGTATTTCCTCCTCTGTCAGAGCTCTGCAGTTCCAGAAACACTCTGCCCTGGAGTTGCAATCAGAGCAATTAGCAGCCCCTTACGGGACCCACCCTGTCCCTGCCCTCAGGTCCCCAGCCTGGGGCTGCAAGGATGAGAGCCAGCCCTACCCTGACTCCGGTTTTTCTGCTGGGGTGGGGCCAGCCTAAGCTTGTAACCTCACTGAACCCCTGCTGGGTTCCCCTCCCCCACCCGCTGGATCGACCGATCAAGTAACTATTGTACTAAGAGCTCAAGAGCTCTGCTCGCACCACCCCTGTCCGACTGGCTGACTCCCGTGCACCTCGCTTTACTTGGCTCGACGGTGGGAAGGACAGCCCTCTCCTGCCTGCCTCGCACGTCCCTGTGGTTCTCTGGGGCCCATCTTCGCCTCAAGCAATGTCCACCGCTGGGATTCCAATGGGCTTTGCCAATTGGTAGCAGTTCCTTCAGAAGTTAATTTGTCTCAAAGGACGACTTTTCTCTAGAAGGCGTTCCTGTTTTGTTCCAAGTTTTTCCCTGTTGCATGACCTCTGTCTCCGGGAGAGAGGACGAGTTCTGCGTTCCCCCTGTGGTCTCCCACTCACATCTGTTCTCAGACCCATCGTCGTCGCCTGGCATCTGCGCCCGGAGGGAGCAGTGAAGGATGAGCGTCACCCAGCAGCTCTTTGCACAAAATAGGAGAGAGCACGCTCCTCATCGTCATGGATCTCCCTGGGCTCTGTCGCCTTGGGGACCCCGTGTGGTGGTGTCGGCAAGCGGACGACCCGGGGCGCGCGTCAAGCTACGCTGGGCCCCCGAGTCTCGTTTTCCGACGTGCCTGATAGGCTGACCACGAGGGGGCGCTCGAGAGACTGCGCGGCTGGAGGAGGAAGCGGCTCCTCTCCCGCTGCCTTCTAATCCTGTGAGAGCACCTCCCCCCGGCTTCTTGTCCCTGGCAGCGGCAGCCACTGAACACGTTGCATTTTTTCCAGTTGCCATTCCGCAGAATTAGCTGCGTCGCCTGCTCCCCGGCCGGAGACACGCCACAAGCTTCAGAGTCTGGGTCTCAGCCCCACGGGCGCCCTCTGAGCCCGGAGACACCAGCACCAGCTGGCGGCCTCCCCCACCTCACAGCTAGATGTGCTGGTCCCCGCTCTGTCAGGTCCCCCTCTTCCAGCTTTGCTGGTCCCCCCTCTGCCAGGCCTCCTCCCCAAGCTTCGCTGGTCCCCCCCTGCCAGGCCCCCTCCCCCAGCTTCTCTGGTCCCTCCTCTGCCAGGCCCCCTCTCCCAGCTTCGCTGGTCCCCCCTCTGCCAGGCCCCCTCCCCCAGCTTCGCTGGTCCCCCCCTCTGCCAGGCCCCCTCCCCAAGCTTCGCTGGTCCCCCCTCTGCCAGGCCCCCTCCCCCAGCTTCGCTGGTCCCCCCTCTGCCAGGCCCCCTCCCCAAGCTTCGCTGGTCCCCCCTCTGCCAGGCCCCCTCCCCCAGCTTCTCTGGTCCCTCCTCTGCCAGGCCCCCTCTCCCAGCTTCTCTGGTCCCCCCCCTGCCAGGCCCCCTCCCCAAGCTTCGCTGGTCCCCCCTCTGCCAGGCCCCCTCCCCAAGCTTCGCTGGTCCCCCCTCTGCCAGGCCCCCTCCCCAAGCTTTGCTGGTCCCCCCTCTGCCAGGCCCCCTCCCCAAGCTTTTCTGGTCCCTCCTCTGCCAGGCCCCCTCTCCCAGCTTCGCTGGTCCCCCCTCTGCCAGGCCCCCTCCCCAAGCTTCGCTGGTCCCCCCTCTGCCAGGCCCCCTCCCCAAGCTTCGCTGGTCCCCCCTCTGCCAGGCCCCCTCCCCAAGCTTTTCTGGTCCCCCCTCTGCCAGGCCCCCTCACCAAGCTTTTCTGGTCCCTCCTCTGCCAGGCCCCTTCTCCCAGCTTCGCTGGTCCCCCCTCTGCCAGGCCCCCTCCCCAAGCTTCGCTGGTCCCCCCTCTGCCAGGCCCCCTCCCCAAGCTTCGCTGGTCCCCCCTCTGCCAGGCCCCCTCCCCAAGCTTCGCTGGTCCCCCCTCTGCCAGGCCCCCTCCCCAAGCTTCGCTGGTCCCCCCTCTGCCAGGCCCCCTCCCCAAGCTTCGCTGGTCCCCCCTCTGCCAGGCCCCCTCTCCAAGCTTCTCTGGGTTTCAACCATTCCGATCTCTTCCCTTAGTGGCCCCGGCCTGAGGGAAGGTGGCTGCTTTCCGTAGCTGCCACCTGTGATAACTTAGAGCACCCCTCACTTTCTCAATTTCAGGTAACACTTCTCGAATACAAGGTCATGTGCCAATTGTAGCCCAATAAAAATTATTATTGGGAAAAAATAAAGGTTTCTATTAAATCATAAAAAATTCTTCCTCTTCAATTCTGTCTGTTAAAATACCTGGGGCTTTATGTCTCCCGACCCGGACAGTTAGGGTCTCCTCACAGTTCCCTAACTGATCCAGAAATGGGAGCCAGGAAGGGAGGCAGGGATGGTGGGCATCAGGAGATGGGGACGCCAGGAGAGCCCGTGGTGCACAGCAGATGTGGGCTGGGGTGGGAGAGTTATTGCAGACTGCCAGTCAGCTGTGCGTGAGCCCTGACTGAGACCCTTCTAGGGACTTCCAGAGGCACGTGCATTTACCAGGTCCTCTGGGAATCCGGGTCTTGGAAGCCGAACCCCAGCTTGGGAGCTGGGGTCAGAGGGCCAGTCGTACTTGGCCAAAGGGGCTTTGCACCCATGAAGCCCTCCACACAGCAGTCTGTCTGAACAAGTGAGGAGCAAGATGAATGAGTCCTCTGCTCCCTGGCCTGTGGAGAGAAGAGACTCTTTTCCTAAGGAAAAAAGACCCTGTCGCTGGTTGGACCAGTCTCTCCCACATCCTCGACATATTGTATCTGCTTCCAGTGCCAGGATTGGGCAGGACAGATGGTCTGGGTGATCCACGGGGGACCAACCCC